>NC_045541.1:131007931-131316931 GCF_009769535.1 Thamnophis elegans
TAAGCAGAAACTCTGGTAGCAAAAGAATAATATAACAAATCACGAGTTCCTAATAGTATCCACCCAAGAGCTTAAAGGCAAAAATATAGAATTGCTGACCTTCAGGCTTATGTAATTTATTCTTCAAATCAGACTCGGTGATAGAAGATTGGAAAATAGCCAACATGACACCAATTTTAAAAAGGGACCCAATGGGAAATTATAGGCAGGCTGGCTTGATATTTTTTGGACACATTGGTGAGAACAGAGAAAAGAAATAAGAAATAAAGTAACAAATGTTACTGAAAGAAAAATCAGCATGGATTTTGTACAGGTAAATCCCACTAACAAATCTATTTTAGAGAAAACACACAAATAAAACAGGACATGTATGAACTTTCAGAAAAGAATTCATTGAGTTAATGAAACATGTTGAGTAAATTTAGTAGTCAGATGAAATGCAGATGAAAATAAATGGACAATTTTCTCCATGAAGAAATATAAGAACTAGAGTCACTGAAGAATCTTTTTGGGGATCTAGCTTTTTAACTTGCTCATAAATGACCTTGATTTAGAAAAACATAATGAAATAGACACATTTTGTGGATTATACCGAACACTCAGCATTATGAAAATCAAAAGGATCTCCTTAAAATGGGCAAATGTCACCCAAAACACAAGTTCAGTGCTGGCACTAATCCTCAAATTCTCCCTAAAAGTGGTGTGAATGTGATCACACATCAATAAGGTTATTTTTGCTATTTCTTTAGGCCATTCCCTCATCTCATCCTCATCCAACAGATAAAGCAGATTACAGTTGTTCCAGATTCAAAGCAGACTTTTCCTCTTCTCCCCAATATCATATATACAGTCTACCATGCTTCATGGTGGATATGGCTGAGGATGCAGTTAATGTGAGAGAATCCAACACCTACATGTCGCTGCTGCAGATGTGCCCCCTTTCATTCAGCTATGTGTAATCCTTGGTTTCTGATCACAAGTGAGCCCCAAATTTGTATTACTAAGCAAGGCAGCTAAGTGAGTTTTGCCCCATTTTGCAACCACTTTTTATACAGGTATTAAGTGAACCATGCAGTCAACTTTGCTTGTTGAAAGCCAACTGGGAAGGTTACAAATGATGACCAGATGAGCCCAGGACAGACATAAAAACATGCCAGTTGCCACGTGCCCAACTTTTGTGCATGTGACCAGGACGCTGCACAAGGATCATAAATGTGACAGTCATCAGTCACTTTTTTCGGTGCCAACGTAATTTGCTCTTTCTAAACAAATGGTTGTAAATCAAGGACTACTGTACCAAACCATGTGTATCAGGATAGCCTAGACCCCTGGTCTCGACAAAAGTGGCTGCCTGAATAATGCATGACCTTCACGTTCCAAAGTGCTTGTCAGAACCATATGTCTACTTTTTATATATCCAGATGTAGCACTGTTTTGAAAGAATGTTAGACTTATTCTTCTTATATTTAAATGTATATATTTAAAGCTATACTGGGGAGGTAATGGGATTGAATGATTGGCACTTTTCCCTGCATGGTTTTTTTTTGAGGGACACAATCATAAAAGCACTATTAAACCAAGTTTTAAAACCTTTTTGCCCAAACATGGAACAAGGATTGAAAGAAAAAGAATATGTGAACTAAGAGCTGTAGTCTATATATTTACTACTGACAATTTATGATTAACCATTCAATTTTAAACTTTACTCATGTCATAAAACATACATCTATTCTCTCCCCCACCAATAATAACAGCAAAACCAAAATACCCTCAAATTGTAGCAATTATTATCTACTTCGTTCCTAAATACTGTAAATTCACTGTGCATCAGTCATTAGTCACCGAAAGCTCTCGTCTTTTACTGAAACCTAGGGGATGATAGCAGTCCATTTTATACATGACTGCTTTCTTATTGCTTAGAATAAAAATGAAGGGGAAAAAATGCAGAAAAAGTACCAAAAAGAAAAAAAATTAGCAGCAGGTTTGAGGTAGTGGATTTTCTAAGATAGTAATAGTAGCACAGCTTTACTATCAATCCAACTTACATGGCCTAGGCAAACATATTTCAAGAGGGACCTGTTAGGGCAGATGCATCTTTCTTGTTCTCCACATTTGTTCTAGAATAGAGTCCTTCCACTACACCACTGTTAAACCTACAAAAAAGGGAATAATTGCTTTGGCATATAACTGCAGTAACTTACCCAGCTGGTAGTTTCTGTATGATAGGTATCTGTGGCTCTCTTTTTTCTGCACTGTTTATTCTCATTGGAAGGGAAACTGCCGGAGGCTGAAAGGCACTTGCAAGGCCAGGTGGATGATATTCTTCTTCGGGAATTACCTCTTCGCACCTGGAACCTCTGAAGCCTGAGCGGCAAACGCAAAGCTGGGGACGGCTACAGGATCCTTTATTCTGGCATGGAGGGTCACATACAGCTAAGGAAATAAAGAGAAGAATGAATAGAAACAGACATCCACATCATAATATCTGTGTCACTCATACATAGGACTTATTTATCTGCTTCCATGAGGTAAAACAATGCAGACAACCTTCAAAAAAGTTACTACTTTTTCAAAATGATCTAACTGCACAAATATTGCAAATAATATTGCATTTGTAACAGAAGACAATCCCAGTTTAGACTAATCCCACTTTAAGAAAAATTAATTTCTTTTGTATTGAGATAAAATGTGTTCACGTCTTTCACAGAAATAATTTTCTTCTTTGTTTACAATAAACTTTGGCTACTGTTCCATTCAAATAAGGCCACTTGTCCCAGATCTAACAATTCAATATAAAAATTTAATATCAAATGTCAAAATATTTTATGACAAAAATTCCAAAAGTCATTTCAAGAATTTGCATACTCTATTCCTACTGGAGTAGGTAATATTTAAACTTTAATATTTAAGCATCCTTAGTTGAAAAGATTTCGCCTTTCTTTTACCTGACATCTATGTGAACCAAGAAGAAACTTGGGATATAGCCAGTGGAACCAAGTTAGACATATAAATGATTAGCTACTTGTTTAACAAATTAAAAAGGCAAAGAGTTTCTTGGTCTTTAGGCTCTTCTAAAATTTACCATCTGTTTAGAAAAGGCTTTTTTTAGGATTTTAAAAACACTCTTTTAATTAACTCAGGCAAACAGCATCCTGCATTTGAAATATCATTAACGCAGGGTGAATAGAAGCTCACATCTGAAATAAGCATTTGTACTATTCCCAGAAATATTTCTCTAATGAGAGAAAGAGGCTGCTGTTTCTGGCCTTGTCCATTGTTTTTAAGCACTGTTCTGCTTCTGGGACAGTGAGACAATCCTTCACCTTTTATTAAAGAACATTGAGTCAGTTTTCTGGAACAATCACATTAGCAAGACAAAAGATGGCTTTTGGTAAATAATGTACAATTTTGTTGTCATTGAACAGCTGAGAATGTCCTAATTCCCATTTTTCTTTTTGGTGCCATTAGTAGGTCATATTTCATAACATAAAGTACTATGTCTGAAGCACACTGGGGAGCAATATCCAATAAATTGGAAACTTTGTCTTCTAGTTCTGGAAGTATAACTCCTGAGTAATATTTCAGAATTGGGGATGGAGAGCAGATATATTCACAACAAACACTGAAGTCTTCAAAATACCTTTGAAGGTATTTTGGTATTAACCATTCTGTGTGACCATTCTTTTATTAGGTAGGTCATCCAAGATGTTAAGACATCTAAGATGTTCAATGTTTCATCACAATGGAATTGGGAGATAGTCTCCTGAATTATATGTTGCCTGGGCGTTTTGAGTAGTGATATGAATGACACTGCCTCACAGATTTTTTTAAAAAAAATCCAAGCAAAAGGTAGCATACCTAGTATTATGACAGATTGATAATTGCTTAGTAACAAAAAACAAGTCAGTAGCCACAATCTGCAATTGGTCTGCTTTCAACTAATAAATAGCAGCTAGAACTCCAAAACAAATTAACTGGCCTGTGTTTTTTTTCTTTGCCAATAAGCAAGGAACATTACTACAAGCATTATAGTAATGTCACTACACAAGCCCCACCTTACAATCATTGTGACACTGGCAAGTAAAGGAGGGGCTCATGCACTAATATCATTCCATGGTGAAATTTGTTAATATATTACCTTTATAGGCTGTCCAATTCTACAACTTTAGACAGTATATAGTACAAAAATAGATCATTGCAAACAAGGTGCAAAAAGGGCACAGGTATTTGGGAAATAAATATACCACTTTTTCTAAAAATAATTAGACAACCCATGACCCATTGGGTCATTCATCCTTCCACATAAAATATAGGCTTGCACCATTTCCCCTAGCCAGTCCTACCTCACAAGTAGACATCCCAGCCCCTCCTTCATCTTTCCACATATAGGCTTGACCTCACAATCTTTGGGAGAGCCCTGCTGAATCCTTTTCCTCCTCCTCGGCTGGCCAGAGGAACTGCTTGTCACTTTGCTGGGGGTGGGGGACAAAGGGATCCAAGGAAAACTGCACCCACACTCCCCATATTGTTATGTCAAGGGCCCCCTCCCTCCAGGGAGGAAGTAGTGGCCAGCCTACCTCACCAACAGGTCCCTTATCCTTCCATAAAAGGATCATCACTGTTAAGAAATTTCAAAATTGTTGGGCTCAGTTCCAATGCAACCAATGATTGCTTGCCAATCAAGCCTTGCCGCCAACCAATTGGTGCAGAGCCAGAGGGAGGCAGGAAAGGCACGTATATACCAATCTACAAGTTTCTGGGAAGCATAGCTGGAAGGCATTGTGGCACTGAAGCAGCCACAACTTCCCCAAATTTCATTCTGACAGGAGTTATGGGTCCCAACATTCTGTTAACCCACCAATTTGAGTTTCTATGGTTCAATAATTGTTGCCTTACCTTTTCCAATTTCTCCCAATTGAAGATTACAAACAGATACAACAGTTTTAATAGTATATCAATAAAACCCTAACTTTCCATAACTTTGCTGCAGACACTTCTGGAGACAGAGAACATAGAAGATAGGGGGGGAAAGCTGTTAATTTGAAAGGCAATGGGAAAGGGAGGAAGTTAAAATTCCACTTAGATTTAGCTGAAACTGGAAGACCAGTAAGAGAGGCAGGCTAATTACATTTGGAGTATCTGTTTTTCTGGGTAGAAATATCATGGGCTTCTCATAGAATTACCAGATATATGAACAGGCAAAAGAGAACATTGACAATTTGATGGCAGGAAGGACATACTGGGGTTTGTTTGTTTGTTGGCATCCATGAAAATTGGAGACAAACAATTATTTAGGTCTACATGTATATGAAATTACTTTTTCCAAGATCACTGGTTTTTTATTAATTTTTTTCCAACAAATCTTTATTTTCAAGAACTTAGGTTATAATTACATTGAATTGATGGTGATGATGTGATTTTTAAATTCCACGATTGAAATGTGAGTCACATGACTTTTATAATTACAGTGATCATAGATGTGAAGGGGCTGGATTGATGTGGTTGTCAGTGGACAAGGGAAAGAAAGATACAAAAAATTTACAAGTTACAATATAGAAACGTTTGAATGACTACTGTTGTGAAAAACAATCCAAAAAAAGAAGACACTCAAAAAAGCCAGACAATATTTGATTTTTACGACTATGCTTGTTGGACAGAAGACATGAGGACAAAAGACAGCATGTTCTTTCATCAGATGTCTGGTAATCCTTGCTTTTCTCAACTGATTTAGTCAAAATTCTCCAAGTTATAGGTGGTTATGTTGGGGGGAAAGGCTTAAGATGTCCTAGTGTGCATTACCAAAGGCCACTGTTGATAAAGGGAACACACTGCATATAGACTGAGGAATTTGAGGTAGTTTCCGGCAACAAAAGTTCTGCCTAAATTCTAAAAACTCTTATTCAGATATTTTATTTTACTGCTGAACTTCATTTACAGATGTTGCACCAGGGAAGCTCAGCTGGCATTAAGAGAATTGATTTTTGGTAGAGTGGTTTGATGACATTTTAATGCATACCTAACTGAGAAATACAATATGTCACATTCTTCCTTGAACAGTGGGATTTTCTGCATAATCAAGTCTTTTTGTAGAAAACACACTGGAGACCTATCTCTGCGAGGATTCTTTTATCTGCAAATTTACAGATTGAGAAGGTAGTTGACAGATTTATTGCAAGAGTAACACTCCCCTCCCCATATCATTTATATTATCCCAAATCCCTTGGAAACTTTGACAGTCAAATCCAAACTGTCATTTTCAAGTCTTGCTCCTGCTTTTCTAGAATGTTGCCTCTTAGCATTTTAAAATAATTTAAATATTTAGTTTTTATTTGAATTAGAGAAAAATTGATTATGAGAAAAAAGTTGATGGTCATTTTTGTTTTATATATGTTTGATGCATTTTTGCTCACATTTTAACTTGTCCAGTTATTCCCCTCCCCTTTTCCCTTTTATGTTAGTTTGCATTTTAATACTTGTTTATGAAATATAATATTTGTAAAATATTTTTCTTGCTCCTGCTTTCCACATTTGGATTGCGCAAGTCAACTGCATAGAATATTGACCCATCCAGAGCAGGAACTGACCAAGCAGAACAGAAAGATCCAAATTAGCAAAGATTCAAATCAGAGGTGGTATTCACCCATAGGTTCTGGACAACCAGTAGCAGAAATTTTGAGTAGTTTGGAGAACCAGCAAATAGGCTGGCCCCGCCCCCACTGCCTCCCAGCCTCCCAGCTCATCTTCTTTTGTTGCCCTGAACAGGAGAACATAGCTGAAAAGTGGGTTAGTGGAGTGGGGAGGGGAGGGCAGGGAATAGGGATTTTGCAGTATCCTTCCCCTGCCACGTCCACAAAGCCATGCCCATAAAGCCACACCACACCCACAAAGACACACCCACAGAACCGGTAGTAAACAATTTTGAATCCCACCACTGATCCAAATATACACAGAACCCAGCAATTTTTATGGTACATTTGCAATGTAACAAAGTCTGTAAGTCTTGATCTGATTTTGGACGTTCTTCCAAATGTAGCAACAGATATTACCTCATATTTGCTCTTACATATGTTTACGAATCCTCAACCAGTGGTAGGTTTCAATTTTTTTTAGAACCTCTTCTGTAGGTGTGGCCTGCTTTGTGGGAGTGGCTTGCTGGCCATGTGACTGGGTGGGCGTGGCCAACTTGTAAAATGTGGTGAAACTCACTTAACAATGCTCTTGCTTAGCAACCAAAATGTTGGCTCTAGAAACTCTGGCATTTGAAGCATGGAAGTCTTAAAGCTGTCAAGTTACAAGACCCCTGCACCCCTAACCCTTTAGAAAAAAAACCCAGGGGTGTTCAAACTTGACAGCTTTAAGACTTTTGGACTTCAACTCCCAGAATTCCTCCTCTCGCTCTTCAACTTGATGATGTGTGGATGGGCGGGGGGAGGGAGCTGGAACCGGTTTTAAATGGCACTGTAGATTTGTGGAACCTCTTCTATAGAAGAGGTTAGAACTGGCAGGAACCCACCCCTGTCCTCAACATATACTTTAGTAAAGCATTGTCAGAAGTCCTCCTATAGTTTTATCATGTGTGTTACAATCTGGAGATCCTAAGTTCCTCACACTGAAGCAAATAATTTATAAATCAAGTCCTTGATTATATTTCACAGTCACTCTCTCAGAATGCAGTTTCCTCATTTTTCCTCCTGCTTGTATGCGTTTCAGTGGCAAAGAGTCATTATTATCACTACGGGTAGTCCTTGAATTGTAGCAACTCTCTTGCTCAGCCACATAAATTATGGGATCAATTGTGGTTGTAAGTCACGGACTGCCTGTATAGTGAATTCTGAAATAGCATTTCGTTTTAAAAAATAATTAATTTTGCTTAGAAAACAAATCAAACTACAGATATAGGATGAGGAAAAGAATATATGACTTGGCAATAGATTAATAAAATATAAAGTAAAACAATAACAGAAAGCAAAAGACGGTAGTTAAAATTTAGAAATATCACAGTTGAATTAACAGACTCATTAAAAATATCAACGAACAAATCAAGGCTCCAACAATTATTGTATATACTGAGGTAAACAAAAAGAATTTGGTGTCAAGGTATTTCTCGATAAACAAAATGAAGACCAGAATTTCAGTTGTTAAGCAAAGTAGTTGTTTGTTAAGCAAGACATCATGTGACCATTTTGTTCAATGACGGCAATCCCAGCATTCCCAATGGAGATCATTAAGCAGTCTTGCAGGTCAATAAGAAGATGGCATCCTGGGTAAAGAGTGTAGAGCTATCTCAAAGGGTTGGAGGAGGTCTTTCAAGGCCCAGTGCAGGCCATGTGTGAATTGAGGGATACTGCAGAGTTGTGTAAAACTGCCATGGCCTGAGGAGCTTTGACCTGCTCCCCACCCTGCTAGACCCAGGAGGCCTCAGCCTCCTCCCTCACCAGGCCTGGGTGGCTTTGGTATGCTTGCGGTGCGATTTGGAAAAGGAAACTTATGAAGCACCAAGAGAATGGAGCTGGTTTTAAAATGGTGTGAGATGACCCCAGTAAAAAGGCTGGGCCTTGCATAGGATGGATGCACCTGTTAATAGCTGGAGAAGAATGCTGAAGGTAAGAGGAGTGCTCAGAAAAATCATAAATAAGCAACCATTTAGAAACTCTAGCTCAATGATGGTGAACCTTTTCTGCACTGAATGCCAAAACTAGAACACACGTGCAAGTGTGCACATGTGCGTGCACCGGAGTGCTGGTATACTGAAGACCAGCTGGCCAGTGTGCACATGCTTATTTTCCGGCTATTTTTCGGGCCGTTTTCAGGCCATTTTCCAGCACTCTGACACCCACGAAGACCAGCTGGCTGGTGCGTGTGTCCCACAGAGAGGGCTCTACGTGCCACTTCTGGCACATGTGCAGCTCTAGCTCATAACATGCTTTCTTCTGGTACTTATATCTTAGCTACTTCTACGCTATCTTCTCTTTTTCTCTTCACTTTCATAAATTTATTCATTGAAGTCATGTGTTGAAAGAACTGCCTGTGGTAGGGATCAGCTAATCAGCTAGTAACCATTTTCTGAAATTATTTCGTAAGAACCTGTACACCAAGCCCCTGAATCTACGTTTTTATTGATGATAAGGAGCTGGGTCCATTTTCCACATATTGGTAATATTCAATTATCCTCTGGCAGCTCTGTTGTTATTTGAAGCAGTTGTTAAGTGAGAAATCATATGACCATGACTGTGTTTTCCTTTCCCCTTCCACCTCCCTTTGGAATACTCCCAAGGGGGCAGGGCAATAGCACTTAGACTTGTATACAGTGTACAGCTTCATAGTGCTTTATAGCCCTCTCTAAGTGCTTTACAGAGTCACCCTATTGTCCCACACAATCTGGATCCTCATTTTATCAACCTCAGAAGGATGGAAGGATGGGAAGGGAGCCAATGAGAATCAAATTGCTGAACTTCTGGCAGTCAGCAATCAGCAGAAGTAGCCTGCAATGTTGCATTTTAACCACTGTGCCATTATGGCTCTATATATTGAGCACCTGCTGGTATTCCTGTCTGCAACTGACAGAACTAATCAGTTTCATACTTTCCTTTGCCTCTTAACCACTCCTCTATTGGTTGGAAGGCTCACCAGGGTACTGGGATAATTAGCAAGAAGAGAATTAATGTTTGTATTTACATTAATTGAAAGGGAAGGGATTACAAGAGAGTAAACAGCCATATAGTGGCATACAATGGGGAATATACATCAAAAGGAATTTGAGGGCACCAGCAGCCCAAAGTGCATTACAAAACAGCTTGGTTATTCCCCACTGCGTGCCTACTTTGTGTCTTTTAATTCTTTCCCCTCCAATATCTCTGCTCTGTGAAGGGAGGGGAGAAAAAAAAACAGTCAGGCATAGGAGAGTTTGCCTACAGAGACGGATTGAGATTTTATTTCTCTCCCCCACCCCACCCCTTAATTTAAGCAATTTCTCTGTTTTATGTGGGGGCAGAGGAAGAGAGAAGAGGTGGGGAAGTTTCAGCCATGAGTATTCATGGCTCATTCATGTGTTTCTGGACATAAAACTACAAAGTTTCCAAACAGTAGTTACTGCCAGCAACCAAGTAAGCCAAAATCAGGAAGAACTGCTAACAATCTTTTAACTTCTTAACCAAGAGGATGAATCACAGCAACACAGAGTTATAACATTGGGGAAAAAATAGCTGGAAAATCGCCATTTCTATTTTCCTAGGCCAAAAAAACAACAATAGCCCCAAGAAGCCAACTATAAGTCCTGGGAGTCCTTGACTGAACTTATATATATATATAGTTTCTATCCTTGGGCTGTCAGAGTCTTAAACACAACCACAATCACTCCACACACAAGTGGAGACTTATGACTAGTTTTTCTTTTTCTTTTTTCCTTAATTACTTGCATAGGGATTATTCTTTATACTATTTATGTTGTTTGCATTTTTTGTCATGGATTGCACCAGTGAGGTGAAAACCAATTTCATTGTATACATGATGTACAATGCAGAGATAAGTTGCAAATCCTGGAGCTACCAGTTCTCTCGTGCTTGTGCACACGAAGCTTCTGCGCATGCACAGAATCATCCTGGCGGGTGGGCAGAACCTCCCGCCCCCGCCACTATCAGTTCACCCGATCTGGCCGAACTGGGAGCAACTCACCTCTGGTACAATGACAATAAAAGCTATACAATACTACATATCTTTAAAATACTACATATCATTAAAATCTATGAATCATAGAATGATTCATACTATCATTGAAATAGTATGAATTTTGCAATGGATCTTCCCAATTGGTCTAATATACAACTAAAGCAGAGGCTTTCAGGTTTTGTTGGTTCAATTCATTGCTCACTTTTCTACTCAAGCACTCAAGATCTCCAAGGATTTAGCCATAATAAGACCACTGTACATTAATGATCATCCCTGACATATAGTTTACATAGAGGGATAGAGGTACTGAGTACAAGATATAGAGTTCATATGGCAAGAAGTCCCAAAAGATTTTTATCTCTCAGTAGAATTCCTGGGGAACCTACGGCAACTGAGAAAGAGCTGCCTGTTCCTTTTCCCCATTTCCAGAACTCACAGGCTTCATTCACTCTTCCCTTGGTACTTGAAAGAAAGGAGAGATCCCAGTTTAACACATGACTGCCTCACTCCCATTCCAACAGTCTTATGTAAAAAAGATTCTGGACATCAACTGTCTTCAGGGACCCTTCGGTTTGATCCCATCTGAAGACATCAACTGCTGCTTTATCAGCTTCTGCCAGAACCATTAGCACAGCCTATTCACATGGACAATTGCACTCACTGCTATCCTTTTCTCTCAAGAATTATGAAGCAGAGGGACCCCAGGGAGTTTCATTATTTAAAAGGTAAGCCATTTGTGTTAGACAAATATTATACAGGAAGACATATTTGGCAATGCTGTAAATGCATCACATATTTAGTTTGTATCAACAAGGATTATTTTGGAATGAGACTTTCAAATAATTTCCTGGTTTCATTATCCACTGCTATAAGTCATTAGTGAGGCAATGTTAGTTTCTTTCATTTTCCATTCGATTTCCTTTTCACATTAGTTGAAGCATTTGCTTTTTTTAAGGTCAAGTGAATATCTACAAACCATTATAACTCTATAGATATTTTGCACAAACACCTTCCCCATATATGCCATAGTATATTTTGTACATTTATTTTCCCCAGATACATGTATATTTCTGTATGCACTATTTGTTCAAAGAACCATGCCACTGTTCTGATCTAGGCTTCCCCAAAAAGTACCAAGCAGATTCTTGGTATCAACAAAACCTCTTTTATTAAACAAATGTGAATTTCTCTCATTCACATTCAGCAAAAGCCTGGTAAATAGTCTTTCAAAGGTGAAGTTATGACCACAGACCTTATCTATCTTGGAAAACTGCCATGTAAATATTTTCCAAATGTAGTGTTGTGTGAGGAAAGCAGTTAGACTTATATACCACTTCATAGGGCTTTCAGCCTTCTCTAAGCGGTTTACAGAGTCAGCATATTGCCCCCAACAATCCGGGTCCTCATTTTACCCACCTCGGAAGGATGGAAGGCTGAGTCAACCTTGAGCCGGTGAGATTTGAACAGCTGAACTGCAGAACTGCAGTCAGCTGAAGTAGCCTGCAGTGCTGCATTTAACCACTGCACCACCTCGGCTCTAAGACTTGGCACAGAGTCTCTGAGATTCACCAACAAATCTTCTTCACACTCCTGAAACGAACTAATGACCGAACAAACGAATTGTTTCCTGAAAAAGTCCACTCTTCTTTCTCTCTTCTTTTATTTCCTATGGAAGGGGACAATCACCGTCCACCTGTAGCTTTGCTCCCAAGTCAACCCTGATTTCTTAGTTGTTCTTGTCTCCTGGCAGCTCTGTGCATGCGCACTCTAGGGACAGGCTCCAGCTGTTCCTCTGCCTCACTGCTGTCTAATTCTGAAGGCAGCTGAGAACTGCCAGACAGCCTTGGCCCTACCTCTGCCTCCAATGCAGAGCCCTCGTCTGAGCCTTCCCCAGCCTCCAGAACTGGCCCATGTTCCTCCCCAACCTCCTCCCTGTCCGACTCTGCGGCCAGCTCTGCTGGCGGACCACAACAGCCACAAATTTCACTTCAATTCCTATACATTTGAAAAATAAAATAAAATTACAATATTATTTCTGTTCCTTAAGCAGAATGCCAGGCACTCTCCTGGTGGGAAATCTCAAACCTTAATAGCTAATTATAAAGGATCAATCTATAACAATTTCCAATCTGACTATAGTTCCCCCAATCCTCTGTACTGCCTATAATATGCTTTCTAATCTCCTGAGAATAACATTCAGAAGCAGCCTTGCCAGGGATAAGAGCCCATTCTCCCACCTTCCCCTGGACACATTTTTAATTCTTGCACTCCTACTTGTAAAAGGTGGAATAGACAATTCTCTGGCATAAGCATTGGCACATACAGGTTAACAGCAGGACTGGAGCAAGTGGAAAACTTTAACCAGCCAAGATTTTGAGAAGCAAGGGCTAGGAAGAAACACAGTTCAAAAAAATTATGAAAAGATAAGAGGAGGAAGAATGACGAGAGCAGAGAATAAAAGAAAAAGAATATAGTTAAGTGTTAAGAGCAGCAAGAACAGTATTCAGCCTTCACTATAGTTCATTAGATAGTTAAATACAGACAAAAATCAAATGGGCCCCTTTATAATGTAAGTTACTGTACTTTCTTCTTCCTTTATTGCTTATTGAGAGTGAGGTGGCACAGTGGTTAGAAAGCAATACTGCAGGCTACTTCTGCTGACTGCTAGCTGCAGTCCAGCAGTTCAAATCTCACCAGCTCAAGGTTGACTCAGCCTTCAATCCTTCTTAGGTTGGTAAAATGAGTACCCAAATTGTTGGGGCTATGCTTAGAGAGGGCTGTAAAAGCACTATGAAGCAGTATATAAATCTAAGTGCTATTGCTATTGCTGTTAGGTCCAAATTGGAAAAGTACAAAGCAATATTTCCATTAAACCATGCAAAAGGCAGAGAAATGAAATGCCATAATTAATTACTACAGTTATAAGAAAAAAAATCACTTTATACTGTATTGACAAAAGAGAATCAACTTTAATACTGTCATCAATCCAAATGTATACAATCCAAATTCTCATCTAACTATATTTCTGCTATGTTTGAGCTGGCACTTCCTGTAATACTTCAAAGAGTTTATATTTGAGGTGTCTTGGGAACCAGTTGGAGCCTTTTAGGAATATTTATTTATGCAAGTTTATAAATTTAGTAAAAACAAATTTATTCGTATTATACATGTGGAATAAATAATATTTCAAAGTCTATATTACAGCAACACCTTTATTAAGGCAACTCAGATCCTGAAAATAGTATGCCAGCTTTTCAATTATTCAGAACATGCCTGCAACTTTGTCCCACATCTCATTTTAAGATCATGATGAAAATCATTACCTCAGGCTTTGATACTAAAAGTTCTCCTTGTCATTTTAATGCTTTGTTGAACATGTTGCTGATTTAGTATTTTTGTAGAACTTTAAATAGCTTGTTACGCTGTTTATGAATTTTAATTTGGTCAAATAAAAATATTGACAGTGGACTGAAAAATGGGATTAATTTGACATGAAATTAAAAAAAAACAATGTAGAGACATGCATGATAGTGATATATCAAAGAGTAGAACTGAAAGAGTGATTAGATGGACTTGATGAGATTTTTAAGTGAAGAAGAAATGTTTAAAGAATAAAAGCTGATGAAGGCATAACTGTTTGTATAAGTTATGAATAGATGAAATTAATATGGTCTGCAAGGGGGGAATAATGGGCAGAAGGAATATCCTTCAGGAACAGAAGAAGGATTGCTACTAAGATATTGATCAGATGAAGGCAGTTCAAGTCCAGGGCAGAACTGCAACCTAGAAAACAACTCAGACAAGACCCCACCAAGTTCTCGGGAAGATAAAGTGGGATGGGAAAGCACATTTAGACTTGCAAGATTTTGTTACATTAATAACATAATAAAAGTATATGGGTCTGCATTATTTGGTTTTTTAGTTTTGTCTGACATATAGAGAGGTATGAACAAATGTAGTGAATGTGACCTTGCATCAGTGACGTGCAGTGAGGTTTATGGCTGGTGAGGCACTGACACAAATTTTTTTAGACTTGTGGACTTCAACTTCCAGAATTCCACAGCCAGGCATGCTCAGTTCCGATTCAAAACCACAGCATTTGTTTTTCTCCTTTGTGAAATAAGTTTCCTTCTTTCTTTTTCTTCTCCCTTCCCTTCCTACCTCCCTCTCTCCCTCCCTCCCCTCTCTCAAACACAGACACACAGACACAGACACACACACACACACACACACAAAGTTGGATTGGAGGGAGTCAGGGAGATCACAGGAGGAGGGAGGAAGCCAATGAAAGAGCCATACTGGAGCACACACACTTTCCCCCAACCCCGGAAGGATCCAGCCCAGCTTCACTGATTACAGGTTTGAAAAGACAACGTGGCTCTGCCTGCAATCAAACTACGCTTGGGGAGGGAGAGCACTTCCCTCCAGCCTTTGCCCAAAGCCCCACACCAGGAGGATGAAGTTTGAATTTCTCCCCCTCCCTCCGACCCACACATACCTTTTCCAGCTGTTTCAGAGAGGATTTCAACTCTGCTCTTGCCTGCCATCGTGAAAAGTAAAAAATATAAAAGGAAAAAGGCAAGAGCTGAGGTCAGGCTGAGCTAGTTGCTGCCAGAGTCACCATGGATGACTCTGCTCAACTGTTTAAAAAAGCCTCTAAAAAAGCACCCTCTACAGGAGGAGGCAGGAGAACGACGTGCCTCATCTACATCAGGAATTTTTCAGCTTTTAACCCTTGCTTAACTCTGCTTGAGTGATCATAAAACTCCTAAAGTCAGACTAGATGAGGCATGTCGTTCTCCTGCCTTCTCCTGTAGAGAGCGCTTTTTAGAGGCTTTTTTAAACAGTTAAGCACTAAGCAGAGTCATCCACTGTGACTCTGGCAGCAACTAGCTCAGCCTGACCTCAGCTCTTGCCTTTTTCCTTTTACATTTTTTTTCTTTTCATGATGACAGTGGTGAGGCTCTGCCTCCCCTGCCTCCCCTGACTGCACGTCACTGCCTTGCATATATACAGGTGTGTGTGTGTGTGTGTGTGTGTGTGTGTGTTCCAGCATAACTCTGGAACACCTTGAGCAATTTTAACCAAACTTGGTACACAGATGACTTACTGTCTGGAGAAAAATACTGTGGGGGTAAGACACCCCCTAACACCTCTCGGTTTGTGTGTTCTGTTAAGATACAGCCTGTTGTGCCATACTGCCATACTGACTTCTACAGTACAGTGCAGTGGAGTTGCCATGATAACAGCTTCATGTTACTCCACAAGGGGGCTGCCTCTGGTAAGGGTAAAAATCCAACATTAGAAATTACATTCGGTCAGGGCCTTTTCCCCCTATAAATAAATACCTGGGAATGCCAGATTATCCGCTAGTTTTATAAGAAACATAGATAGCCCAATATCAACTACTAATAGATAACTACTACTCATAAGAACATATCTAAGGATCCCAAATAATACAACAAAAATCTATATTTACAAGTAATTAACTGTTATTTCTTTCGCTGAGCTGAAAGAAAAAGTAATGCAAAAACTTCAGAAGTCTCAACCTGGACTGGAGATTGTAGCTGTTCTGGTTTATTACATTGCTGAGAACTATGGCCTTTGCAAGCAGCAAGTGCTGGCTAGAAACACTAGAGAAATCAAGGGCTTCTTTACTGTTCCACTGTGACTTAGAAGACTGCTGAGTGTGGAAAGTTAAAAGCATGACTGGATGCAGAGATTAGAACAATGAACTAATAATGGACAAGTTGCTCTGATTTGCAGTGTAATTAACTGCATTCCCAATTCTACTCCATATGGTTAATGATTCCATCAGCATCTCCTTATGGGCCTATTTCCCTGTAAATCATGCCATACTTTTCCCTTCCTGATTAACATAGCAGGAGTAAATGGTCTAGCAGGAGGTTCTAGTTTACCAGATCCCATATTTAAAGCTTAAAAAAGAATAGGTGAAGTAATAGCCTAAGAGTGGGGAAAGGTTCCATAGGGAGCATCTAATGGAAGCTACAAAGTGGAGATATTTAGCACCATTCAGCTTTAGAGTAAGCCCTCTAGACTGAACCTCTTTAAGAGTTCAATCCTTGGAAAGTAATTGCCTGACAAGTAAAAAAATAGTTTGATTTTATCCCCTGAGTGTGGTCTAAGTTATGAAAAATGGCTTATCGTATTGCTGCTTCACTATTTTCACAGATTTTAATGTGATAATTGTTACTTGTCCACTTGTGGAGCTAATCAGAATCATACCTTTATTGAAAACTATTGATATGACTGCATCCTCCACATAAACTGTATTATTTTCTTCCCATTGTCAGTGTCTGTGATTTGAAATTCCTGTGTAAGCAGGAAACTACAAAAAGCTAGACAGCAGCTGTATTCACATACTGGTAATCCTTAACTTACTACTGAATAACAGAGTTGGAAGGGTCATTTGAGATCTTCTAGTTCTATACCCCTGCTCAGGCTATATAGTCCTATGCCATTACAGACAAATGATTATCCTATCTTTCTTGAAAACTTCCAGTGTTGGAGCATCCACAACTTCTGGAAGCAAGTCATTCCACTAATTAATTGTTCAAACTGTCAGGAAATTTCTCTTTAATTCTAGGTTGCTTCTCTTCTTGATTAATTTCCATTCATTGCTTCTTGTCCTGCCTTCAGGTGCTTTGGAGAATAGGTTGACTCCCTCTTCCTTGTGACAAACCCTGAGATATTGGAACACTGCTATCAGGTCACCCTTAATCCTTCTTTTCATTAAACTAAGGTAAAGGTAAAGGGTCCCCTCGGGAACCTTTACCTTTACCTGTGCTAGTCATTCCCAACTCTAGAGGGTGGTGCTCATCTCCGTTTCAAAACTGAAGAGCCAGCACTGTCTGAAGACGTCTCCGTGGTCATGTGGCTAAATGCTGAAGGCACACATAACACTGTTACCTTCCCACCAAAGGTGATCCCTATTTTTCTACTTGCATTTTTGCATGCTTTTGATCTGCTAGGTTGGCAGAAGCTGGGACAAGTAACGGGAGCTCATTCCATTACGCAGCACTAGGGATTTGAACTGCCGACCTTTCTGATTGACAAGCTCAGCATCTTAGCCACTGAGCCACCGCGACCCTTTCCTTTATTAAACCAGACATACCCAATTCCAGCAACCATTCTTTATATGTTTTAGCTTCCAGTCTCCTGGTTGCTTAGTGACTATTTGAGGTTATGACCTACCTGATAAAGGAAGCTTATGACCTGGATCCAAAATACTGACATGACCACACCTCAGACATTCAGCAGCACATCTGTATTAACAGCCATCTGCAGCATTCTACAGTCACGTGACTCTATCTTATGATGACTTTGCTGAAAACCAGCAATTCCAATTTTCAGAAAAACTATTCACATAGTGAACTACTGGTTTGCTTTTTACCATTGTAAAAACATCATAAACGGTTTTATGGCCGTATAACCATTATGGGCAGACCACCATTATGGTCATAACTTGAGGACCAGCTGTACTAAATTTGTTTCGAAAGATATTTGTGTTCATACAATGTAATAGAATTTAACTGATCAAAAAGGATTAGATTTATACAGGGGGAAAAACTAAGGTAAACTTTGCTCTGCAATGCTGCTGCTAGATTTTTAACTGACCTGTTTAAGTACTTTGTGCAAATATAGCCAAGAAGTATCATTACTAAATTCTGTTTTGTACTAATTCCTGCCTGAAAATCATGCTTAGTATGGTTACACTCATTATCTTACTTTTGGTTCTTGAATGTGAATTTTATAATAGGTGTGAACTGATCTAGCCAGGACAGCTCACTGATAAGGTAGTAGTAAGTAAATCTCCACCAGGTACAGCCACTAAAATTCCTAGGAATGCTGCAGCGCCATCACAAAATGTTTTGTACCTCATAACCATAATTATAACACAGCCAATGCTAACTGGAATGTCTAATCTGTGTAAAATTTCAAAAGCAAAAGAAACTCAGCTCCACCAGGTCCACAAAATGAAGCAAAATTGTATTGCTATCACTGTTCTAATATTTGGATATACTTTCTCAAATACATTCCAGATAGACAATGCTAAAGCAGATATGATAAAAACCATTCTATGACAAATTCTATCTGCATCAGCATAGAAACTCCAAATATACTTGGCTTGCAAAAACTTGCCATCTGTCTTCTATCCCATCCTTTGTTGGTCCATTCACTATTATCAATATAGAACTCCAAGCCCTTGAAACTTGGATTTTTGTTTTGCACCTTGTATATATTACGCAGTAGGTACAATTCCATATGCAATTCTGATAATAGCAGTTGTAAAAGTTTTATACTCACGTTTAATACATCGATTTGTTCTAGGAGCTGTTGTCCACCCTGAGCAGCAGTGTCCCCCGCAGACATTTGGTCTAAACAGTTACAAATGACAAGATTAATAACCTGAAACTTCCTGAAATCAAACCAAACCATTCAGCTATGACTACTTTTGTAAACTACTTTCTGCATTGAATCAGGGAATCAATTTGAATGCTGAAATCAACAGGATACTTTGGACTAATTTGGATTATTCCATAAATTTGTGTTATATAGAGAATTGTGTTTTTTTTTCTGAATCCAAATTGATCTGATTTGCTGAATCAAATCATAATTTGGAATTCTTTTATAAATTTGAATTGGCATTTGCACAATTAGTATATCCCACAAATTAATTTCCCAAAGGTGCTCTCTTCCATTCTTCTGAGAACATTATTGTTTGGCCAAAAAAAATGATTCAAATGAATATGTTAGTAAAAGTACATGCCCTCTATTATAGCATGACATTTATTTCACCCAGATACATGTATATTTCTGTATGTACTATTTGTTCAAAGAACCATGCCACTGTTCTAGGCTTCCCCCAAAAAGTACCAAGCAGATTCTTGGTCCCAACAAACCCCCTTTTATTAGACAAATGTGAATTTCTCACATTCACATTCAGCAAAAGCCTGGTAACCAGTCTTTCAAATATGAAGTTATGACCACAGACCTTATCTATCTTGGAAAGCTGCCATGTAAATATTTTCCAAATGTAGTGTGGAGGAAAGACTTGGCAAAGAGTCTCTGAGATTCACGGACAGATCTTCTTCACACTCCTGAAACGAACTAACGATCGAACAAACATATTGTTTCCTGCAAAAGTCCACTCCCCTTTCACTCCTCGTTTATTTCCTATGGGAGGGGACAATCACCATCTACTTGTAGCTTTGCTCCCAAGTCAACCCTGATTTCTTAGTTGTTCTTGTCTCCTGGCAGCTCTGTGCATGTGTACTCTAGGGACAGGCTCCAGCTGTTCCTCTGCCTCACTGCTTCTAGTGAAGGCAGCTGAGAATTGCCAGATGGCCTTGGCCCCACCTCTGCCTCCAATGCAGAGCCGTCGTCCGAGCCTTCCCCAGCCTTCAGGACTGGCCCATGTTCCTCGCCAACCAAGGTGAAGGTAATGATAAAGAAAGTTTCCTATTTCTCTAAATGGAGAGAAGAATACTTTGGCCTTCCAAAGGAAAGGAAAGCTCTAAATTGAATATATCATTACTCTCAAATATGTCTTAACTATTGCCATCTGAGAAAGAGAAAAATATATTTTTAAAATCTATTAAAATGCTGCAGTTTGGAAAACTCTATCAGGTTGCAATGTTTCGTCTCCCAGTGCACCTATTAACAATCTCAGTCTTTCTTCTCTTTCAAATGTGATGCTTGTAAATCCCTCCATTTTACAATTGTGGGTGACCCACAGTTTGAGAAATGCTGTACTTAGTCAAAACCAATCCAACTTTCACTTAGTCCAATGTATGAATCCAGGATTTTTCTCCTTTAGATGTATGTTGGCATGACCATATCATAAAGCAGTGTTTTTCAACCCCATACTGCCTGAGGAATTCTAAGAGTTGAAGTTATCTATTTTAAAATTGCTATATCCATCTTTCATACCAGACAAGATACTCAGCTTGGGTTGAGAGTGAATCACTGGTTCAAAGTTTCCCCAGTGAGTTTCCATGCCTAAGAGCAAACTAAAAGCTGAGTTTATCCAGCATATTATACCACATTAACCAACATAGCCTCCTATTCCTCATGTTGGATTTGCTAATTCGATTGTTATAAATTTGTAACAAATGACTTACAAAGGAAGAAAACACTTCCCATTCAAGCTCAGATTGTTGGCATAATCTGACAGATTTCCATAGGCAGCACTACTCACCCTGCCCAGAAAACAGACCTAGTTGTAAACCACTGAGAGACATTGGCAGTACATCAAGTTAAATAAAAATTAAAACCCCTGACTAAAGAAGTCAACTCCTGCTGACTTCATGCTAGAGACTTGATGTTCCAAAGGGAATGAACTCCAGAATTTTGGCAAATTTACTAACCCCTCATGCTCCTTGAAAGAAAAGCTACATTGCTAACACCTGATTATTCTCTTTAGTATTAAATACATTTAGAGATTGGGTTTTCATTGCTAAGATTTTACCTTAGAACAGTATCTTCTGGGGAATGGTCTTTTTTTTCTGAATTAAGTCTGGAAGCACACAAACCTGACAATAGTTCAAGTTTTTTAGAATAATAATAAAAAAAACCTAGCATGTATAAAAGGAAATCATGCTAAGTGCACCTCCTATTTCAAGTAAGCAATAGTGATTTATACAGAGAGATGACAATTTAATAAATCTTAACCCAGGTTGGAGAACTACATGTATTTTTTTTTAAAAGGTTGAATGCCAAAGAGCCTTATCTATTGCCAGCACACACATATATATACACACATGTGTGTGTGTGTGTGTGTGTATGTATGTATGTATGTATGTATGTATGTATGTATGTACCAGCACAAATCAGCACCAATCTACCAATCATGATACAGCCACACATCCAATCAATCCACTTGCTGAAATGGGGCCAGCACTTCTCAGACCCCCACCAAGGTTTATAGAAAGACAGCAGCTCTGACCACGCTTTAAGCCCAAAACCCAGCCTGAAGATGGCGAGTGAGACCTCGCCGAAACATTGCCAAGACAATCTCAATTTTACATGGGAAAAGACCTGAATATGACAAGACCAGCATACCTACACACATGAAAATCTACAAATATATGTATGTATGTATGTATGTATGTGTGCGTATGTGCGTGTGTGCATGTGTGTGTGTGTGCGTATGTGCATATGTGCATATGTATATATGTATGTATGTTTTTGTAGATTTTCACGGGTGTAGGTATGCTGGTCTTTTTGTATTCAGGTCTTTTCCGAGGTCTCACTCGCCATCTTCAGGCTGGTGTTTTCAGCTTCATGTTTGTGTGAGTAAAGTGTGGTCAGAGTTGCCATCTTTCTATAAATCTTGGTGGGGTGTGTGGAGTGCTGGCTTTCTTTCAGTAAGTGGATTGATTGGCTGTGTGGTTGTATCATGATTGGTAGATTGGTACTGATTGGTGCTGGCTGCGTGTCTGTTGTTGTTTTGTGTTGTAACATCCTGGGTGGTGGGTGGGGCTCATTTGTTGACTAGGGCTGGTTTCCAGATGTCTGGTAGGTGGGAGGAATTATCATGTTTATTCATGTTGTGGGGGTGTTTCTCTATTTCGATGGCTTCCATAATTATTCTCTTGTTGAAGTGTTCAGTTTTGGGGTTTAACCTGGTTCCTTCAAAATTAATTTCATGTCCTTTAGTTTTAAGGTGCTGGAAAAGGGAGGAAGTTTTTTCTTTTTTTCTTACTGCATTCTTGTGTTCAGCGATGCATGCATTTATTCTCCTGTTCGTTTGTCCTATGTATGTTGCAGGGCAGGTTTTGCATGGTATTTCATAGACTCCTGTGTTTTCTAGCTGGATTTTGTCTTTGGGGTTTCTTAAGATGTTGGCTATTTTTTGGTCAGTGTTGAAGGCTGTCTTGATATTGTGTTTGTGGAGAATTTTGCTGATTTTATCTGTGGTGCCTTTGATGTAAGGGAGGAGGGCAATGTCCTGTTCTGTGTCTCGATTTTTGGCAAGAGTCTCCCTTTGGATTAGGTTGGTAATTGTTTTTCTTTGGAATCCGTTGGAGATTAATAAGTTTGTGAGAGTGTGTAATTCAGTTTTCAGGTGGTCTTTGTCAGCTAGGCATTTGGTTCTGGAGATGAAGGTCTTCGCTACAGAGTTGATCTCTGCAGGGTGGTGATGCCTCCCACCTACCAGACATCTGGAAACCAGCCCTAGTGAACAAACGAGCCACACCCACCACCCAGGCCGTTACAGCACAAAACAACAACAGGCACACAGCCACTGTTCCCTCTAAGGTGCGCGCCTGCGCGGCCGCGCACATCGCTAGAAACCTCCGCGCAGAGATTTCTAACTGCCGCGCAGAGCTTTCTACCAAAGCAAACGTGGGGAAGTCCTTTGCAGGCAGCTAGAACTGGCCGCCTGCAAAGGACCTCCCCAGACTTGTTTTGATGAGCCGCCTGTGGCAGTGGTGCCTCTCTCTCCACGCGGAGCACCTGAGCTGGCCCCCGCGTTATCCCTCCCCCTTCCTCCTCTGCCGTGCTTTTGAGGCCGCGGGAGCTAGTAGGAAAGCGGCGGAGGTGGAGGCGATGGCAGGGATAACCCAGAGCCCAGCTGAGGTGCTCCGAGCAGAGGGGGAGGCACCACCGCCGCTGCTTTGCCGGTGAAGGAGAAGGAGCAAGAGGACTGGCGGCTTTGAAATGGTCCCGCCGGCTGCAGATTTGATTCAGCGTAAGCAGGGGCCGAACACATGCTGAGCCGACTTTGCGCAGTGAGGCGGAGTAATTCAACCCCCCCCAAAGAACACGTGTCTCTGTGTGTGTGTGAGAGAGAGAGAGAGAGAGAGAGAGAGAGAGAGAGGGAGAGAGAGAGTGTGTTGGATCAAAATTGGTGGCCAAAGGAGTGGAAGGAAGGAAGGAAGGAAGCCCTGCCCCCTGTGAAAAAAACTGAAGATGGAGCAGTGAATGAATAAGCCATAAAAGCAACAAACAGTTAATGCGTAAGTAAGCTGAGGAGGAAGTTCTCAACTAAGGAAGCAATATTAGAAAGAAATATAAAAAGCTCAATATGCCAAAACACTTATTTTAGTCTTCATTTAATTACTTGTATTGTAGTCTGATGTAACATCTTTTTAAAGTTAACATTAGTTAGAAAAGATAGGGTACAAAACTTAAATAATAAAAAAAAATCTACATTCATTTTGAAAAATAAATGCAATACTTGATTAATTTCATATCTTTATTTAAAATAGTTTTGTCATGGCATATCATTTTATTGACTCAGTTGCAAATGATGTGGATGTTGTATCTGATTCTGAGGCATATATATTCTTAAGTAACATAACATATAGCATATTGTCCAAACTTGCTAGACTATTTAATTGATCTTATTACTTTAAAGGGGGAGAGTTTCATGATAAATTATTTTATTACATTTATGTTGTATTTATATATTATATTTATTACATTTATATTCCACATTATATATTTGTATTGTTATTTTAGTGTTTATTGTCAATTTTGATAGATATATTGATATATCAATACTGATTTTAATCATACTAAATAACAATTACTGCTATTATTTATCAGCATTAAATATTTACATTTTTAATATCGAGTTAGTCATATTTTAGAATAATAGGATTATCTTTTAATAGGATAATTGGCAAAATCTAATTCAAATGTGATGGGTTGCATTCCAAAGGAATGTGAGAGGACAGGTTGCCTGCAAAATGCCAGGACCCAGGACCTGTTGGTGCCATGTCTCTCTCTAGCCAGTCTAATGATCTAAAAGCTGAGCAGAAGTCTTTTTTTTTTCAGGGTGAGCGGAAAAGTATAGTGTTTGAGTAGCACATTTTCATGCCTGGCATTCATCAGGCTGAAACCTCACTCACAATTGGTGCTTGGCGCTTGGAATGTTGCGCAAATGTCCAGCAGACGAGACAGAAGTTCAAACTGTTGCTCTCTTAGGTGCTCAGGCATGAAACTGTGCCGCTCAAACACTATACTTTTCTGCTCACCCTGAAAAAAAATTAGAGGGAACATTGCACACAGCCAGCACCAATCAGCACCAATCTACCAATCATGATACAGCCACACATTCAATCAATCCACTTGCTGAAATGGGGCCAGCACTCCTCACACCTCCACCAAGGTTTGTAGAGGGATGGCAGCTCCGATCACTCTTTAAGCCCAAAACACCAACCTAAAGATGGCGAGTGAGATCTCGCTGAAACATTGCCAGGACAATCTCAATCTTACATGGGAAAAGACCAATAAGAACAGCATACCTATACCCGTGAAAAACTACGGGGTGTGTGTGTGTGTGTGTGTGTGTATATATACATACACACACACACACACACACACACACACACACACACACACACACACATATATATATATATATATATATATATATATGTTATATTTATGCTGATAAATAAAGGGAGACTAACAAAAAGGCAACAGTAAAAAATATTGGGTTTCTGTCTGGATGGTCTCTTATGACGAGCCGAAGACAGAGAGTGGAAGTGTGACCTTCCTCCCATATTTGGGCATACCAGGGGTTGTGACATATATATATATATATATATATATATATATATATATATATATATATATATATATATATATATATATATATATATATATATATATGTGTGTGTGTGTGTGTTTTTTATTTTTTTTTAAATTTGTGCTGATAATAAATAAAGGGAGACTAGTATAGATCTATTTCAAGCTATTTAGCTCTCATCAGCTAGCCATACCCTTACTGGGATTTGAACCATACCCTTACTGGGATTTGAAATGGCTAGCTGATGAGAGCTAAATAGCTTGAAATAGATCTATACTAGTCTCCCTTTATTTATTTATCAGCACAAATTTAAAAAAAACACAAATATAACAAAGGCAACAGTAAAAATATTGGGTTTCTGTCGTGATGGACTCTTGTGACGAGCCGAAGGACAGATGATGGAAGCAGTTAGCTTCCTCCCATAATTGGGGCTTACCAGGGGTTGTAAAAAATCTAATATATATATATATATATATATATATATATATATATATATATATATATATATATATATATATATATATATATATATATATATATATAAATTCTAGCTGTGAATGTAGCAGCTCCAGAGCAAAGGCAAACTATTATGTTTAAATGAAGGCTTGGATGAAGCCTGAAGTTTACCTTTTTAAAATTATTTATTCCAGTTATACTTGTCTTTCTACTCAATTTCTAGCCCTGACTAACAAATAAACCCAATAAAATATATATCCAAATAAAGTGTTTTTCATTTGTAAAGTACATATCCATATAAATCTTCAAAAACCTTAACAAAATGCACATCATACATGAAACTTCTCCAACAGAGCTCAGAATTAGAAAACTACATTACCTTGGCTACTATTGACTAGACGAAAAGGAAATGTCCATTTTACTGAGGGTGGGAGAGCAAAGGACTTTTCCATTTCTGGTGCTTTTAACAGGGCTCTGACAGTGGCCCTATGCTGAAATCCATGGAAAGCTAAAGCAACTGTTGGTTTTCCTTAGTCTACACCAAACTTCTGAGCATCTGTTTACAGTTAAATAATTTTCTCAACGTTTGTGTGACTTGAACAGTGTGTGGTTTTTGTTGCCTCAGAAAGAATGCAAAATAAATTCCTGCTGCTTTGAGGTTCACCACATATTTACAGCTTAAAGAAGAGTGATGCTCCTAGAAGAAGTTAACAAGCTGAGCTGCCTTTATGGCATGTTCAGCTCCGAATGTCTGCTTAGCAATACAGATGGCAAGATAGCAAAGTTCCACTTGGCTCCAATTGTTCTTCCAGAGCAGGGAATGGAACAGCTCCTACCCACCTGTGCTTTTCCAGATGAAACAGCTTCCTAGTCCTTTTGGGGAAGGGAGGAGAGAATTAGTTCCATTTTTTTTAATACTTAAAAAGTAGGCCTATATAGAAAGAAGTGGATGAAGAGCTATGGCCCTGTGGCAGCCTTTACTATACATTTATTTAGGTTGGTTAAGCAGTTGATCAGTGGCTAAGACACTGAGCTTGTCGATCAGAAAGGTCAGCAGTTTGGCAGTTCGAATCCCGAGCGCCGCATAACGATGTGAACTCCAGTTACTTGTCCCAGCTTCTGCCAACCTAGCAGTTTGAAAGCATGCAAAAATGCAAGTAGAAAAATAGGGACCACCTTTGGTGGGAAGGTAACAGCGTTCTGTGCACCTTTGGTGTTTAGTCATGCCAGCCACATAACCACAGAGATGTCTTCGGACAGCACTGGCTTTTCGGCTTTGAAACAGATGAGCATCATCCCCTAGAGTCGGGAACGACTAGCATATATGTGCGAGGGGAACCTTTACCTTTAAATATGACTAGTTTGGCCCTCAAAGTGGACACCTGGTTTCTGAATATTCCTCATGTAAACTGATGTACAGGTAAGAAACAAGGATTATCAGATATACAATTGAAGAGCATTGAAGCTGAGGGACATTTGTGAAGATGACATTGACTGGATTCATATGCTGCACATATTGTGCTGTTTGTTTGGTTCTAGCTTTGTATAATGGATAAACCAACCCATGTACTGTAGTTTGTAAGTGTCAATTTACATCTTAGCATTATATATAAAATTGTCACTGTGGTTTAACAATCCAAGGTTAAAATATCAATATTAGTGCAGTAACATAGTTTTGTTATGATTATGGTGTGTGTGTATGTATGTATATGTATGTATGTATGTATGTATGTATGTATGTATGTATGTATGTTGTATTTGTGCTGATAAATAAATAAAGGGAGATATATTTCATAACAATATATATATAATCCCTCTCCCTACATCATAGGTTCTGTCCTCTTCTATGTAGCTATTATTTTTGAAATAAAAACAATTTGATCCAATAAGCTTTTCCAAATATAAATGAAACAGTCAGATGACTCAGATTAAGACTGATTATAAATGTAACAATTAAAGGTACTGGACTAGAAGCTGTAACATCAAGTTCAAGCCCTGCCTTAGGCATGAATGCCAACAGAGTGACTTAGGGGCAGTCCCTCTCAAGCCTAGCAAGAGGGCCTTTTCAAAAAGTTTGCTGTGGTTATAAGTGCTGTTTAAATAGTAGGCTGTCATAATAAATATACAGATTCTTTATAAATTTGCAAGAAATGTAGATAACATTTGTATGGACTTTTGAAAACAAATAAGGTTTTAAATAGATTGAAAAAGTGAGAAATGGTGCAGAACTGAAATTGATAGTTTCCTCCTTCTATAATTCTCAGATTATATGTCCTTCCTGCAAAGGACATTAAAGTGGTTCACTTTCTTTCATTCATATTCCCTTTCAGGCTTGATCTGAACATCCTTGGATCCATCAATTTGAGATCCCCATCTGGTGCAATGTGTGGTACATAAATTTGAGTCTATGTTTTCCTTTACCACATTTGTCTTTAAATTAAATGAAAAATAGGTTTTTTTGTAAACTCCATGTAGTAAAAACCAAGGTTTCTAAAAACAGCTGTTAAACCCACATGAGGTTCATACCCAAGCAGAACATCAATGACACATTACATCAAAACACCTGACAGACCACATTTCCCCCTAAGATGTATTGAATGAGCCTCAGTGAAAAGAGCTTTGCTTTGATCTGTCTGATTACATCTGTGTTTCTCAACCTTGGCAATTTAAGATGTGTGGACTTCAACTACCAAAATCCCCCAGCCAAGTTGCCAAGGTTGGGAAACATTGGGTAAGATAATCCAATAGATTCTTTGACACTTTGCATTCTGAATTATCATGATGGTATTAATATTAATTAGTATTAAATAAAGACATTTATATTCATTTTCTATACGAATGTGTGTTCTTTCTAAAACATTCTTATTTTTGAAAAATATTTTTTTTAATTTACACCTAATTTATGGTTAATCTCTCCACAAGCTTTAGTAAAGCAACCACATCTATAAAAATTGTCCCATCTGGATTTTTATATTCTAGGTACAGTTAACCCTTAAACTAGGTCCCTTGACTTTCAAATTATGTTTTTAAGAAATATTTAAAATAATGAATTGGAGAGCTATATCTCAATCAAACACTTTGTACTTTCCAGATATTATAGGCAAGCTTGCTTATTCATGTATCATGTTTATTTATCATGGTTTTTTTTTAAAAAAAAAAACCTAGACTTGGAAGAAATCTTGTATGAAATTTCAACAGACAAAAAAAAGTTGTTGATCTTTGCAATGCAAACTCAGCCTTCCCTGACTGAGGTTTCTTCCAATATCCCACCTTCAATTTTGCAAATTCCCAGCAATAGGCATAAATAGTTTGCATCCAAGAGCAAACAGATTTGGGGGGGGGGGAATGTGCTATAAGTGACTTTTAAATTTTAGTTTAGCCAATCTTGTAAACATAATTATTTTGGTTTGGAAACTAGTTTATGGTTAGCATGATATATAAACCTAGCCAATTGTGGTTTATTCAACAAACCATTATTAAAATAAACCATGCAAGCATGTAAATTTTGGATTTAGCCACTGAACTATGGGAAAGAAAGACTATAAATTTATAACAGGAACAGAAGGGGACAAAAAAATATCCTGTCCTCCCAGTCCTAAAAAAGAGGGCAAATCCATAATACTAACCTAAGAGAGACAATAGCACTAATACATCACATCACATGTATGTATGCAAGCCAAAAGGAGAAGTAAGTGTATACCTACATATCTATTCCTGCTAGACAAGACATGAGACTGATTTATTTGAGCAACAAACCATGATTACCAACACCTTTTGCATTCTTTTTAAACTTCACACATAGCCCCACTTAGCCATTCCACTAAACCCAGCACAATGTGGCTTAGTTTACCACTGCAAACCATAATTCAATCATCATAAACCATGGAATTTCTCTCTTGTTTATTCCAATGGGAATAAACAAGGCCTCATTATGCTAAATTTGCGTGAAGTAACCAACAGAAAATAAGATTTGGGTGGCTGACAGCAGCTCCATTCAAGTGGAAGAATCATTGGGTAACTAAGGTCACCCAGCTGACTTTCATGGCTAAGGTGGGACTAGTTTAATTTGCTTTTTAGGTCCCAAATGAGTTGCAAATGTGGATAACAGCTTAAGTTTAAATCATTTAGATTCTGATACAGCAGGTGGCTTGCAAAGACCTCAGCAACAGTATTTTTTACTATGTTGTTCTGTGAAATAAATTGGCATTTTCTAGGTTGCATTTGTGCCTGGATGATTCTGAACAAACTGGTAAGCTCTAAAATCAGAATATGTTTAAAACTGATACGGAGATAAGCAAAGAGTGCTCAGATCTCCCAAGTACCTTATATGACAACTGCTGGTTGCACTTACCCTACCATCCGGCCTCTGGCAGTCTGCACTTGTGGGGCTGTTCGTGGTTGTGGTCCATTCCGAACAGGATTCACCAATGGTGTTCTTTGCTGGAGAGTCCAGCTTGGACCTCTACTCAAAGCACCAGTGTTCCTTCTAGGATTGCTGCTCTGAGATCTCACATTGGTGAGAGATGGGAGTTTGTGGACTGCTGGAGCAGAATTTTGTTTTCGAAATTCCCTCCCTGCTGGATTTCTCATCCGGGCATTAGCGGCAGCATTTGTCTGAGGAGTTACAGGAACATGATCCAATGTAGAAGAAGAGCCATGTACCGGGAACAAACTGTGCACTTTAGTTCTTGGCCCAAACCTGCCTTGGTTCTGCTGAAATCTTAACTGCGTCATCTCCCTGTTCCCAGCATCTGTCCTGAAAGAAGGATATTGATCCAGACGACGCCCAGCAAGGTCTCTCTGACACTCTACAACCCCCATAAAAAGTGCAATGGTTAAGGGGAGAAAACTGTTCCAGGAATTCCTCATGGTTTCTATCCAAGAGGAAAACTCTTGTTGGATTAATAGGGTCATACACCAAATACAATTGGACTTTGGAGAAAAGTCCCCTCAGCAAAATCCCTCTGGTGCATTTCAGAGCCAATCACATCTTCAGGTACATCCCAAAGAGGCTTCAATAATACCTGCTGTCTAGATGGAAAAGCCAGGCTCAAAGGAGCAACAGCACAGATCTTCCTGAACCAGGAGCAACAGTTCCCTGCCTTAGAGTTCTCCCCTCACTCTCTCTCAGTGGCTGTCAGAGTGCGTAGTATTCTTTGCAGACAGCTCCAAGCACCTTCTCCTTTGCCTCTTGCCCGGCTCTGGATAGGATGGGCAATTTTATTTTTGGAAACCTCCCCCTTTTGACTCTTTTTTGATACTGACATCGTCCCTGTTCAGAAGACACGCTCAGTAATACACACACCCCTTTACAAAACACATTCCAGCAACACCCACTTTGGCAGAGGGAAACAAATTGCAAGACAGAAATATTAACTCTTGAGCAACCAGGGAATCCCATTCACAGCCTGTGCAAAAAGTTGGTGTGCTTTGTTTCTTTCTCCCCCCACCCCCCCATTCCTTATATACACCTCCCAAACTCAACAGGGTCTCTGGGTAAGCTTTCTTAGCAGAAGCACATGTTCAGATTTTTATGCACAACTTTAACCAAGCAGAAGTGAAATAGATGCAGACACAAATAGATATATGATACATGGGAAAAAAGTAATTGCCTCTGTACTACAACCTGATGCCAACCACTACATATATTAGATATAGTGCAGAACAGGGATTGGGCAAGCTGAACGTGGCTGCTGCTGTGTTGCAATATTTTCAGGGAGGGCTTATTTTCAGAAAAACAGGGTAGTACCAGGGCCATGAAACTTTTTTTTCCTTTGAAGAACAGATCTTTCCTTCCTTCCTTTGCTAAATGCCTATGTTTAATCTTTAGAAATTTTGTTTTATTAATGTAATGGCTTATGAAGTTTGAAAATTTACAGAGCTATGTTTTTTGGATACTATTGGTGTCCATGAATTTTCAACCTGGCTTTGTGGTTTAAATACAGTCCAATAATTGGTGTGAAGTTAATGTTAACATTTTGTTTTATGCTAATCTGCTATGGACTGATTTTTCTCATTGTCTGCAGAATCTGGACTGGAATCTGCCAAAAAAGAGAGAAGCTTTTAATAGTTTGCTCTACTCTGAACCCCATCGACCCTCTATCTGCAGTAGAAGTCCATGTTTCTTATGCCAATGCCAGCTTCTCTCCTTTTCCAAACAGCAGGATTGAGATGGCCTGAGTCTAAGAGCAATGATAAGTGTAAAGAGCTAAAGCCATTCCTCTCTCTAGCTCTATGTTATGATACCAAGCCAATTATGACCCATGCTGGCACAGTGGTTAGAGTGCATACTGCAGGCTACTTCTGCTAACTGCCAGCCGACTGCAATGTGGCAGTTCAAATTGCACCAGGCTCAAGGTTGACTCAGCCTTTCAGCTTTCTGAGCCAGATTGCTGGGGGCAATATGCTGACTCTGTAAAGCGCTTAGAGAGGGCTGTAAAGCATTGTAAAATGGTATATATGGTATTTTTCAGACTATAAGATGCTCCAAAGTATAAGACACACCTAGCTTTTGGGGAGGAAAACAAGGGAGGAAAAAATCTGCCTCTGCCTCCCAGCATTTTGCCTCCTTACAGCAAACGGCAAAGAGCAGCTTCAGCACAGCCTGATTTAGCACAAACAGCTGATTGTGGGTTTGATTGGCCTCCTGGAATATCTCCTATTGCTGTTCTAAGCTGCAGGGATCCCAGCCGCCTATCTACACCATCAGCGGCCATTACTGCTGCCACCTAATGCCACCTCCACGTGACCCATTTTTTGCCTCCATGCATCCCGTTTCAGTCTCCGCATTTCAGAACCCACTTTTGGCTTCTGTACATCCCATTTTCAGCCCATTCCAGCTGGTGGGATTGCTGCCTTCTATCCCTGCCATCTGAAATGTGCCAAAAATGGGACATATGGAGACTGAAACAGGATGCATGGAGGCCAAAAATGGGGCATGTGGAGGCAGAGATAGGTGGCAGCGGTAATGGACGCCGATGGTGCTGATGGGTGGGGGCAATCCCCACAGCCTGGAACAGCTGATAGGAGGAATTCCAGGAGGCCAATCAAACCCCCAATCAGCTGCTTGTGCTAAATCAGGCTGTGCTGAAGCTGATGAGGCTGTTTGCTGTTTGCTGCAAGGAGGCAAATTGCTGGAAGGCAGAGGCCAAATGATGGGGGCCGGTGGGTGGGTGGGGCTTTGGCAACATTCTCTGTATAAGACACACAGACATTTCCACCCACTATTTTTTTGGAGAGGGAGTGTATCTTATACTTCAAAAAATACAGTAAGTCTAAGTGCCATTGCTATTGCTATAAGCTACAATGGCTTGCATGGGTACAGTTTTTTGGTCTGTATATAGGTAGAAATAGAGCTTGCTGGTTTTCGCTTGTAGAACAAACTAGAACAACTTTTCAATGTTTCAGATCTGTTACTTGGCATTCAGTGTTTCAGTTTCTCTCCTTGTGCACTAGCTTAACCAACACAAACTCTTCCTAGAACTTCTGTCCAAATTCTGGTGCAAGAATTTTGCTCTTGTTAAATCTCTTAATCTCTTTATCTCTTGTTAAAAAAGGCATCTTCTCTCTCAAAAGTCAATTTTGCCTCTATTCATGATCAACTATCATTTTTATATTTAGCAATAAATGCCCAGTACTGTACAATACAGTACAATAAATACTGTACTGTGAAGATATTGAGCTAGAACAGGAGAAATCCAACTGAAAATACAGATTTCATTATGGATCTCCCTTGGAGAAGTATTCAATATTTATGATATGGTTACTTACAATTGTAATAATCATGGTTCTCTGAATTAAATCAATGTTCATATAACACATTGAATTAAAACCTAATTGCATATCCTGCAGAATGGTATCAAAAAAAGCAAATTGATGGTTGCAACATCACACTCAAAACCTGCTCCTTTTGTACATCAATGTCATATGTACAAAGGGGCGGGGCTTCAATTACAATGCTGCATCTGCATCTTGCCAATTTTGGCCTTTCTCTAGAGAGTATATACAGATGTTACTATGTGCAACCTGGGTTATACAAACATGCTAAGGAAAAAATGGCTTTTGCAAATGTGTGGTTCAGTGTATTGGATGAATAGTTTGCACAATAGAGTTAGGAAGATTAACTCTACTGAGGGAATAAACTCTACTGTTATACAAGGGGTAATTTTCATGTGTAAACTATTGTTTAAAGGCATTATTGAAATTTTGTATTGATTTTGGCTTTGCATTTGGAAGAATATGGCAGATGATGGGCATTAGTTCAGGCTTCAGTGAAGCATAAAAATGTATAGAGTAAGGTTGTTTATATCTTGTTATAAACAAGGTTATATAAATTGTTTATGCATTTAATGGTGCAGTTGTGTTTACTCAAATAAGAAACAGGTTGAGAACAAGATGATATATTTTAAAAGGGCAGATGGACTAAAGAAGGACAACCAGCCTGACAATTCAAGAATATGTAATAGACTTTCTTGGAGACAGGCCATGGCCTTATCAATCCAGACTGAGCAATAGATATATCAAGATTCAGAGGGGACAAAATAAGACATATCAACAAGCTTGGTGGTGAAAGGTCATCAAAACTCTACCAGATTGGCCAAAGGCTACCTCTGCTGCTGGGAAAGGGTGTAGCTCTAGTGCATCACTCAGTACAATGGATAAGATTCATTTCTGGATACAAGATAACATGTAGGGGGCTGCCCAGTCTAAGATGACTGAGGGAAAACTCTCCAAAGCACCAATTTGCTAATGAGCTTCTCATCATGGTAGTTGTGGCAGATGTGGCACTCTGTAGATGTGTTTAAATCTACTAGGCCTGCTCCAATTCTCTTTAATTACCACTTGTCTGAAATAGTATAGGGTTTCCTGCTTGAGCAGGGTTTGGACTAGAAAATCTCCAACGTCCCTTCCAAGTATTATTCTGGTTGTTGTTGTTTTTAAGAAACGGGTTTAAGATCTTATTTCAGTTACTCAACATTTTTGGTATCAGAAGTTGAATCCTAGAATCCTAGAAAAAGGGAGCATTGGGTTTGATAGCACAATCCGATTCAGGAATTTCATCCTTAAAACGGCTTGATGACAGAAGTTCCTTTTAAAATCTCAGCAGGTGTAACCAGAACCATTTTCCAAACAAAAAAGAAGGGGAGGGAGGGTAAAATTCTAAAGACCCATTTAATGATTAAAAAGGAAACTTCATGCAGTTCCATTGAATGTCTAGTACATATGTGTAGGATTTCAGTTTTAGACATAAATTTAGACTTAAATTTATACATTATTCTATAGCATTATGTGACTTGCTTGTTATATTCTTAAAATAAACACACCAGCAACTAACCAAGTATGCTGAATAAGCTCCAAAGAGTCTGACCAATTGATGTTTTGATGTTTTCCATGTTTCTTTTATCACTGCAAGATTTGCCAGAGAATTTCATGCAGATGCATTATGATTCTATGCTTGGATGCTGAACTCTTCATTCTCTTTAGTTTTGCTCCTAGTAGAGATTAGTTTACAATAATGTGGAATCTGGGAGTGTAGCTCAATAAAATCATTGTTGTTTATTTGATTGCTTGTTAGTTTTGTTCAAAATGCTGTCCCTATTCTTCTTAACAGCTTTCTTATTTAGCAGGAAGTAAAAATGGTATCTAATCCCAATTCCAGAAGGTCAGGATTTGTCAATGTGACAAATGCCTCCCCAGTTATTTCAGTCAGGTTTTTTTTCTACTACAAAATGTTTACATTTGAGTAAGGTTGTCCTACCAGGAGGTGTTGCTTTATTTCTTGGAAACTTGAAATTGTTTATATAGACAATTAAACCTCTGATAGGTACAAAACTAAACCCATTTAGTTCTTTGAGCAAATCTCACAATGTAAAAATCTGAGAAAGAGAAAAGATTTAGTTGAATGCAAATTTGCAAAGAACGCACTTATAAATGAATGTAAGTGTTCAATGAAAACTTCTCCATACTGATGATACACACACACACACACACACACACACAGAGAGAGAGAGAGAGAGAGAGAGAGAGAGAGAGAGAGAGAGAGAGAGAGAGAGAGAGAGAACAGTATATGCATAATGTAAAGAGAGTATGGACAATCCCCAAATAAATGACCTTTGGTTGCTCCAGCCTTAATGCATACATAATGTACACCCAGCCACACCCATAAAAGAGGGAACACACGAGAGAGAGAGAGAGAGAGAGAGAGAGAGAGAGAGAGAGAGAGAGAGGGAGGGAGGGAGGGAGGGAGAGACAGTATATGTGTACTATAAAGAGAGCATGGATAGTCCCCAAATAAATGATCTTTGGTTGCTCCAGCCTTAATACATACATAATGTACACACACACACATCAACAGAATAAAGATGGGAAGCAGAACAACAGGTGATCCTTTTTATATATGCGTGTGAGTTTATAGATTAGATAGATAGATAGATAGATAGATAGATAGATAGATAGATAGATAGATAGATAGATAGATACATACATACATACATACATACATACATAGATACACAAACATATACAAACATATATGAATGTGTTCATTAAGGCTGGAGCAACCAAAGATTATTTATTTGGGGACTGTTCATACTCTCCTTACATAAGCACATGCACATGATTCATTTCTTTTTATCTGAAAGTCTTGAATCAATCTTCTTAATTCCACTATTATCCACATTGCAGTCACTTTTGGTTTAGATGAAATTATACGGGTATAAAATCATGCACAAAAAAACCCACCTTATTCTCACTCAATTATGTACAACAAAGAAAACTAAAATATTATTAGAATAATTTCTAGTCTCCTGAGAACGCCAGTACAGTGTATACACCTTCTATCTTACTTGCAAGAAATCCTTAAATTAAAAAAATCCTTGTGAGAACAGATTCTTAGGGTAAAAGTGAGCTTTGATTATGTTTGCGACAAGATGACCAAAAGGTGTCAAAAGCATACCAGTGCTGTTCCTATTATTTGCAGGGAATGCTGTATGTGGCACAGATCATACTATGGCCACTAATCTAACCGATACCTTGTCTACATTTCTAAAAAGCATTATGCAAAAGATCTAAGTAAACAACAACATGATGCCAGCAGATGTCCATATCCAGGATCTTCCTAGTGGTGATGACTATTGTGAAATTATATCTTCTACATTAATGAAAACAAAGAGAAATATAAATTCACAAATTCATGCTCAAAACAAAATGGTTTAAACTGTATTCAGACACTGCGTGGAAAAAACATTATTTTTAGTTTGATTTGAATGGCCACCTCTTAAAATACAATTGGGAGTAGTATCAAATTAAAAACATCAATAAAATCATCAACAAAACTGAAACATATCACTAAATTTTATAAAGCATTTGCATTTTGAATAGAACTCTAAGAGCATGATTGATTTGACTGCTTATGGTGAAAGATTGAGATAATTAGTTCAGGATGATAGGAGGTTCTGAATGTGGAACAAAGCACTTTTTTCATATAGTCAATAATGGATCGGGGGGGTGAAGAAAAAAATAACTAAAAGAAACAAGAAAAAAATAGAAGGACTGCAGGAAAAATAAGTTTGAGTCCTATATAAAAATGCACATGGAGATAGATAGAGAGAAGACAGATACATTTCCCAATATAACGAATGGAAAGTAGATATAAGAAAAGAGAATGTGGATATGGGGGGAAAGAGAAAAAGCATTAGGTTACAAGCTACAACAGAAATGTATTTAATTACACTAATGAGAAATGTGAAAAAGGATGCTTTGTAGATTAAAAGAAGATCTGAATGAGGAAAAAATCTAATCTTTTTCTGTAAAAACGAGAATGAAAAAAATACACTGGATTAATTTATTAGGTACAATATGTCTAAGAAAATTAGCTGAATTCTGACTGAAACAATAATAAAGGTGACAAAAAGCCAAAATCGGGATGTGCAGGGCAATTTTATGTTATGTGAATTTGTAATTTAGTGTACTTTTAGCATGACTATGAAGTTGAAGTTTGGTTACTAAATTTGATAGGAGTTTAAGCTGGAAGCAAATAATGCATCAGAAAGATAAAATGCTTGATAAAGTACTCTACAATGTTGGAAAAATTATTGTAATTGCCTAAGTATATATACACCATGTTTTGTCTCCAAACCGGGCAGTTTTCCTAAAAAACTTAATTCTTTGCTTTTAGCCTTGCCTTTTGAATCTCAGCTGCTATTAAGAAATTTTGGCTTATCTTGAGCTCAGTCTGAAACTGGAAATCTGGCTCTGCTTTCTGACTTTGGTGTTGAATGTCTACCTACTATTGACTTTGGACCATTAATAATTCAGTCTGGAAAGTAGAAGAATAGAGTCCAGCTATTAATTTTATACTTTCCCCATAATGTGGGCACTGTTATTGTAAATTATATAATTAAAAATTGTTCTTGCAAAGTAACATATAATTCTATGGAATAAATTTCACAGAGGCCAGACAGTGAAGGGGTTGCCTCAGTTAGACTGAGTATAAAAAGGAGAGAGTCTGCAACAGGTATATTATTCAAGTTCACATAAATGCATATATGCATTCAGAAGCATCCAATGAACTTTGAATAACTACATTTCTCCAAATTAAATTATGAACCAATTTTATTTTATGTATGTGAGTGAGTGAGTGAGTGAGTGAGTGAGTGAGTGAGGAAGGAAGGGATAAAATCCACGATAGTTGCCTGTCATAATATGGCAGCAAGGTAAAGTTTTTAACATGTATTTATCATATTATACAATTGCATGGTACTCATAACAATAAGGAAAAGGGGAGTAATTAAACATAAATTATTATGGACATTCAAATTTCTAAATAGTTCTCTAATAGAAACTCCCAGCAATTAAATACATATTCAAATGTACAGAGATAGATAAACCCTTCAGAATGTTACATAATTTCTGGAAAATAAGAATCCTTCCAATCTTGTTCTATTGAATAGTCTGTGAACATAAAAGCATGCTTTTATTGTGCTTTGATTAATGTACAAACCATTGCTATATAATTCAGAACATATGATCAATTGTAAAAACAAATGAATCTTACAGAACACAATTAGTATGTGAAACTAATTGGAAGCTACTTAACTAAAGCATGTAGTGCACAATATGAATATGTGGTACTTCCAGTATTCTAACTTGTCATTAGTTGAACCTATCAATTTCTTTTTTTAAAAATACAGATATGAAAATATATCATTTTAAATGATATTTAATTATATTTACTAAAATAATAATTTTAATATAATTTCATTCATTCATTCATTCATTCAAATTTATATGATAAGTTAACTAAAACTTTTAGTTAGAATTCAGTCCTAACGTATACCCAAGTGAGGACCTTCAAGCTATGCATATGTTCAGTCACTATAGAACCGTGATGGCGAATCTATGGCAGACAATCCAGCTGATTTTCAGGTCTCTGCCATGCATGTGTGGAGGTGATGCGCATGTGGGAGATAGGCATTCAGGCACGGAGAATGGGGGGAGTATGGAGAGGTGCAGCACACCCCATTTTTGGTCCCAGGAGGCTTCAGGGAGGCCTGCTAAGCCCAAAATGGGGCACAGGGGGTCACACACACATGCACAGGGGGCAGGGCATGCAGGGGGTGTCACGCACGCATTGCACTATAGGTGTGGGCACACACACGCTGTCACACACACACGCACACTTTCAGCGTGCAATAACAAAAAGGTTAGCCATCACTGCTATAGGAGATGGAAAGGCTTTCTTCAGGGGAGGGAGGCTAACAAAGAAATGTAACCATATGTGAGAAAGAAATGGAGTGAAGAGATGTTGCCTAGGGAACAGATAAGATAGGGCACAGCTTGCAGTACATAAAGGGAAGAGAAAAAGGCTCAGCGGAGAACCTACTTCTCTGGATGTAAAGAAGATGATGGCAGATTTGTACTTTCAGACTTTCCAGATTCTGTTTTGTAGCCTTATAATGATGTAGAATGAGCTCATCTGGTCAATTTTGTTTTATTTTTGCTAGTCTTTCTGGAAAGGCAGACAAAAAGCATCGTCTGCATGAAGTAAGTCCTGGGAAAATAGGAGATACTGCATTTTGGACAAAAGCACTACAGTCCAAGATTCCAATTGTTGACTTAGTGTTTGTTTTTTTGTCTAGTTTTCTGTCTACAAACCTGCAGCCTGAACCATCATTCTTCTAATTCTGCCCATTGGATAAAGTTTTTCAACAAATAAAGAAATCCTTTCCTGACCATCAACCCCTCAGAATAAACAGAGAGGCAGGGGTTATCCCATTTCTTGGTTTGGCATTTTGTCTCTTCTCTAGTCTATTTTACCAGCCAATTGAATCAGCAAATTAATCTTAATCCCTTCTGGTCAATTTCACAATGTCTAGAGAAATCTGTCCAGCTGACTTTTCCTGTTTTTAAAAGAAGCATGCACTTTCCCCAAGTGAAACTGATCACACCACAACTTTGAAACACATTGTACTTGGCAGCACATGGAAGCCATAATTACCCTTAAAAATTATCAGAAACAATGTTAAGGAAAAATAACTTAATTTTTAAGGGGAAATAGAATCAGAAGAATGAATTGAAGAGAGTGAAATCACGTGCACACTATGGGATATTTCAAAAGAACTCAAAATCCACTATTTAATAGAAATACAAAAGCTTCACAATTTCAATTCAAGAAATAATTTATTAATTGATTATGTGCCATCACGTCATTTTTGACATTTAATAATAACATAGGTAGAAATTTTCCATGAGAAATATCCCTAATCTGTTCTTTCAAGTCCCCCACAAATACACCTATTGCCATTATAACCGAGTCCATCATCCATCCTGTTGGTTGTCTTCTTCTTTTCTTTCCTTCTGCCTTTTGCAGCATTAGAGCCTTTTCCAGAGAGCTGCGTCTTTGGATAATGTGTTCAAACTAGGATAATTGGAGCCTGATTATTAGTGCTTCAATTGAGAACTCTGGGTTCATTTATTCAATGATCCATGTGTTTGTTTTCTTGGCTGGCCAGGATATTCTCAGGAGTTTTCTTTAATCAAGAAATAAAGATTGCACTTTATTAAACTGCCATTAAGCAAATGTATTTTTTCTTCTTTTCCTGCTACAATTAAGACAAAAAGAGTACCTAAATTAAAACCTAAATCAAATATCTGTACATTTGCTAAAGATGAGCTCACCAATTTGAGCTATAGAGCAGAAGTAGGAATTTTTAATTTCATCACTAAATAGAATGTAGAGAGAACTATACCTTATCCTATTTTACTTTATATTCTCTTAAAATGTATGTACGATTGTCCTATCTTCACACCCAGTCAGCTATTACAAGAAACTAAACTGAGAAAACTATTAAAGCAATGGAGTGTGGAGTGATAACATAAAAAAGGCTCATTCCTATTTTACCACAAGCAAATCTTCAATTTTCCCACATATATAGTTATGTATTTAATTTGATATAACACTAACTACCAAAGTTGCAATAATGATTTACAATAAAAGCAAATTTAAAATCAAAATATTTTAAAAGAACTTTTAAGGGAGTGAACCAACTAGAGTATTTAAAATCTGATTGAATAATTAGAAATTAAAATCCTGAATAAAATATGTTTTTAAAAGAAAATTAATAAAAATATGAGACCGATCACCTCTGTAGGGTGTTCATTCCAAAGAACTGGATAACAGAGAAAGATTTATCCTGAATCATCACTATATGACTTCACACCATCTCTAGGTGAATCTGTCAGATTCTGCTCTGTTGATCTGATGAGCACCATGAAACTTTCCTGCGGATCTTCACACTGCACTCACTCTGGTCTAACTGGCACACAGTTTCTCTGCTTACTCAGCCAAAACAACCACAGAACCATTCAGAAACATTGATATGTGCATGTGGACATTCTGAATACTGGTTTTGAAATAGCAACTTCTTGTTATCTTTTACTTGAGGGGACACCTGTCTTTTCATGGTGAGGCTTTTTGGCTTGCCACATTTCCCAGCCCCTGGGACAGAGGTGGGATTCAAAATATTTTACTACCAGTTCTGTGGGTGTGGCTTGGTGAGCGTGATATTGTTTGGTGGGCATGGCTTGGTGGGCATGGCAGGGGAAGGTTACTGTAAAATCTCCATTCCCACCCCACTCCAGGGGAAGGATACTGCAAAATCCCCATTTCCTCCCGATCAGCTTGGACTCGGGAGTCAGAGAATAGATGGGGGTGGGGCCAGTCAAAGGTGGTATTTACCAGTTCTCTGAACTACTCAAAATTTTTACTACTGGTTCTCCATAACTGCTCAGAACCTGCTGAATATATCATTGTACTGGCATGTAAAGGAGATCAGAACCCCAGCCTGTCTCTTTCCTTCCCATCATTTCTAACTTTCCCTTTCCTTACACTACTGTTTATCTCCCTGCCATCCTGCCATGCTACAAAAAGTTTTAAGGAGCATTAAATTCCATTTTCCTTCTCACTTCTTTTCTCTTGTTTTCTCTTTCAATCCCTCTTCTCAAATAAATGTGATTCATTTACAGTACATCAAATAAACATGATTCACCACAGGTGACAATGGACAAAAATTCTTATATGTTTGGTTGGTGTTGTTTGAGTTGACTAAAGTAGTCTTATGAATGCTGGTCAAGGAAAAACACAATCAGCCTAAAGCTTGATAGTATTCAATTTCTCCAACAATAACAAGTTTAGAAATGACAGGTCTTTCAGATGAAAATATCATGCAAAACTTGATGTGAGATCAGCCATTTGCTGATCAAGTGGCATCCTAACGAGTTTGCAATTATGTCCAATTTTAATATATCTTTATGCCAGTGGTACAGTATCTATGCCAGTATTCCTAACCATGAGTCACTTGAAGATGCATGGACTTTAATTCCCAGAATTGCTCAGATAGTGTGCTGGCTGAGGAATTCTGGGAGTTGACCTCTACGCATCTTAAAGTTGCCCAGGTTGAAAAACACCGATTTGTGCATGTGGACATTCTGAAATAGCAACTTCTTGTTGTCTTGTAGTTGAGAAAACAAACCTATTTTCATGGAGACAAAAGTTTTTAACTTTTCACATCTTCCAGCCCCTGGGTTATCTTTGTGCTGGCATGTAAAGGAGATTAAATGCAAAGTAAAATTTGAAGGCAACAATAGCTTGCCATCACAACACTAAAGAAACACTGGAAATGAATTTAACTTTTGTGAAAATGGAGAAGGATGTTTGTTTAATCAGAAACCTAATGGAGCAGGATGACATGCTTGCTGGTAAAAAGCAAGCAGTGATTGATTAACAGTTGTGTGCTCAGCTATAGGACAGAAAGTGTAAATCCTTTTGGCTGGTACTCTTGGCAAACATGTTAGATCTGCAAACATGTAATATGTCAGTGCTCATAGCATTCTAATCAGTCTGAAAATATTCAAAAGAGTTGGGATCAATTTTGTTTGCACTTTAAACTGAATTTAAGAGTTGGAAGACACAAATGGCCATATGGAAATGTTCTTATTTTTCTGTCACTCTAATAAAGAGAGGGAGTAAGTGGCTTTGTATGATGAACTGGCTCTAGACTTTTTGTCATGTGAATGAGCCATATGTATTTTTTTTTACTTGTCATCATATTATTTTTAGGGACACAAACATGTATTACAATTTAAAACTTTTTAAAACCACAGTGTATAGGGATTTATGCATTATGAGTCAACTAAAATCTGGCGTCTAGATATATGATATATAAATAAATAAGCAAGCATGGAATTTGGCTCCCAAATGTGTCTCTTGGCCTCATGTTTGTTAGGCTAATTAGCATCTTTTCTTTCAAATGACAAGTTCAGAATTCACATCTGCTTATTCCCCTTTTTTCTCTCCCTCATTGAGCTCATCTCCTAATATATTGCAGATGAATACATTCCATGGACTTGGGAACTGTCTGTTGCAAGAGAGCATCTGACCCAGAAAGGACATTTCTTGATGGACTGAAGCTTCATAGATCATGGACTACTTTTGATTCCGGACAGACACCTATGATATTGGACAGATGGCTTGAGTTTTTGAGAACTTGTTTTATCCTATCTGTACCTCACATTTACTTTTTCTATATTCTGTATGTGGGCATAGCTAACTAGAAATATGCAAGCTTGTGTGTCTTTCAGAATTCTTCCTCAGCATTCTCTCCTAGCATTTTTAGGGCTGTCCAAATAAGACATGCCAATAAAATAAAGTGTGCCATGTCCTTGGAAAAACAATGTCTGCAACTATCGCATGTCGAAGTAGAATGACTGTCTGACTTCGAACTGTTCAGGTTCCTAATGATGGGTGAAAAGAACCCCTTGGCGATTACCTGTAATGAAATCACTATTATTGTGAAAATTTCTGAACTACCTTCTGTCAGTGGTTCATTCATTAAGGTGAACATTCTTCTTCAAGATGTGGCTGTCACAAATTACTGCCTTGCCACCCAAAGGAGAAGGTGTTGTCTCATTGGATAAAGACATTTAGTTTGCCCTGTCTCCCATCACCTAGGGTGACAGTGGTAGGATAGAAGGACTATTTCAATATATCTGAATAAGAAATCATAGGCAGGTGGGTGTAATGCTAAAGGTGCCAGGGTATAAATCAGGGTATTAGGATATAAACCAGAATACTATGAGTTCTAGAATTAGATCAATATTTGGTATTATGTTCATTCACTGATCATTCTATAGTGGCAAAGATGGTGACAAAAACAATGAAGCTACAGAAGCATAATCTATTCTCTTTTCTAAAAGAAGGAAATGGTGTACATGTAGGTACAAAAGTGAAGGGATGGGATGAGACAATTGCCATTGATTCACAGCAGAGAAGGGACTTGCTGACATCTGATGTACTCAACTATTGGCCTGTACATGTGGTATTCTGATGTCTGCAAAGAGTTAAAAAAATCTCTAATCAGTGCCAGATGCATTTTGAAACCATGATTGAACAGCTCTGCAATTTGGGAGTTCTTCTGAATTTCTGGCTCCTGTTGGAGTAGCAGGTGAAAGCTGTTACCAGAGGGACATTTGTAAGCTCTGGCTAGTGTCTTAATTGTTGATAAATGTGGATTGGGAAGCCTTGACTACAGTGATTCATGCCCTTGTTACATTGCATTTAGACCACTGCAATATATTATATGTGGGATTGCCTTTGGAGATGAGTTGATAGCTTCAGTTAGTAATGTTGCCAATTTGCTTCTTGACCAATTTGAAGTGTTGATTGTTATGTCCATGTGATTTAGTTCCTAGATACCTACTGGATAGTATGTCTATTAAAGTTTGTCCTGCCCTATGTATTCCTGCAGTAAAGCTTTACTGGAGACTCCAATGAGGAGCTTCACATTTTGGAGTGGTTGACAGACTCCCACCTCCCTCCCACTCATCCTACTCCCTCCCCATTTTTTAGTTGGGTTGAGTATTTTTTTATATTATGTAGCTTGCAATGTGTATAGGGGGTTTGTAATGTTTTATCTTTTTAATATTATAAACCGCCCAAAGTTACCTTGTGGTAAGATGGGTGGTCAATAAATTTAATAAATCAATCACAAGTGAAACCAAAAAAAAAACAAAGACACGCCTTCTCTGTAGCTGTCTTTCTGTGATGGAATAATTTGATTCCAAAAAAGCAGAGAACCTCCTTGCCTTTTGCTTAAAAACTGTTCCCTTCTAAACTTTGAAAATCAGAGGTTTGTGGGCTGGCTTTTAGACAGATAACTGATATAATTTGCTGATATTTTTATTTAATGCATGACTCCTGGGTAGCTCTGTATTTTTTTATAATAGCTAGAGTTTGAGAAGCTGACATCCACCACTCCTTTTCTCAAAGTCGGACCTCTTCATCCCTACTACCATATTTTAAACTCTCCTGCCAGTTCTTCAGTCAGCAGGGAAAATTATAAAGGGTGGGGGTGACTCCCTCCATAGTTCTAACAAGAAAAATATAAACCTCTTTTTATGAATACACAACACTGCTTTACTTTTTTACTTACATTCACCTCTATAAACAGTATTACACAGTTTTAAAAGCTTCAACAATGCCTTGGCTGGCTTAGCGGTAGTTCTCCATCTTTCCGTTTCCTTTCCCTTTTTTCCTTTCCTTTCTTTTCCTTTCCTTTCTTTTCCTTTCTCCTTTCCCTTTCTTTTCCTTTCCCTTTCCCTTTTTCTTTTCTTTTTCTTCCCTTCCCTTTCCTCTTCTTTTCTTTTCTTTTCTTTTCCTTTCCTTTCCCGTTTCCTTTTCTTTTCCGGTCCTTTCTTTTCCTTTCCCCTTCTTTTCTTTTCTTTTTTTCCCCTTCCCTTTTCCCTCTCCCTTTTCTCCTTTCCCTTTTTTAACTTTTGTATTATGTGTTTCTTTTAATGTTGTACGCCGCCCTGAGTCCTTGGGAGAAGGGCGGCATATAAATCTAATAAACCAAACCAAACCAAACCAAACCTTTTTCTTTTCCTCCCCTTTCCCCTTCCCTTTATTTTCCTTCTCTCCCCTTCTCTTTCCCCTTTCCCTTTCTTTTCCTTCCCTTTCCTTTCCCCTTTCCTTTTCCCTTTCTTTTCCTTCCCTTCCCTTCCTTTCCCCTTCCTTTCCTTTCCCTTACTTTAATTTTTCACAGTGAGGAAAGCTCCTTAAAGGCACAATACAATACACACAATGCATTCAAAAACATGACACATATTCAAACAATTCAACCCTTCCCACTGCCTCATTAAGTCACAACTGCCTTGCCAAAAATAAAAAAATAAAAAGTTTCTCCTCCTTCTCCTCCTTTTGGCTCTGTTGGATTCCTCTTGAATTCCTCTTGAATTTCTTTCTTTTTGTATTTGTATATTTGTATTTGTATTTATTTGTCTTGTATGCCGCCCACTCCCGAAGGACTCTGGGCGGCTCACAATAGACAAGGGTAGTTGTAGTTGGTCTGCTCTACTTCTATGTCAGCCACTGTCCACATGTAGTTTACCTCTAGCTCCTTCTAATTCACCTTAGTATCCAAGGATTCGGTCTCTTCTATTCCTGATTCCTACCACTTACAGACCTGTAAAACCATACTTAGCACTCCAAGTCCATTTCTTTGCTTCCCATGGAAAATCTCCTGCCAATTTACATCATCCATCTATCTATCTATCTATCTATCTACCTACCTACATACATACATACATACATACATACATACATACATACATACATACATATATATATATATATATATATATATATATATTCTATCTATCTAGGCAAACATTTGTAGTTTTTGATTTATATGTTTCCTTGAGTCCTGTGGAAATGGGTGGTATATAGTGCTGTGTAATAAATAAATCTGTAGACAATGAGGAAAATAGCTTTACCTCATTTGCACTTTTTTGGCAAAATAAGAATCTCAGCCTTCTTATAAAATGTGAAAGGTTAAATGGGATTTTAATGCACTACTTCTGACTATGTGGAATTGCACCAACATAGGATAAAAAACATTAATTTTTTGAGCCCTGCAACAGTTTTAGTAATACATGTACCGTTTGTTTGTTTGTTTGTTTGTTTATTAGAATTTGACAAACACGAACAAGAATAAAAGGTTTCTGGAATATAAGATACATTTAGGATACAAATACAGGATGTAGGATACAAATTCATTTCTGGAATGTAGGAATCCTTGCGCTCCAACATCTCATCTCATCTTGGAATCTTTGACTTGTTTTAAAAGAAAGATGGTAAATAAACAGCTAAGCAGATAAATAATGTTGTAGCACTTAAAAAACTACTTTAAGAATGACAATACACTTAAGGTATGGCAGGAATCCGATAAAAGCTGAGTCAAGATTCAGATCACAAGTATGTACATCTGCAATGCTAATTGAAACCCCATGTAAGGAAAGAGATTACCAAATTACTTTAAATCTTGGACTACCCAAATTAAAGCACTGTTATTCCATTCTTCCCCAACCCGACCTCTTGGATTACAAACCCTAGAAATTTGCCCATGCTGGGAATTATAGTGGATTTTCCTCCACCACTACCAGCTAAAAAAGAAGAAGGAGAGGGTGCAAGAAATAGAAAACCTGTCAGTTTGACATACATATTGGCATGTTCCTTGAACAAATTATTAAACAGTATGTTGGTGAACAGTGGGATAGGAATGCAACAATTAGCAAGAACCAGCATGGGTTTATACCAAACAAGTCATGCCAGAATAATCTTATTTCATTTTTTAAAAAAGAGTAACTGGCTTAAGAGATCAGGGGGATGCAATGGAAATGACAAAGACTGTTCATTATATTATCATTAATAACACAGATATATATTATTAATAATTAGTTGAAGTGACCCCACCCAGAGAACACTCATAAATGGTTCCATATCAGCATGGTTAGCAGCATTGTGTGTAGTCCCAAGGCCCTTTGTCCTAGGTTCTGAGCGATTCAAAATTTTTATTCATGATCTGGTTATCAGATTTGCAGATGGACAAAATAAGGAGTTATGAAATAGACTTCACACATCTTTTTCTAGGATCACCAGAGATAGGGGCCCCAAAGGGTTGGAGGAATAAGCAAGAATACAAGGAGATAGATAGTATGGATGTGGATATTGAAGATGGAGCCAGCCAAAATAACTCTGATTTAACTTCTATATGTTAGTTAATATGTGAAGGTTTTTCTGAACGTAACAATTTTTACAAAAATTCGGTCCTAGCTTTATGCGGAAGTGTTTTGCTTTGGTTTTTTGTCAATGGGATGAAGGTCTAAGCAAAAACACCTGCCACTATTTTGGCTCTTCAGCCAGCAAAATTAAACATATTATAGTTACTGCTAACACGTTCATGTTATTATTTCTTCTAGTCCTATTCAGCCAGTATTACCTTGTTGGAGATGCAGCTCCAAAAATATTAACTCTACATGTTTAAGTCCTGTGTATTAACCATGCCAAGGACCTTCTCTTTATTATGTCTTCATCTTTGCTCTGATTTGCCACAGACTGGTATTCTAAATTGGGCCATTCTAAAGAACCTATGGAAGTCTGCATAGAGAAAAGAGGCAAATTATGAAATAAAAAGATAGAATGAGAGTTATTGGAATTAGACTTCTTCTAAGACAGGAAAATCAGTTATCAGAGCCAAGAAATCTGAAGAAAATGCAATAAATATGATCCCACACAGCAAGTTTGGTGATCAATGGCATGGCTTGACATAGTTGTGTCTATATAATTCTCTTTCCTAGAAATCAAAAGATATTTACACACAGATGCCGCAAGGCTGCCTTTAGGGAACATTTCAAAAGGCACTTGGTAGTTTTCCCACCATCTCTAGTAGCTCAAGGAGATATGTCATCAAGTCTCAGAGGCAAATCCAAGTTAACCCAGCCTTGGAAATAGCAGACCCAGAAAACCAGACATGGGTCACTGACAGTCTGCTGTCAAAACAAGGAGTGTGAAAAGCTTTCCAGCTATTCCCAGTTTACAAATTGGGTTGTGTTTAATATTTATTCTGCTTTCATTTAAAGTGGACAACTCAAAGACACAGTGAGGGACAAAGGCAAAGGCTAAACTTATGGGTCTTTCAGGTCAGATGTTTGGGGAATGGTGTGGTCTCAAAATACGCACTCATATTAACAATAATTGGGGGGACCACACATTGTGAAGGCTGATGTTCACCTCTATGTCTAAATATATGGACATAAATAAAACAAACTTGGGGTAGAGGTAGGGTTTGTAGAATAATTGCACTCAAAAGTGCCAAGGCTATAAAAACAAGAGATCTATAGAGGGGATACTGTGGCTTTTAACAACAGGTTCAGGTCCATGGACATTAATCACATTAATGTTATTCATCTGTTACTATACCAAACTAAAAATATTTATTATACTACTATAATTAATTGTAATACAATGTATAATAATCATATATATATACTGATGCACTGGCCTTCATCCCCTCCCTTACTCTTATACACACACACACACACACACACACACACACACATACACACAAACCTTAATCAAAATCAAGAATAAGTTTTATATATGGAAGAAAACAATAGATATGGTAAACATAATATTCTATCAGTTCGTCTGGTCATTAGTGAACTTGTGTATCAACAAATATATTTGGTTTCAAGATTCTACCGTAGTTACTGATGCAGCTCTCTTCTACTAAGCTACTCAATGGCATCATAGAAAATGAGAGCGGTCAACAAATCGGAAGCAAAACACTAAAAATGTAGAAGAAATTACTGTAGTTGCAAGGAATGACTAAAAGAAGTATGGGAGAAAATTGTATAATTTGGGGAATTTGGAGTTAGTAACCATCTAGGAGTGGTTTTTTTTTAATTAATTGTTTTATTTAAAGGTGTGAGAGAATTTCACTGCCCACAATTAGCAAAAAAGAAGAAAACAAAAGCAGCCTCTCATCAGAGATTGGGACTGCAGGTTTAGCCCTACCATGCTCAGAAAGTGTAATGTTACTTTCTTTTATACAAATAATTGACAGTCATTCACAACTTTAGGAAAGTGGACATTGTAGCGTGGACAAAACCTACATCCATCTCTCTCTAATAAGTGGGTTAACTTACTTTAAAAGAAATTATCCAGTTCAGTTTGCAATGTGTACCTAAAGGATTTAACAATGTGTTGAATTTGCAGGAGTTCTATTGCATTATACAGGCTTCCTTTCAAAGCTTCCCCCCAGGCACATTAGTTTGCTAGTTGAGATTAAAGATGAAAGTGACAGTGGGCTAAGCCTTTGCCATATGCAGAATGATTCCTGGATCATCATAGGAGTTGGAAATCTGCAGGCCAGAAAAATATAAATTACACAGGCATATGCTTAAAGCACAAAGATAAATACAGAATTTCAAGGTGGTCCTTTTTTTTTGACAGAGTGGACTGTTGTATAATCCACTGGTGAACTAAAGTAATCTTTTACATTCTTCCAGATGCTTTGGAATGAGAAAAAAAGTCTACCAAATTATTAGAAGATGATGTGTATGTATTTAAATCATCCTGCACTTCCTGCCTAAGCAATCTGGCAAGAATACTTTGCAAGTATATGGATCTTGAACTCATTCAGGGGAGAAAATAAAACAATTGTCAAGGAATACTACCAGGGATATTGGCTTATCTCTCTGTATTCTAGAAAAACAATAGTCTTTGATTTTATTTGGAAACAGTGTTGGTTTCAACAGAGATCCTGTCCCATCTCCGAATGTTCTGATTTATTTCAAATAGTTTTTCTACAGATTTTTCCTGGCTATTTTATCAGCGAAAAAACAAAAACAACCACCATTTCCAAGGTTATATGAGATGCATTCTTTATGATTGCAGATGAGGGGATCCTCTGGTGGGTAAAGAGACTATAAAGATGAAGATAGTACAATGAAACCCCCAGAAGACAATGTAGTAGACCATGGGGCCATGTCTCATCTTGTAAGGACAAAGCAGCTTACTCTGCTGGAAAGAATATTATACTGGGAAAATGTTTGTCTGCCAGGGAAGACCCTGGAAACAATCCGCCCTAAAGAGGTTAGGAGAGGAATGTTGAACTCCTGGGAGCTTTTGTAAGGACCTCCTTCTTCCCCCTCACCCCTGCGAACACTTTTTTTCCTTGGTGGCCCCAGGAAGAACACTCCTCCAGGCTTCCAAAGGAGTTCAATCCCCCTATGCTGCTGGGAAAGGGGAGGCCATGTTTAATATAATAGAATGCTACACAATACACATTTCTAATTCCCTTTCATGAACAGGAGGAAAGGTCTGACCCCAACAACAAGAAGAAACACAATGATGAAGGCCACTATAGCTTCATTGACCAGAGAAGTCCCATAGGTGACTCCACTCTATCAGGAACTCACAAAGAAATTAAGGAGATAACAGCTGGGCCTGATGGGAAAGTATTCTAGAAGAGCCTCACAAAACTAAGACTTGGGACTGGTATTCAATTCCATGGCTTGCACTGAAACAGAATGAAGTCTGAATCAAACCAACTTTGATCAATGTAACCGAATAAGACAAACACTGATGTTTTCACTGATAAATATCTATGATCTGTATTGTATTTTAACAGGGTTATTGAACTTTGCCTGTAGAACTGAATCCATTTGGTAAATCTATGAAAGATATACCTGCTTTCTTCTTAATTCAGAGACTCTGGGGTATTTATAAAAAGCTTTTTATGCAAACTATTACTGGTCCCATTTTCATGCCTTATTCTAAAATATATCTATTTCTTAATTTAATATTGATAAAAAATCAATACACCCTATCATGGCACCTACAAGTAGATGTAGCATAATAGAAGCCCGTGGGAGTGAGGAGGCACACTGAACCACAAAGGTCCTAATACTGCTGTGTTGCAACACTGCCACTTTCATTACATACATGTCTCCCCAGAATGTGTATGATTGTTTCATTACCCAAACTAGTTAATGTCATCAGTGACTAGCACTGATGGTATTATCCAGTTTGGATAATGAAATGTCTGCAAGAAGCAATCAAGCTCAGAGAGCATCCAGGACCCCATATTTCAACACTGAACTACAAATATTCTCCTTTAGTGGTGTACATATGATCAGTGGAGCTGGGAATGAAATTGTACATCTTGGAAAAACTACATCATTTTTATTATCCTGCAGAAAGGAAAGGGGAACTAAATATTGCAAAGTGGACAGAATAATGTATATACAGGCAATACTCATAAGTCAGGGCTGTCAAACTCATGGGTCAGATGCACTGGGCACACCCACGCCCAGTTTAGTGAAGGGGGAAAAGGTTGCGATACGTCAGGACACCACTGTGACAATGCAAGTTTGACATCCTTAGATGTTAAACCTGGATTTTAAACCCATAATTTATGAAGTTATACATACTTCAAGAATGATTTGGAAGAAACGCTTCAGACTTTGTGCCAGTACAGCATCTCTCTGCTATTCAATAAAGCAGCCCAACATTTTTTCAGGATCTAGCATAAGCCTGAAAAGAAGATGCCACTGTTTCAAGAGTTAAATTAATCTGAATGATTGAATCTCTTAAAGCATCGTTGGATAAGGAAGCAAAGCTGCTTTCATATAATACTAAGTATAGGGGAGAGGTTAACAATATCAGGCATAGTCAAAAGCAAGCAAATTGCATTGTAGCTAGCATTGTATGTGACACTGACCCAAGTGAATAGAGATGGAAATCTTATAAAAACTTTATCTATGGGGACATAATATAATTTAACACCCAGATCTCTCTATTCTGAGAACTTAAGAGAAGATGGACTGCTATACAATTCTGATAGATATTCCTGTCCGAAATTCCACTGAGCACCAGGATCTGGATAGCTCCTAAATCTAATGGAATTTATATAGCACTCCATTGCCTTGATAGAGGGTAGGAAACCTATAGAAAAAAAATATTTGGCCATGTATATAAGGTGAGTCCTAAATAGGATGAAATTGCTTCCTGTTAGCTAATCTAGCAGTTTTCTAGCTGCAAAACAGTCATTATTATTACAGAGTTATTACATTTATATCACAGCACCTCGTAGTATAATAATATTAGTCTTCCTTGTGGCCCCTTCCTTGTGAAGAGTTACTTCAGGAGCTCAATATCCACAACTCCCAGTAGCAGAAATTATACTTTTTTTCAACTTTATATTTTCCCTTTGTATAGCTCTCATGTTATTTTCATCTCCCCCAATTTCTCTGGTTTCAATTACTTTTGAAATGCTGATGCCAATTCAAACATGGCATAATCCTGACTGTTCTTTCAATATAAGTTCTGGCTTTTCAGATGTAATTTAGTAGATGTATGGCCGGAGTGGGGCTACCAGATCTGGATTGCAAAAATCCATTTAGCAGATCTTCCAAATGTTTACAGCCCAGATATTATAGATCTACTTCATGGTGATAAGCTCTTGTTAATGTAGTGAGTTAAATTCTAACAATAATCCATACTTAGAGAGGATTTCCAATCATGTCAGCTGACTTCAGCATTTGATCTCATTTCTTTCTTGCTCAGGTACAGAATAGCATGTTTTAAGCAAACATTTTGCAACAGTGAAGTTTTGTGGAGCTTTAGGTCACTGGTTCCATACAGGAAGGCACTCTTGGTTTATTACCCCTCTTGAAATTTCCAGCATGTTGGTAAAGAGAAATGTTGGCTTGATTTAAGAAACCACCACAAGTATGCATCAGTGCCTAGTTGCTTGAAGTTTTGATTCCTGCTTCTTTCATTTTGAGTGCATAAGGGACAAGGAAATGTGTTGGTTACAATGCAATGAAAAAGATTACCCTCTTTCCATCATTTCATCTACTGCTGTATCTTATTATGCTGGCGAGGGTGCCTTAGATAAAAAGCCTGGTTATGTACTTGATGGCATGATGTGAAGTTTTCAGGACAGTAGGAATTGGTTGCTATATGTTTTACCAGATTGCAAGCAGGACATTGAGTAATGTTTTGGTATGCTCCTATTAACCAGCTGAACAGAGGAAACTCATTAGTTTTATTGAGATATTGAAGAAGTAGACTCATTCTGCAAGTATGTCTATATTGTGATTGATGATGGAGTGAAAGTCATTGGTGGTGGTTGATGTCATAATGGAATCTCACGAGAGATTCATTTCTATGTGTTTAGGTGATGAAAATGTCATAATCTGAGAGGCTTTAGGAAGTGAAAATTAAGAAAGTGTTGTTCTGGATCAGCCATGAAGATGTTGGCATATTTAGGACCTGTCCATATTGTTTCCAAAATGTGAAATAATGTTGTTTATCATCATTACCCCTACATATAATCCACTCTGTCCCACCCATCCCTGTAATCACCCTCAGAGATCACAAGTTTCTGGTCTTTTAAATTCTTAATTATGCTATAAAATTCAAGCTAATGAAAGGCATGCATTATCCATCTGATATATATGATATACCTATGCAAATCCCAATTAGGTTTTGCAGGCAGTCTAATAGAGATTGAATATCATGCAATAAGATGCCAATAGTTCACACCTTTTAAAACAAGCAATAGGCCTGTGTGCTCCAGTAATGGTGAGCAGGAATGAACAAGGCATTAACAGGGCACTAAAGGGCCAAAATTATCCAGTCCTTTCGGAATCGAGATGAGTGCCAAGGTCACAAATGAGAGCACTGGGAAGAACTGTGTGAGATTTGTGATGCTTGTTTTTTTATCATATATATGAGAAAGGGCAAGAAGTAGGAGATGCATTTGCAGTACAGTGAAACCTTGCTTTTATGAATTAATTGAAGGGAGTCCATTATTAAATAATGTTCATTAAACTGTAGAGTACATAATTGCAGCAATTTTATACAATTAGCATGACATTGTCACTAACATAATTATACAAGGGTACATTGATGCAAATGACATATTTTATGAAAAATGAATGCAAATTACCTTTATGTGCTATTACATTACCTGTAGTGACATACATTTCAACAGGATTCAGCTCTCTGTAGGTGAAGTCCCATTACAGGCTTCTGAGTTGTAAACAACCAAAATCCAAACTAAAACACTTTTAAAACCTCTACCATAATTACTCTTTCATTTACAAATGTAACCTAGAAAGTGAAAGACATGTGATTCTGACCACAGCTGTTACTATCATAGCTATCTTACATTTAACAGCAAGTTCAGTCTAGTGACCTTGGAGCAAAGAACAACTAGAGCCAAATGCTGGTGCAATTGTAATGGCAAAATTTCTTGTGCAAAATTACCTACACAGCCAGATGCATTGGCCACAGAAAGTGAGTTATGGGATTAAATTGATCTCATTTAATTTATTTATTTTTATAAACTATTCCAGGGATCTGCAAATTTTATAGCAGTGGATATACTTATACAATTTTGTACTATGTAGTATCAAGAAATAAAAGCTTTAAAACTTGAATTAACAAATTATCAAAACATTACAAGAATTTTGTATGAAATGTAATTTATTGTCCATTTTTAAAGACTTAAAACCACTGCAATTTAGCAAATTAAGTACTTTCCTCTTTTTAGCTGCCAGATTAACTAGCATAAAACACTGAAAAATTAAAGTGCTTGATTTTGGGGATTAATGACATTTAAGGATAAGAAAATGCACAGGCTAAAAATGAACATTATGACTTTTGAAATCTATAATAAAGAAGAACTATTCAAATCTAATTATCATTTCTTAGAACATTTGTTTTTTAGCAAAATTTGTATGAACAGATGTCTTTGACAGAAATATTGAATAAATATGTTGTCTCCCATTTTTCTATAAAAAAGGAGTATATACCTGTGTGTGTATCACCTATATACATTTCCATATCAAGTTTTTATTTGATTTTGTTCTTCATTCATTTTCTTTTTTTCTTATTCTGTATTTGCTTCCTTAATCTTCAATGTCCTTTTGCTTCAATGAAAAGCAATAAAGATTAAAGAATTATGTAAGAAGTGGTCAAAATTGCAAGATTTTTTTTGCAAGAATATATCTAAATAGAGAGAGAGAGAGAGAGAGAGAGAGAGAGAGAGAGAGAGAGAGAGAGAGAGAGAGAGAGTTCTTCCTTTTTAAAATTTGTTTTTAGTAGTGATCAAGCGTCATCTAGTGGCTATATGAATGCCATAGCATCCACAGACAGAATTATCCCCAGGTTATTCCATTTCTATCAAAGAAAGTTTATGTGAAAGCTGCTAGTTCAAAATATTCTCTCTTTCCAAGCCAGTGTACAGCTAGTAAGCTATCTATCTATCTATCTATCTATCTATCTATCTATCTATCTATCTATCTATCTATCATCTATCTATCTATCTATCTATCTATCTATCTATCTATCTATCTATCTATCTATCTATCACCCATCTCGCAGTTCAAGTGACTCTAAGTGGTTTACATCAAGATAAAACAAACATTCAATGGTTGTAAATTAAAAAATGGATTGAAATTACGAAAATTAAAACAAGCTTTAAAAAACCCCAAAGGTTTGGAGTGGAGAGGCAGGGTGCTTCCTCTATTAGTTCACCAACCAACTCCAGTCAACAGCTTCTCCTTCAGGGCCCCATGCCACTTGACATATTCAGGTTTTAAGGCTTTTCCCGGAGGCTAAAAGAGAGGGGCCGATTTTATCTCCCAAGGCAAGATATTCCAAGGGGCTGGAGCAGTGGCAGAAAAGGCTCTTCTTCTGGATCCCACCAGTCAAAATTCCTTGGCTGAGGAGATTCACAGTATGTCCTTTAATAAGAAATATATAGGAATATTCACATTGTTTGATTGTGCTTTAATACCAGCTCAAGAAAAATTGCAAATATCTGCAGTCTCTACATAAAACACATTTGTACAATGTAAGTCAATTAAGTAGCAGAAGAAATAGTTTTAACAGTTTTGTGGCAGGAATTAATGCTCAGAATATTTGATGGCTTAATTATTCTGATGCTGAATTTAGATAAGTAAAATTACATCTAATTATATACTGGTTGGATTGACACATTGGTCTTAGCCTTATGTAATGTAATTTGGCTAATTACAGGATCTATGGACCCTGCCATGAATCGTTAAGCAAACTGTCTTATTACAATCTGTGATTCTAGCAATAAGAGATAATTGGTAAAACTTTTATAATTCATATTCCTAACTGGTGCCGTCCTAAAACTGTCCCATCACTAATCACAGTTAGGCCTATTTCTTATTATCATTTCTGTTGGGAATTGTTTTCTTATAACTGCTAGATTAATGGCTTTGATATTTTTTTCAGGAAATACTGAAGTTCACTGAAAGCTGCTTACGCCCAAGGAAAAGAATAACAGCAGGCAAGCATATCCAAAATATAATCTTCCTACAACTACCAATCTTTCCAGAGTACCATATATAATAACTGAAATAAACTGGGCAATGGGGTTTAGCTTCAGTTTCTATGAATCAGTGATAAGAACAGTATTCCAAATAAACCAAACCAGTGTTTTAAAACATGCTGCACTACCTTCCTCAATATTCAAGGATTCAGTAGTTCAATCCTTAGGTTATAATCATTCAGCTATTGTTCGAAGTTACAACAGCACTGAACAAAAGGGATTTATGATTGGTCCTTAAAGGTCTGGCCATTGCAGCACCCTTGTGCTGATTGTGATTCAGGTGCTTGGCCTTTGCAGTGTCTGGCAGCTATATAAGCACCATTTCTGACCTTCCTGTTGATTTCCTATAAGCAATGTTAGCATAGAAGCTGACAGGAAAGTTTGAAAATTCAGTAAGTTCCGGAAAGTCACTCCCACTACTTTTCTTCCCAAGAAATCCTGCCAAGAATCTCATACTCCATAGCAGTCTCCTGCCTGCCTACACTGCATAGCATCCACCAGCCTGCAGCACCCCCATCACCCTGGAATCCCTGCCAGTCTACCCATGTTCCATGCCTGCCCATGATGTCCACCACAACCACCCCACTCCATAGTGTCCACCCATGGCCCCCACTGGTCTATCCACAGCCCCCACCAACCCTTTGTACTCTGTAGCACCACCCACAATGCCACACCTCCCCAGTCCTTTCCTGGGACTCCTGGCTCTTCCCAGTTAACCTGCACAGCCCTGGGGTTACAATAGCAACTAGAACTGCCAGGATTGTTATGGCGAAATGATATGGTTACATGATGACTTGCTTTATAACAGCATCACGCAGCAACACAAATTCCAGTTCCAATTGTTGTTGTAATCTGAGATTACCTGTAGACAAATCAACATAAATCATAAGACAGAGCATTTGAATACTGCTTTTCAATGATGGGTGCAATGATGGAGCTTTTTTTTTCCTGAAAGTAACTTTTGCTCTGGAGATTGCCAGTGTAAAAGAGCAGGAAGACATCCCTGAGCTGTATGAAAAGATGTTGTAGACGCAAATCTCAACTCTTGAGTAAAGGCCGAATTCCAACTCTTATCGTTTTGCGAAGGCTGGGTCAGAGTTCCAGGAGTTGTGTACGATATGTATGTCCTATGGAAACAGAGTAACTCATGGATGTTTAGCTTTACTGCAAGCTCAAATATAACCAGCCAAAGAACATGCAAGTGCCATCAATGCTTAATCCAGGATAAAATTAGAACTCTGAAGAATTCATGACCTGGCCAGACTTTCTTGTTTTGTCTGAAATTTAAATTTACAAAATGAAATGGGCTCTTTATAGGCTTTATTATGTAATCCTACCTACCAATTCTGAGGAGCAACATTATAAACAGTATATGCTCATATTTCCTTATATGAGCATCATAATAAAACATAATTCCACAAGTATGTGGGCAGCAATATAGTTTAATATGTTCTGGTTTAGATGCATCATAACCTTGGCTACCTTTGAAATACCAAACACCACACATGACCTTGATAAATGCACAAAGCTGGCAGTTCCTCTTACAGTCCTCCTCACAATCTTTTCTGCAATTGGTTTTAGATATGGTAATTTCCCTAAATTAATTTAAAAGATGGCTTAACAGAACCAGCAAAGCACTTTACCACTCAGTGATGCTATTTTCATAATAGAAATTGAAACAATATTTTATTAGTCCTTCACTTTTTTCATCTACTTAACATATTAGTGCAATCTCGATCATTATTTAGAACCATGAAATAAGATTGTGTAACCCAAAGGGAAAGCTTCAACTTCATTCTTCTAAACATTTTCCTACATTGAACTATAAAGTACTTGTAACAGAGGAAATTTAAAACCCACTTTATAAGACAGCCACTCCTAAGGGAAAAGTAATCAAATAGTTATCCTAGGAGGGCAAAAGTTTCTCACTAAGTCCACATTGCTTTCTTGATCTGACATTAGACACTCTTCATTGGCAGAGTATTGTAGGGAAGAAAATTGCTCCAAGTGGCCCAACCATCTGTAACTGATTTAGTAGTGAGCCATGAGGAACAAAACCTCAGAGAGGTCACTGAAGCTCCTGAGTCATAACAGGATGTCTTTTTTTCCCACTGCTTTAAGTCCAAGACATGTGTTTGTCTTTTGGGATTATGTTCTTCAGAACTGAGTTCCACTTGCATTTATTTTCATCCCTGTCTTAAATTACAGAGATCCGTAGCATTTTATCTTCAGAATTAGTTTACACTGCTGGCTAGATTTCCATATTTAGGGGCAACCACAGGGAGGGTCAAAAAGTCAAGATTGTGGAAGCTCCTACTTTTTTACATTTATCGCACACACTTTATCCCACTAAATTAGACTGTGGAAAGTTGTTGTTTAAACAACAACTTGGAGATTCATTTTACTTTCAGAAGGCATGCACTTAGCTGTGCTTTAGATAGAGAAAACGTATACATGCAAGTGTTGATAAGACAGCTCCTGAAATGCATTTTCTTGGATAGGAGAGACCTCTAGGGTCAAACAGCTACACACAAGCTCTATTTAAATGTAATCCTAAAGCTCTTCTTTAGCATACTGCTCAAAGCAAGCTTCACACAATTTCAGTTGTGCCCTTGACACAACTGCTGGTCAAATACTTCTTTTCAGTTTCTACAATCACATTTTAGTTTCTTTTGAATTCTAAATTGTGACTGATATCTTTTTCAATTTATTAAAATAAGGCAGTTTTGCTCATCAGCCAGAAGCTGCCTTGTTTCTGTTAAAATGAAGGGTATGTATCAAAGTTCAAGCCAACCATTAAACTGTTTATTTTTTTTAAAATCATACTATGTTGAAGAAGATGAAAAACAAATGATATTACAACTTAACCACACTCATACTTGGATATCTTTTAAAACAAAATCAAGAGAAATGCATGCTTCCAATTTGCTTCACTGTGGAAGTGCAATGGGTGTTTTAACAGCCTAAGTTTGGATTGCAATAGTAAATATATTGTAAAAACTGCATAAACTTTGGAAGGATCAAGCATAAAGTGTCACATCTTTTCACTGTGGTTTGAATAGAAATAGCCTTGGAAACCTTCATGGTTACCATAAATGTTAACTTTATGGTAAAATTTATGATTCCTCCTTTTTTTTACTGTATAAGCAAGAAAACACAATATATTATGGCTATGCAAGGCATTTGTCAGAGTTGTTACACACAGCATGTGTGGAAATACCTCTTTGAAGCAATAAAGCATATGGATCTCTTGCTTTAAAAGCTATTGTGTCATCATATACGTGTATATCCTCAGACGATTACTGTCACTAAAATATGTGAATGCACGCACATGGAGAGAACAACTTTTGAAGCAGCCAAACAAGGCTTCTGACAGCTCTAATTCTTCAACCATAACCTGCATGGGAGAAAGTTGATTTGATGCAGTGGATATGACACCAGGCAGCAATTCTTATGACACCAAACCAATAGGGTTACTTTGGGCCACTCTCTCTCTCCTAGGAAGGAGGCAATGACAAGGCACTTCCAAAAACATTATAAAGAAAACTGTAGGGAAAGGGGGAAGGGGGAGGAGGAAGGGGAAACAAAGCAAAGCAAAACAAAACAAAACCATGTACAGGCCCCTTAAGGAAGCATGTGACGATGAGAATCACAATTCATATTTATAATCTCAAATACTGGATGGAATAGAAGCTACTCTATTTTATATTATTGAGACTTTTGCTTGCACCACTTTAATCAGGCAATCATTTTAAAGAACTGATCTCTTCCTAGTGGCTATATTGCTGTGCATAAGTCTTCCAACAAAGCTAGCAATAAAATGCCTTCTGGAATTACCACAGAATATTTCCTGTAAATAACTTGGTGGGATGAAATCTGTTCCACAATTATTACATAAAGATTCTCATTATTCTATAATCTCAATTCAGCCTGTAGAGCAAATGGGGTTGTAACCTTACAGCAGTGACGTGTGGTGAGGTTTATGGCTGGTGAGGCACTGATGACATCACAATCTTTTTTATAAAATGCCTTTGTAATACAGGGGTTTTTAATAAAAGGATCCACACTGGTTTGTCCCATCCTTGTGCGTTTCAAAGGGATGGCGGGCAAGAGCGTATCACCAAGGACCATATGCGGTGACCACCAGTGGCCAACAACAAGAGATTTGGGGGGGATCAAGGAGCCGAGGAGTTCCTTGTTGTGTTTTCCACAAGGGATGACAGTCCCTCCGAGGGGGCGGGGAGCAGAGAGAGAGAGAGAGATGAGGATGATGATGATGATGATGATGATGATGACAATTAAGAATCAAAAGCCATTTGAGTTTGACAATATAATACGTTACCCAAAATTATAAATAATCTTCTTTTCAGACGCATTTTTTTGCCATTTGTTATTTTCTTTTTAAAAAATCAGACTTGCTTCCAATTTGTGCCTTCTGGCAAACTAGTTTTCTTGGCAAGAGATCTAGCTTGCCATTGCTTTCACCATAGGTCTGAGAAAGTTTCTTTCTTTTCTTTTCCTTTCTTTCCTTTCTTTCTTCTTTTCTCTTCCTTTCTTTCCCCCTGATTTGTTTCCCTTTCTTTTCTCTCTCTCTTTCTCTCCCTTCAGCTTTCATTTCTCTCTCCCTCTCCCCCTTCTCTCTCTAATTTGTTTCCCTCTCTTTTCCCTCTCTCCCATTCTCTCTTTCCAGCTCTCTTTCATTGCGCGCTCTCTCTCTCTCTCCCCCCTTTTCATCTCTTCCTTGCGCGTGCAAGCAAAATACTTTTCTGGGCCGCAATCACGGCGATGGGGACAGTGACTCCTTCCGCTGCTGCCACTGAGAAGTGAATACCTGGCTGCACTGCGGAGAAGAGCCACACAGTGCAGGAGACTCCTTAGTGACCCGACCTGAGCCTAGCACTAAGGAGTCTCCTGCACAGCGTGGCTCTTCTCCACAGCGCAGCCAGGTATTCACTTCTCAGTGGCGGCAGCAGAAGGAGTTGCTGTCCCAGCCGCCATGACCCTGTGGTATTTTGCTTGCACACGCAAGAAAGAGATGAAAGAGAAAAGGGGAGAAAGAGAGAGAGAGAGAAATGAAAGAGAGGTTGGAAGGAGAGAATGGGAGAGAGGGAAAAGAGAGGGAAACAAATTACATAGAGAAGGGGGAGAGGGAGAGAGAAATGAAAGAGAGCTGAAGGGAGAAAATGAGAGGGAGAAAAGAGAAGGAAACAAATCAGTGCTAAAAGCACTCCCATCCTCCCTCCCTTCCTCTCCACAACCTTCCCCCGAAAGTTTTTTCCCAAATACCAGCAGCCATTTCATCTCCACCAAAGTAGATACATACACACATGTGTGCGTGCCACACACACACACACACACACATGCACCAAACAAAAAAAATAAATTAAATTAAAAAATGGCAGAAATGGAGAAAGAAGTGAAACCTCCAGAAAATAAAAGAAGCAGGAAGCCGGTTCCTCCCGTAAAAAGGGAAATCAATGAAGAGAGGAAAGCTCCCCTTTTATTATCACTGTATCGCAAGTGAGAAGGGAAGAAAAAGGAAAGAGGGATAGCGGCGGTGCCGTTGAGTCACAGGAAGAACGAGCGCCCTCTACTATGAGGCAGGAGAACTGTGTGCCTCACCACTCTTGGGACTTTTTAGACTTTTAAGCCTCGCTTAACTCTGCTTGAGCAATCATAAAACCTAAAAAGTCAGACTAGATGAGGCATGTGGTTCTCCTGCCTCATAGTACGGGGTGCTTTTTAAGAGGCTTTTTTAAACAGTTAGGCAGTCATTCACAGTGAGGCAGCAGCCATCTAGCCTCACCTCAGCACTCGCCTTTTTCCTTTTACATTTTTTTCCTTTTCATGATGAGACCGGTGAGGCTGTGCCTCACCTGACTGCACATCACTGCATTACAGGTAGTCTTCATGTAGCAATAACAATTAGATGGCAACTCATTCATTAAGCAAAACAGTTGCTAAATGAAACTGTGACTGAGTATGATCTTACTTCAGCTTTTCTTTATGACCTGCAAAGGTGATAAATTAAGGATTGATTGTAAAGTTTCTTTTTAAATAAGTGTTACAGTTGCAAATGATGGTTAAATGAAGCAGTTACTAAACAAAGATTACCTATAACACATAACATTTGTTCTTATTTAAGAGACTGATTTTTGTGTTATTTTAAGGGGCCCATGTGGATGTTTATTGTCACTTTTAAATATGCCCTATTAGCTGTTATTGGACTCCCAGCAGTTTTATTTGTAACTGAGTTTAACATCATTCCCAGCACCTACCAAAAGGGTACAAAATAATTTGCTATCTTAACTTTTGTACGATTCTTCAACAGATGAGATAAAGAAAATGAAAAAAACAAACTTAGGCCATGATCTTTATCCATGGAATGGAAAGACAGCTTGAAGATAGAGATTGTAGCCTACCTGCCCTTATTTATGGGAGGTATTATTGGCACTGGGTTATACCTGGCATTTAATAACAAAAGTGATGTCAAGTGGCCTTTTCCAAATAGCAAACACACAAAGAATGCCATTTTTCTCTTGAAAATAAATAGTGGATTTTTGTCCTTAGAATCCAACATGGATATAATTTTTAGATATTTTTAATAACAATGTTGTTTTGAATTGAAGCATAAATAGCAATAATAGCAAGAGCTTTTATTAATGCAATTTATTGGTTTGGTTTCTATGAGTATTTATTTTATTGTGTTTACTATAAACTACCTAGAATCTTATGATCAGGCAGCACACATGTTGGTAGATGAAATAAACAAAAAATGTACTAGTATTATTACTAAAAAAAAAAAGATAGATTTTGTTTCATCAAATACAGTCCCAAAATAAATAGAACACATTTTTCACTATAAAAAATCAACTGCATGTTAAATTATCTAAATAATCTACATATTCCTGATTAAAACACATTGTAGTCTCTCTGGTTACGACCTTATGGAAATCTTTAATCATAAAAGTAACTTAACTTTAGCATAATTGCAGCAAATTAGCCAGTAAATATTGAGATAATGCTGATTAATATGAAATCAATTAAATGAAACCTAGATCAGTGTCAGACAAGGCACATGTACATTTTTAGAAGGGGTGACAAATACATGGTTGGCTATTACTTTACTTGTAAAGTCTAGAACAGGGGTGTCAAACTCGCGGCTCATGGGCCGGATACGTCACGTCCCGTCCCCCCCGCCGATTTAGTGAAGGGGAAAAAAAGTCCTGATACATCACATGATGATGCCATGATGACACGGGTTTGACACCCTTGGTCTAGAACTACATTAGACATTAGCAAACCAAAGTATGAATGATGAAATACCTAAGAAAGTATCTTCCCTACCCACCCACTCCCACATATCCCACTGCATTATTTAAAGCATCCTGTCTTAGAAACAGTGACAGACAAATCATATTTCAAATATTTTATTTATTGTACAAACTATTTACATTAGAGGCTTACATAATCTTGCTGAATCCTACCTGAAACTGGCCACTGGGAACTGGCCCTGACCAAGCTAAAATAACAGGTCTTGATATGAAAGCATGCAAGATAGTCTCATATGAAGGGTATCCTATGGCATACAATCCAAGAGACAGAGATCTATAGGAGGCTACATCAGGAGCGAAATCTCTATCCCTGGAATTATTCCATATTGGGTGAAACAAACAAGGACCAAAGAAACATAAAACTTATTCAGCACTCACATGTGTGTGCATACACACTAGAGTTGGTTACAGCACAGCCTGCATCACGACACACAAAAAGAACTGGAGTATTATAACTGATTTAGGGAAGAATTAAGCAGCAAGGATTTAGGAAAATGCACTAAAACTATAAAGTACTGGGGCAAATGTGACCCTGTTAATTAAGGGAATGCTGAGAAGCACAAAGAGTAGATTTTTAGCTAAGAACAAGGGGCATCTATCACTGTTTTGACTTAGCTTACGTAAAAAGAAAATCCTTGGCTTCTGCAAAGAGGCAAGAGTGCCAAATGCATTTATTAATAGAGTGGTTTCAAACAGAAGATGTCTGCTGAATATCCAGCCACTCAATCTTCAATTTAAAAAAAACAACAACTGAGCTCTAAAGAAGAAACAAAGGGATTCCTGAGGAAGATGTAGCAGAGCCAGCCTCCAGCCATGCCTGGGAATGCCCTTGGGAGGTCAATGGAGCGAAAGAAAAGATTGGAACAGCATCAAGAAACACCCCACCCTCTAAATCATCACCTGGCTGAGCTATGCAGCATAGACTTTGTTTGGTCCCCTGGATGAGCAGTGGGCAATGAATGTTTCAAGGCATTTACAAGCCTTAATTGCACTGACCAAAGAATTTATTTTTAATACAATCAAGATGGTACCTACATGCTTTAAAAAAAAACCAGTTACTTAAAGGAGAAAAAAATGGCTGCCAATGGAGAAAAATACAGTGTTGGTCTCTAAGAATGCCCCCCAAGGAAGGGATCCCTGAATTATTTCAATACTTAATAGTCCAATGTTTTTGGCAAAATAATGGCTTGAACTTCTTTATAAATGTGGTACAGATTCAAACGAAGAAAAAGTTAACAATATTCAATGAGGCAGATTTGCAAACTGTCTTCTCTTTTATAATTTGCAAATGATTCTATTGATGATGGAGAAGTAAACAGCAATATTAAATAGTATCATAAGATATACCCATTCTTCTCCAGAAAATTAGAGCCTCAGTGTATAGCAGAATGACTTTTTAGCAGGTAATGACAGTATAATCTATAGTCATTAGTAACTGTCTTCTCTGACCAGGATAAATGCACTTTAGGTGCCAACAAAATACTCAGCTTTATTATCCAATCAGATTTTCGCTTTGTTGACAAAAATTGGTTAAGCTGCCAGCTGGGACCCCTGAATTCCCACTTATTATTGCCAAGGAAATGGGAGTGCTAAAATACTCATCAATAACATAGGATAACTCACACGGCTGCCCCCTTCTAGTTCAAACAGTAGTGCACTGTGCTGCCTTGCAAGCCCATTTCCTCCGTGTCAATAATAAACAGCTTCAATATCAGCTCCTAAAAATATCATGGAATGCTTCTGCTGCAGAACACAGGAAAGAAAAATGCTGGAATAATTGCCTTGTTTAACTACTGTCAAGATACAGAAATGACATTTTTGCTACCATTATCTGAACAGAGGTTGCTAACAAGAGGCCTCCCCAGAGTTTCTGAACTCAAACTCTCATGAGCCTTGATTTTCACAATCAATTAATGAACATCCACAGGAGAGATTACAGCATCTGGAAGGCTACAATATTCTTTAACTTCACTGGCAAAAATCAGTGGAAACTCTTCCCAACGTTTTGACAGCTCTTCCTCCAACTACTGGGTGGAGGGCCAAAATCACTGTCAAGGATCAGCACTTGTGCTCCAGTAATAGAGTTCTTGTTCACCAGTCAGAACAACAAGTGGCATCATGCAGTGCAAGATGGCTAAAAATATTAAAAGCTTTCCTGTAACATCCAAGTAAAAAGGGGATTGCTTACATGAAAACTTAGGTCAAGGCATGGAAAGATATGAAAACTTCCTGTAATCTGGGGATTCAGGGCTCCCAAACTCATCTAGTCATCTCCCCAAAGTAACAAGTTATATAACTATCCTTATCGCTTCCTGTACCAAACTGCAACACTGGTTTGCATGCTTCCTCCCATCAGAAATCCCAGGCAGATCATGCCCATGAAATACAACTCCAATCTCACTCCACAGGGAAACCCCAATTCATGGACAGGTGCCATGCTGAGAAAGGAGTGATCAGCATAAGACTCTGAATTGTTCCAATTCACATGGTGCCTTTTTCTGCTCTCTGCTGCCTTTCGGATTGGCGACAGAAGGATCTGTGAAGTAAGACTGAGCCTTGACCTGAAGAATTAAGGAAGGTAGTGGGTTCCTCCAGTAGATGTCAGAGCATACCAAAGCCCTCACAGCCCTCACTGATGGCCAGCTGCACCATCTTGTGCACCTCTTCATAAGAATCGTAAGTTGGGAGGCACAGCTGGTTAAAACTGAAAGAAAGAACACAGCTTATAGTATAGAATGTGAAACACTCTAGCAGTGAAAAACGTCTGATTATCAGAATGAAGATAACAAAGCATCTCTTAGAAGACACTCACCAAGTATGGGCTGTAGGAAGTGTACTATGTGTTGGAGCTGCAATAATTTGGAAAGATGGACAAAGTGCAGCAAATCCTCCAGGAGGCAGCTGAGAAGAACCAGTAGTAAATTGCAGCAGTCTAGCCAGTTCCTCTTGTGTAAAACTAGACACTACTGTCCAAAACCAGCGCATCACCTAGAAGTTACAATAAAGGTCAGGGAAACAAGAAGAATGCTGAATTATTAAGTGAGGAGATGGGTACATTGCTAAATTTATAGCAAAATAGTCACCCTAGGTGCCATATAGCCAATTCTAAAGATGATTTAACAAGTGAACTAAGATATCATACACACACAGATACATACAAATAAATTTCAATTACAAAGGAAGTCCACATGTTTAAAAACACTTTTCGGTTTACACAGAAAGAAGGAATCTATAGAAAATTCAGCAACATAGTTTATACGTTTAATAATTATGTCTTTAATTATTCCACCCCTAATATATGAAGGATTGTTCTCTTTTTTATAGAAAATCAACATTGCTATTACTATCATCACTGAGCTGGAGGAAAGAATTCATGCTACCTTCTCTCGGAAGTGCCATGAACCACCCACTACCACAGCATGTGCTTTGAAATCACAGACGTTGATATCTCCTGTGCCACACATCAGCAACTAGAAGAAAAGTAAAATCGTTTTCTAAAAGAAAAACCCTTCTGATGTTTTTCTTTCAAACCACACATCATTCGGTTAACCTTGAATGCTCAGAATTAAGAATAGAAACATTTAATAGCAAGGTCAGATGTTGAATTGCCTACATGATTATAGCCAAACGACAGCAACCAATGAACAACAAGGAAGCTCAGCATTTTCACAAACATCTGTAATCTGTAAAATATTCTTCACAAACATTTTTTAAAGTATGCATAAAGACCAAGCTAATAATCTCACTTCCTTACTTCAATTACAACATATTGTAATGTTAACATAATAACATTACATTATAATAACATAGCAACATAATATTATAATGTTGCACTGTCCCAAATTGCACTTTTTTCTGCCATAAAGCATTCAGTATATGGTTTATACTTAAATTTCAACAGCACAAATTTTCCAAGTGTGGGTGGAGGGCAAATGGCTACAATAAGGAAACATTTCCTATTTGTTAACTAAAGCACAAAGAATGATTCAGTTTTCCACCTAGGAAATTACCCAGATGCCATAGAAATATATATAAAACTCTTTACTTTCCAAACCATAGTAGATTTTCTGCCCTAAAGCATTAAGTATATGGCAATTTGAATAAATGTTTGTTATTTTCAAGGGCAGGGTTTTCAATTTTTTACAAGTTGCAAAACCTGCACCCCTACCATTAAACCTTAAAGAAATAATTCGGAAGTCCCTGGCTCTATTTCAGTGAATTTTTAAAAAAATATATTGGTCTTGGAGAATATGCTTGCTAATGTTTTTAATGATAGCGAAGTCCAATTTCTCACCTCAAGTTCATTTTCATCAAAAATAGCCAAGAGATTTTCAGGAACCATTTCATTGAGGCCTAAAAGAGAGCAGCATAATAGATAAACAACCACAACAACCTGCAAAGGGGATTAAAACACCAATCAAATTTCCTGATTTTCTTCTTTTCTTTTAAACAAACAATACTCACTTTGGAGGAAACAACAAAGCAAAACAAAAAAAAAGCAAAGATCATATTTTGTGCATTACCTTTCAAAAAATGTTCCACTTCTTCTCTAACTTGATTAGCTAATCGATACTGCGCAAGCAGATTAAGGTACAATATTTTATTCTCATTGGTTACTGGCATTTGAGCACCCCCTGTTAACAGTTCAACTACCTGAAGAAAAAAAATTAGAGAATGTCTGGTGGGTGAAAAAAGTACATCTTTTCATATGATATCTTTTTCCCATTTTAAATGGGAGACATCTAAATTGTATCTTGTTTGTTTGCTTGTTTGTTAAATTTATTTACTGTTGATCTCATCATGGGGCTACTCTAGGCGGCTTACAACAATAAAAATGGAGAAATGAAAAGAAGTGTAAACAGCAGTAAAGTAAAGGAACCATAGAATAAATGATGAAAAAGAAAGCAATGGTACAGCAATATGAGAATAAAAGATCAATAACTTATCAACAACTGATTTCCCACCTTCTCGAGCTGTCCAGCTCTGTTGTATTTTTCCTCAGCAAAAACTAACTCCATTTCATTCACATCATTATTCAAAATAAAGCAAACTTTAGATTTATAGAACTCTGGGTCATCTGTCTCAAAATACTGAAAGAAAAACAAAATGGAAACAAGGACAAGATAGTAAATAAAGTTAAGACAGTGCAAAATCTTGATCTCTCCTTTATTTTCTAAAAATAAATAAAAAAATAAGAGTAATTTTACCTTATAGTGCATTCTCAAGCCTATGATCTGAGCCAGGAACGATCGTGTGAATCGAGCTTTCACCAGCTGCTTATAAGCTCCTCCCAAAGATGACTCATAAAGACACTTTCCAACCAAGCGGCCTGCAAATTCATATATCTTCAGTCTTAGATAAGAAGGTCGATTAGGATTAGGGTGCACCTACAAACAAGAGAGTTCACAATGAGATTGACAATCGATAGAGGAGAGGTGGACAATTAAGTTTCCCAAGGGGCTACATAAGAAACTAGAAATGTTATGCTGCCCCACTGCCCCATCATCGCTGCCACAGGCTAGACAGGGGCAGTCAAAGGGTTGGATGTACCATATGGGCTGTAAAATGCCCAGGTCTGAATTAGAGTGTCCTCTTAAGATTTAGAAGTTGGAGAAGTATGCAACTTTTTGGTCATAAGCCTCTAAACAGAAGAAACAGACAAATACTCTATTTCCACTATGATCAATAAAAAGATACCCACCAGTGCTTGATTATCATCACTGAAGCGAGTAAATAGTTGGTTGGTTGTATCAAACAAAACTTTACAAATCAGTTCAAACCACTCTCTACGAGGGCCTCCCCAATCCAAGGCTGCAAGCAAAAACAAAACAAAAATGAGGTAGATCTTAAGGGAGCCTATGCAATCAAAAATACAGTGATCAAAGAAAAAATATATTTCTAAACATGGTGTCTTTTATTACACAGTGCTCAACTGTAACATGACACTCCAAATTTCTATCACTTAAGTTTATAACTGTTCTTTTCATTGAAATAAATGAAATATATGAAATGGAATAAATGAAACATAGTTGTAAATAAAATCTTAAAACTAAATTTATTTTTAAAAAAATAAATAGCACTTGTCAAATTAAAACCTATTTTAGCAACAGGTCAGTTGACTCATCAAACATCTGTTTTAGTAACAATTTTCTTTTCATTAGGCAGAAGGGCAATAAAGCTAGTCTAGCCTTCCATGACACAGAGTTTCAGAAACTAGTAAAGCCAATATGAAATCCCTTGTGTTCCTCAGAGTGTGTGGCATGAAGAGAATATTGTTCTATATCCTCCACATTAAATGAACATAGGAAAAAGATTCATGTAATTGGATTTAAGAAACTTGTATGATTGTTTTATTCAACATCATACTTTGGATTAGCAATTTTTAATGTACCTAAATATTGTCTACGTAAATTCTCAATCATCCAAGTCATGGTTGTCCCAAAGGTGACAACTGAAGAAGATTCTTGGATGAGAAGTGAAATGTTTTCAAGGAAAAAGTAAGAAAGTCCAGTTGCCTTTCGGAAAAGCACTTTTGAGATACCCAAAGATTGTTTTATTTATAAAATAAGAATTGTTTATATTGGAGAGTACATCCAAAAATGTTCAATAGGTATAATGAAATCTATAGATGCTTTGGCTTTTTTCAGTCATTCAGGCCCTATTCATCTCACGGTTGGACTGTTGTAATGTATCTACTTGGGGCTACCCTTAAAGAGCATTTGGAAGCTACAGCAGGTGCAGAATGCAGTGGTGCAGGCAGTTCTTGGGGCCCGAAGAATGGCCCATGTAACAACACTGCTATGCAAGTTGCTTTGGCTGCCAATCTATTTCCAGGTGCAATTGAAAGTGTTGGCATGGGTCCAGGCTACTTGAGGAACTATCTCATCTGACTGGGATTGGCCTGCCCCACCCATGCCAGCAGAGGAGGCATGCTGTGGCCCTGTCAGCCTGATTATTCTGGCTAGCAGGGTCCAGAAGGGCCTTCTCTGCTATTGCTCCAGCTCTGTAGAACACTGTGAGCTCAGATCCAATCCTCCTAAGCTTTTGTAAGAGCCTAAAGACCTGGCTCTGCCAGTTAGCTTGGGGCCCCAATGGGGAACCATCACAGTAGACATATTTGATCAATTAACAACAGATCTTGCCCTCCCCACCCATCTGTTACTGGATTGTAGCATTTGCTGGTATCCTCTCTCCCTCTCCCTCTCTATCTGTGTGTGTGTGTGTGTGTAATAAATAATAAAATAAAATAAATAACTGCATCACAGAAAGACAAAACAGACAGACTTTGCCTTCTTCAATATCATAACAAATTAACATACCTTCTTCATCCTGAAAAGTCACTTCAAAATTTTTGCTCCAATCAGAAACAGAAAAATTCCGTGTGGCTTTCAGAGTCTATGAGTAAAATAAAATCAAGGCATATCATGAAATCTGCTATTTCATCTACAAATACTGTCAATGTATGGATTTTCTCCAAAATTTCTATCTTTTATCTATAGGAGGATTGGATCTACCTGATCTGAAACTGTACTTTATAGCCTGCTGTTTCGATCGGTTGAAAAAATGCATGCTGCTGAAAATAACAAGGCTTTTGGAGATAAAACGGCACATCCTGAGATTTGGATGGCATGGACAATTGTGGAATGATAATGTCAAAGTTAATGTGGACTTTATGTTAGATGTACCATTTTAAGTATACAGAATAGATACAACCCAGGTTGGGTCCGAAAACAATTTTGCGGTTCGCAGCCTAAGAACCATTTTATAGACAAGAAATAATAGGCAAACATAAATGGCTAACTTATTGCAAAATACAGTCACTTCTTTATACCTTTTTTCTTTTCTAGTTTTCTTTTATTGATTCTTTCTTACACTTTTATCTTTGTCTTTGATTTCTTTCTTTTTTACTTATTCTTATTTATTTTCTTATTTCTTTTTTACTTACTTACTTTCTATTAGTTTGTATTACTTTTTACCTTTATTTTTAAAACTTTTAACATAATTATATATTTGTAAAAATAATTTGTATCCTAAAGGGTAATATATTTTGAATTATATATTGCTGTTATTCCTTCTCTAGAATAAGCATTTCCCAACACTTCTACATTAGACATACTCACTGAATCCAGAAGATTAAGGCGGCTAACTTTCAAAGAAATTTTGGAATGAGGTTTCTTCATATGCACTTGACGTAATTCCCTCTGGAAGAAGTTGACTTTGTCTTGAAAAGTCTCTGAGCCGCCTGAAATGAATAGGCCCAAGATCATATCTGGAACTTTTCAAAGTCCACATGATTTTGAAAATTTTTTAGTGCAAGATAAGAGATTTCTCGGCCATAACAGCCTTAAAACAGCAGTTTTGCTTTATCTCTGAAATATATTAACAGATAAGCTGCAGCAGATCATACATAATTGTATTTATTTATTTGCTTTATATAGCTGCCCATCTGTGGGAACCTCACAACATTAAAACAATTGAAACATATACAAATATTAAAATAAAACATAATTGTACTTAAAGTAACTAATTCTGTTTCAAAAGTTTCATTATATGACAGCAAATTGTGACAAAAATAGCTCTAAGCATTACCTTATAGAATAGGGAAATAAAATTTCTATTTATTAACATTTTCTGCCCCTTTTTTCTCTTTCCACAATTTTTATGCATGCAAACATATATTCAGACACGTAATTTCCGCATATTAGATCACTGTTTGCATTTTGCATTGTGGAACCATAAGATTTTTACAAATGCAGAGAAGAGATAAATAATCTCTCCAAATAAAGAAATATCCAAATGGATTAGAAAGCTTATATGGTATGCAGAAAGATACGTACATAATTGCTCTATACTTATACATGCTTTCGTTAAGGCATTCTACTCATCTTTCACATTTATGAATTAATGTGATGCTAAGTTTCGCCTTGCAGAGTCGCTTTGCAGCAAAATGGGCGGCAAGCAAATTGAATGAATGAATGAATGGTACAATGCTTATGATTCATTACACACCAACCAGTAGAGCCTTCTGCTCTGACTCCTTTTACCTATATTTTTATGCAGAGAACGAATAAAAGTGGCTGCCAAGATGTTCCTCTCTTTGCAGCTCAACTCCACAGGAGGCTGGATCCCATCATCCACCACCAATGTCAGCAATTTGTGTACTGGATCTGGCCCATGATAAGAAAACTAACATCAAGAAATGGGGGAGGGGAAGGAAGAAGGAACCATCATTCACCAGAAATCAAAGCACATGAAGCAAATGCAATTAGCAGTGTTTGTGCACATTCCCTTGCCCCACCCCTTGTTCTGGACTGGCTAGCAAAAAAAGGTGATTTATAAATTCCATTCCCCACACAATGAATCTGCTTGCTGAGGGAACAAAGGAGAATGAATTTGAATGACAGGGTGCAGGATGTAGTACAGGACGACAACACCACAGCAAGTTCTCCAGAATAATCTAAAATGCCAACTAAAAATCTCATTTAGACTTGCAAATAAAATAACTATTTGAATCCGTCATGCCACAAACTTTCTCAAAACAAAACATGCCCCATCATATAGTATGGAGTTCCACAAACTCACTTTGGTGCCAGGACATACTCGGAAAGTAAACAGACGCCAAGGAATAATCTTCAAGTAGAATTCCTTCACTGAGAATTGCTTTGAGGCAAAGAAAGCAGAAATTGTATTTTCATGAATAGATTATTCTGAAAAGATGTCAACAATGAACAAATCCATTCTTTTTTTAATGTAATGAAAGTAATCTAAAGTAGGCTTTAGCCACAATTCAGATTTGTGACAAAACCAGAGATGAGCCATGGAAACATAAATATTTCTGACACCTTGTAGAAGAAAAGCTCTGCAGCACAATATACTTGTCCTCATAACCACCCCACAGATCATTCTAGAAGATGACCGCAAATTAGAAACATACCAAATAGTGACAATGAGAATAGTGCAGACGTAGTTATTGTCTGAATGGAAGATGGATAAAGAAGTATTCTTACTTTAGGTGAAATGTAGCAATAAACTTTTTTGGGTTTCTTCAGTTTTTCAGGGGTAGGGCTATCAGAAGGAGAGTCTTCATCCTCATCCTCAGTAGCAGTGGAAAGTCGTCGCTGAAAGGAGCCCAAATTCAGGGGTGGAAGATGCCACTGGGTGTTGGTATAGCTACTAGCATTATACAGGTAGGCTTCAAAGTAGATACTGACCCCTGAGGTAGAAACATTACGCTCTACAATGTTCTTTTCATCCTCTGCAAGACAGATAGGTATAAAGTGTAACACAAGGCAAAGCTCAGAATAGAAACACTAGTTATGCAGCTGATGTGGATCCAAATTGTTATTTTGCAGTACATGTGTTTTATTCTTAATGATTAAGGATATTTCACAGAGAGACAGTTTGGCCTAGTGGTTAAGGCATCAGGCTAGAAACCAGGAGACAAGGAGTTCTAGTCTTAGGTACGTAGCCACCTGAGTAACCATGAGCCAATCCTTCTCTCAGAACCCTAGGAGGCAGGAAGCAAAGCACTCCTGAATATCTTACAAAGAAACCCTGCAGGCATTCACTAGGAGTCAATACTAATTTGAAGGCACATGTAAATGCAAGATTATTTCATGGAGGCTTAGTGCTCAATTGCACTTTTTGAGTGGGTTGGTTTTAATGCGAGTTGAGTGACAGGCTGTGCCCACTACTTCTGATTCTTCCAGTCATTTTATTTCAAATCTTGCCACTCCATGATGAACAGGGCAAGAATAAAACATCCAGGAACAACTATGGGGGAATTGAAAATATTTGCAGCCCAAATATATTACATTTTAAATTTCATATGTATTCAGATGCATGTATAAACAGAACTGATATCAATTGAACATATGTGTACATTTCAATATTTTGGAAGATGGATTCAGAGAAGCAGAAGATAGATAGATAGATTTGTAGATAGATTTTATAAATATTTTTAGATATATTTTTAATTAGTAAACCATGTGCTGGAGTGATACATTTATAATTTGCCAAATTTTCTTCAGATATGCTGAGATTGCATATCTACTATAAATTCCAAAACACTTTACGTATATAAATTTAAATTACTTATTCAAGGAATGCAAGCAACAAAGTCTATAAAGTTTTTATTTTAAATTTCTTTCTTTACCATTAACCCTTTCAAGATAATGAGATGCCAAAAAGCAGAATGCAAGGATTAGATTTGAGAAACCCACTATGTATGATGTGCAGTGTTGTTTTGAAAACTACATACCAGGTTGAAGTACATGAGGTACCAAGTACCAGGTTTTATACATGAAGTATAAAAAAACAAGTCACTTACCACTGAGAACAATTATGTCAAACTCTCCATTACTAATAGGCTGGTTTTGGTAAGAGATGCAGGCACGGAAACAACCCCTACGCAGTAGGGTGAGTCTCAAGAAAACTTGGCAAGTCTGTTGATTGGACATCACAGACTTTTCAAACAAAACATCAGAAGGCTCTTCTTCCTGAGGGCCAAGCTAGACAAAATAAATATGGGTTAGGAGAAGTTGTTATGGTGTGAAGTTTTATCTGAAAAGACATAGAGCCCACTTACTTCATGGATCAAGAGGCTGTAATTGTGCTCATCTATCAATGATACTGAGTTGCTAGTAGGGTTATCATATTCATCTCTGGGAACTATTTGCAAAGTATGTGGCTGCCCACATGTCAGCACCAGGGTGGAGAAATGGCAGGCAATTTTGGTTTTCGAGGGAACTACCATCCCTGAAATAAGAAACACATTGCACAAATCCCTTATAAAATTACAAGGAGAGTCTTTGCAAAGATGTACTGATGTAGATATAGGATTGATATTAAATGAAGCAGTCAGTGTTGGCTAACAAACAATCATTTCTACACCCCAAAATGTACAGAGTGAAGAAATCACTATTTCTGGGTTATGGTGATAGGCACAGAGTCAACCCAATGTTTCATGGAGTAACACATATGACAGAACTAATTTCACATTTACATTGCTAGAAAAGAGAATGTTGGAATGTGGCAGAATTTTTCACTTGGATAAAATTATTCATGGCAAAATACACCATAAATATTTAAGGATGGAATATGTACCCAGAGACCAACTGGGTAATTTATTATTTCCAGACAACTATAGCGAATACAATGACTCAGGTTATAGTTTGCTTCTGAACCTCTTCCCACTGGATTGTGTTTATTTCATCTTTTTAATTTACACCATATTGGTATTGGAAGCAATTAAGCAGGTATATTGACAGGCAAAATACAGTGGTGAAAACCACAACACGAATCTCTGTAGAGTCACTTTTGCTCTGAACTTGTTTTCTTGCAAACATCTCATTACCCAAGTAGGTAACATCATCATTAATGGGAGTGAGGTTTGCTCTCTGTTTATATAGTGATGCCTTGTCCTATCGATGTTAGTGGTTCCTTGGTGGTTCTTTGTTAGCTTGTTTATCTGAGTCAACAAATGATAAAACAATAAATAACAAGTACAGTTAAAAGATGAGGAGAGGAGCACAAAGTAGAGAATCTTGGTGTTAATTTCTGCTTATGTTGGTGTTGATTGCAAGATGTTTTATGTTTGTGTTTCAACACAAACAAACAAACAAAACACCTTGCTAGCAATCAACACCAACATAAGCAGAAATTAACACCAAGATTGTCTACTTTGTGCTCCTCTCCTCATCTTTTAATTGTAAACAGAAAACAAATCCTGCTCTCTTCTACCACTAATGATAACTAGTTGGGTAACATGTCTCCAAGAAAAGAACCAAATTTGGAGACCATCAAGGATCCCACAGTTTAACCCTGAGTTATATATATTCTAATGGTAATATGAATCCCAATGAACACAAGCTAAGAGTTCATTTCAGGATTTGTTCTGAGTAAGACGGTAGCAGCAAAGTATCAGGATTTTCCTATTGCTCAATCTTCTAATATAATTAGTGTATTATTTCCCATGTGCATGGCAAATTGGTCAATGGGAAAATATTAAGAAATCTTTAATTATGTGCATCAGTTGGATTGAGTCTATGATTTGATTCTAATAATATCATGTTTATCTTGATTAATGACCTCACACAGGATAAAATTGAGTGCAGAAATATTTAAAAAAATTCTAAAAAGTGGACTAGTAAAACAGATGAACAAAATTTGTCATTTTTATGGTTACACCATGTTTTTTCTTAAGTAACCATTCTATATTTCAGTGTGTCTATTATTTCAATTTTATCATAAATTAATGCTATAAATATAATAAAGATCAACATATTATCTCCAATACTTGTTTTTGCTTTAAGCAATGCTTACCTGGTTGAAATACTTTGTAGTAAGGACTATACGCAACATTCAAACCTCCAAGTTTTACGCTTATCTCATATCGGCCAGCTCTGCGCACAGTGAATGCTACTTTTACTACATTGGAACTGGGTTCTTGAAGTACTTCTTGGGTGACAGGAATATCTATTGCTAACTCCACATGGCAGATGTGAACTCGCAGTCCAACAGGATGATGAGCAGGGAAAGGCTGGCCATTCTTATAAAACAACTGTAGGGGAATTAAGAAGCTAAGTGAATAGCAGACTGCAATGGCATTAAGCTCTTACATCAGCCATTAAGATGCAGTAAATTAAAATAATCTTGCTGCCATTACATGAGTCGTGGTGGAAATTTTTGCTTCAATATACATGCATATATACATACAGTATAAGATCCAAATTTGAAGTCACCAATTAAGTTAATAAAGAAAAAATGAAGAAAGAAAAAAATATTCTTAAAAGGGTTTAATACTGTCTAAATTCAGCACACACAATTCTGTAACCAAATCTGAGATTAAAAATACCGTATTTCCCCCAAAATAAGACAGGGTCTTATTTTCTTCCCCCCCCCCAAAAAAAAAAAATAAGCGCTTGGCCTTATTTTCTGGGAGGTCTTACTAATTTTGAGATACAGGAGGCGGCAAGCGTGATCACCTCATGGCTGCTGCTATGTTGCACTATTTTCAGGGAGGGTTTATTTTGGGGCAGAGGGCTTATTTTAGCACATGCGCTCAAAAGCCCGATTGGACTTATTATGCAGGGAGGTCTTATTTTGGGGGAAACAGGGTATTTGGAGCACAGAGAATGATCAACCCATATAATGATATCAAAAAAGGAAGAAAGGGGAGGGGGGAAATCACCCTTATTAGGTTTTTTTTATTAGTTTTGTTGTTGTTTAGTCACTAAGTCATGTCTGACTCTTCACGATCCTACAGACCGTAGCAGCATGCCACTGTCTCAGGAGTTTACCCAAATTATTCATGTTTTTAGCTCTGATTGCGTGCATTTTTTGTTCTGTACTTTCTCAAATTGTCATAGAAATGGAAATTTCCTCTTACATGCACTCGGAAGGCCATACTACGTCCCACCTCACAGGGATCCTTCCAATCCCAGAACACTTTACAAGAGCGGGGGTCCAAGTAATTGCCTCGCACATAGTCATAAATGGTCCGTTCTCCTCGACGTTCCCGGTCCTCATGCTGGAGGAAGCTGACTACACGTGCGGCAAGCTCAAAGAGGAACTTAATGGTGAAAAAGAAAGCTACCACAGATACCACTGTGATCCCACCTGTCAAACGGAAAACAGGTAGCAGTTATAGGATTCAATCAAACTCTAAAAATCCATCACCATGGCTATTTCATATTACAAGGAATCCTCAACGTACAACACTTCATTTAGTGATATTTCGAAGTTACAACGGCACTCAAAAAATTACATGCATGTTTTTCACACTTAACATGGTTGCACCATACTCATTAAATCATCAAAATTCAGATACTTGGCAACTGACTCATATTTATGGTGGTCCCTCTGACGAGCAAAGGCAATGGGGAGGCAGATTCACTTAACAATCATGGTACTAACTTAACAACTGCAGTGATTCACTTAACAACTTTGGCAAGAAAGGTTGTAAAATGGGGCAAAATTCACTTAACGGTCTCACTTAGCAATAGAAATGTTGGGCTCAATTGCGGTATTATAGTTACAATATTTAACCTTGAAGTAAAAATGTTATAGGGAATTGCTTCAATTAACAGAATTAAAATCAAAATAAAGCCTTCTCACATTTAAAGTTCCTGATTATCAATTTTTTTATTCTATCATTAGATTTTTATTACATCTATCTTTATTTAATTATCTATACAGAAGATAAATCAAAGTGGTAAACATATATAATACTACTGCCTCCTTTTTTATCCACAACAAGCAGCTGGCTGTCATGCCTATGGCAGGCCTAGAATTCACAATGACATCTTAACCCCTACACCAAATTGGCTCTCCCTTATATGGCTAAATACGCAACATATCACATGAGCTCCATTTGAATTTCCAGCCTCAGGTACTAAAATGTTTTTGCCTATTATTGGCATCATTACAAAGAAACTAGGAAAGATCTGTGGATTACTTTGCAGGAAAAAAGGAAATAGAATTGAATTGGCTCAATAGTGTTAGCATTTACAAAACTACAAGTAATCCTTGACCTATTTCCACAATTAGCAACATGGAATTTTGGTCATCAAGTGATGATGCATTTTGCACAATCATTTTACTGTAGTTGTTAGGCGAATCATGTGGCTATTAAGGGAATCATGCAGTCATTAAGCAAATATGAATTCCCCAATTGACCTTGCTTGTCAGAAGCCAGCTTGGAAGTTCACAGATTGTTGTAATCATAATCACAACAATCATTTCACTACAAACTGGAACCATTGTAAACATGAGCCAGTTGTCAAGCATCCAAATTGCGATCAAGTGACCATGGGGATGGTGAAATGGTCAAAACATAGAGGGTGGATAGAAAGTCACTTTTTCTGAGGCTATTGCAGGGGTGGTATTCAGCAGGTTCTGACCAGTTCAACCAGAAGTGGAAATTTTTATAGTTCAGAGAATTGGTAAATACCACCTCTGACTGGCCCCACCCCCATCTATTATCTGCCTCCTGAGTCCCAGCTGATTGGGAGGAAATTGAGATTTTACAGTATCCTTCCCCTGCTACTCCCACCAAGCCACACACACAGAACTGGTAGTAAAAAAAATTGAATCCCACCACTGGACTGTTGTTGAAACTTTCAACAGCCATTAAACAAATGGTCATAAGTTGAGGACTACTTGTAAGTTAAAAGAATGAAATCTCGAAGGTTCCTTTTAGAATCTATGACTAGATTGTCTTCCCTTACCAATAATGTAAAACATTAGGTCCTTTCAATGAGACACACAGCCGAGGATTACAGCTGCATCTAGAAAGAAAGAAAAAACAGATCCAGTACAAATTAAAAAATCTAGGTAGATCTACAAAATGTTTCATCTCTACAAAACCCATTAAGCAATCTTCAATTTTTAAGTTCCATTTTTAATAATAAATAAAGTGATGTCATTTGTAGCTTTTGAAAATACAAGAAGTGTTAAGCATTAAAAAACTTATTAGCAATAATCTCCAATAACTCTTTTAGTTAATTATTTATTGTTTTCTATATTCTACACTTTTTCAAGAAATGGCATCATGATCCTCCTTTTTTATTCTCATTAAAACAAACTTAGACCATATTGCGCCACTCATTCATTGTACCACTTGGAAGAATATTCAAAGATTAAGAAAGTTTTAAGATGATAACAATTATCCAATAAACTTCATAAGCCTAAATAAATCTTGTAAATCAACATTACCTCCTAAGAATATTAATACTTAATATGCAGAAAGGTCTAAGAAAGAAGGGAATCCCAAGATATACATTTGTAGAAGAGACCTCTTCCCTTAACAAATTAAGGAAAGCATCAAACTAAGATTTTAATTCTTATAAAGGTCGTTTTGAGGAAGGCAATATTTTAGATGTCCAAGTTCTGAATATTCAATAGAATACTAAATGTTTCACAAGCAACATCTTGATTGTTAAAAGATAAAACACAGACTTGCAGAATAGTGCAGATTTCAGCTCCCAAATATGATGAATGAAAATGATTTGATTCTCACATAAAGGAAAAATCTACAACAGTCAGGCTCTGCTATCTATCATCTATTATCTATCTATCTATCTATCTATCTATCTATCTATCTATCTATCTATCTATCTATCTAGTATCCCATCCTTACCCAGGCTCTGCTATTTATTTTTTGTTAGTTTGTTTATTATTTAAATCTTCAAGATACTAAAACAAAACACAGATGCCAGCAAATCACATGGCAAGAGGAATCTAACTACTTGCTGCCAAGAGAAAAAGGTTCAGATGTGTCAAATCAGGGGACAGCGAGACTTGCCAATACATTTTATAAGCACAATATCTTACAATAATGCCGCCTAGTAACAGAAACACCTTCTATCATGTTGGAAAGCTGTACTGGATCTATTCCTATTGTCTTTACCAAGCCTTACTTCACAATCTGCATAAGCATGCTCCACATCCCTCGAGCTAATTGAAAGAATTACCTTTATTTAAACTCCCATGTCCAGAAAGCCAAAATGGGAGTGCCCATTCCTCTGCACCTTTATTCAGGACAGTCACCAGGCAGGAAATCAAAATAGGAACTCAGAGCAAGGGAATCAAATGTAGCAATGAAGTGACCATCCCAAGAACTGGCACTCTGCATTATCACACCATGAAGCTCTCAAATCATTTTCCTGAAATGAAAACAAGGAGTTGCAATCATTATGTGTATTACATATGATTTAAAACAATAATAAGAAGAAGAAATTGGGTAAAAAACGGTCATCCTTTGATTCTTAAACTGGCAGAGCCAAAGATCTAGCATAATAGCAGTGAGAAAAAAGACATTATGACCATATATAAAATAAGTAGGCTCTCATTTGACTCTTATTTATAAGTAATTAATAATATGTTCAAAAATAATAAAGTAGCCTCGCAGCATTTTGGGTGGGGCAACTAAAAAGGTAAAAATTCCCACAAAAGAGCTATAGCAAACCACTTCAGAACTGTTACCAAGATACCTACAAGTGACTTCAGCTGCAACTGAAGGAGACATGGATTTAACAAGCTGACAAATGTATTATGAATTGAATGGGAGAGAAAGGCAGTTACAATGTTATGCATGTCCCCTGCAAATAAAATGAAATGGCAATGGTTCTTCTTCAAGCTATCAGCAAAGGACTATGGTAATCACTTTAGTTAACAATTTAGCATATAAAATGATGCAGGGCAGAAGCAAGTTGTGGTACCTTCTAAACAGTATTCAGAGTACAGATAATCCTTGACTTATGACCAAGTTCACAATTTTGGTCATAAGTCCTGAAGCTTGTAAGGCAGGTCACCACATGATCGCACCCAATTTGGCAGCAGTCATTAAGCAAAGAAGAGTTGCCTTGAGGTGAGATGGGTGGCAATCAAATCAAATCAATTAACAAATAACACTACAATCATAAAGTGAATGCCATTGTTTTCTGTGGGGCAGTTTTTATTGGAAATTGGAAGTAAACCCTGATTACCTACAAAAGCATTGTAAATTGCAGTCACATGCAGATGGGTTATTGCAAATGGCCATTAATGCATACAGTTGCTCAGCACCCAAAATGCAATCACATGGGGGGGGGGGATTTCTGGGATATCAGAACTTTGCATCTGGGTCATAAATCCCTTTTTTGGGGTCCACTGTAACTTTGATTGATTGCTTAGCACCTGGTCATGAGTTGAGGATTACTGTAATCAACTGTCTTCGATAGTCTTCAAAAATTCCTTTTCCAAAACTAGTGAAATAATTTTTTGCCAATTATAGTTTTTCTTAATGTATATTAAAAATTTCAATCAGTTACCTTATTTTTTGGAGTATAAGATGCACCAGAGTATAAGAGGCAGCCAGGTTTTGAAGAGTTTTAATTTTTAAAAAAGTTTTTGCAATCTGCAAACCTCCCAAAAACTGCCCATTTTTCATGAAAATGGGCCCATTTTTTTCCAAAAAAAGGGCATGAATGGCCCTTAGAAGGCTAGTAGAATGCTCCAGTGGGGGGGGGGGGCAAAAACGAGCAAAAAATGGCCTGTTTTTCACAAAAACTGGTCCATTTTTGTTGAAAAGGGGGCATGGATAGGATAGGAAGCTTATAGTGCTTCAGGGGCTGCCCCCCCCAAACAGGCCATTTTTCACTCATTTCTGCCCCCTCCAGCCCCCAGGAGCTCTCTGAAAGCCTTTTAAAAGCTATGCATGGCCATTTTGGTGAAGGGGCGGAGTTTCAGGAGGCAAAAAATGCTGTATTCAGTGTATAAGACGCACCCAGATTTTCAGCCTCTTTTTTGAGGGAAAAAGGTGTGTCTTATACTCTGAAAAATACAGTATCTAATATTATCTAATCTTTGTCATTTTCTGTAAAACCAGAGGGCACGGGATGAATTATTATAGATAATACATTGGAGTCTTACATGCTAAAGCTTGCACAACAAAATAAACTCCCCCCCCCCCGCAGCAGTGGATTTTTTAAAGTACTCTGTCCTTCAAACAATATATATTCAATACCACTAAATAGGATAAGCATAATAAGGTCAGAAAGTTCGTCCTGTTCTCATAGATTTCACAATATTTTTTTAAAAAAACCTGTCATGTATGATCTTTAGAAGTGCTATTTCATTTAAAAATCTTGATTTATGTGTTATTAACCGCTTTCTCAATTTAATAAAGTTAAAAAATACTGATTTGTCAAAACAAAGTTATTACATGCTTTTCTTTAAGCACCCTTAATAGTACAAAGGATACTTAGTTCTTGCTGTTTCAATAGAAAAGCCAATAATTTATCAAGTCTTTTCAGTTGCTTGCTACATCTTTGTTTTAGGTGCTTCATTGAATATTCTGTGCTGATTGTCCAAAGGAATTAAGATCCAATTTAACAGAAATATAAACTTTATAAAATTCTAGATTAAGGTATCTTATATATAACTTAGTTTCTTGCAACTAACAAATTTTATCGAAAGGCATCAGCATGTATACATATATTTATTCAAAGTTATGTGTTCTGTGAGCCTGTGTGTGTACATACACATACAAACACAACCTTGAAGGTTATTCTTGAATGCCAAAGATGAATGAAAGGTCAAATCCTGTGATGCCATTACAATGATTTAAAAATTAAGATTGTGAAGAGCAAAAATAAGGAATATAAAGTTAGACTATTGGATCAGGGATAAATTAGTTGTTTATATTTCTGCTAACTTCGAATGGATTGCATAAAGATAAAAGTAAGAATAAGGTTTTTATTTGTAACTTTAGAAGAGGATAAAAAATTATTGTATTAGCTTATGCTCAGTGTGATGAAGGTTGGAAGTCACTTCTTTATTATGTGTTGCCTATATCTTTTCTATATTTTTTTGTCTTGTTTTTCTTTTTTTCTGCAACTTCTGAAGTTCCCTTTTTTAGTCTACTTTAGTTTATATTAAGTTTTGCTATGTTTATTTTAAAAATTGAGTAAAATTGGTTTGTTTGTTTTTTAAGTGCAAAGATGAGATTCTGACATCTCTCCAAGCAAGAATGATCAAATATAGGCAAGTTATTCCAGTTTGCCTGGAAATCTTTATGGATGTACACACAACCAAGGAAGCTAATAAAATGCTTGAATCATTAACAGAAACACAACACATTGAAGAATGATTCAGGATAAGCAGATCAAAATTAGAAGATTGCAACTCTTATTTCATAAGTTTAATTGATAATTGACATTATGGATCAAACAAAAATATAAACAAACTGAACTGTCCATTCAGGGGGGGGACGACGACTTTACTGTATGTAGGGAAAAAAATGATGCATTGATATCCATAATACAACAGATAGAATCTACAAGCTTTAGATAATCATAAACCAGGATCAGCACTGTGTTGCAAAAGCTTAAATAAATACACAGTTCTTGATTCCATAAACGAAAAACAGTGTTCAGAAAATAGCAAGAAACAAAATAGAATGTTATCAGAAGAACAAAGGTCAGACCTGTCATGTCATGCTAAAAACTTCCTGTTTCCTCAAGTCATAAACATTCTTATTTTTTTCCTCTTCGGAAGTTATCAGAAACTAATAAACTAATAGGTTTATTTTTACATGAATTATTCTGAGATGACATTGCTCAGATCAACGAATTGCCCAAATTCATTTCAAATCTGACAAACAAAAATGTAGGTTTGATTCACATGGTACAAAACTCATAGAATCAGAAATAGATTATTTAGGCCATCATATCTAATACTTTGATCAGTGCAGGAATTCACCTAGAACAGATGGTTCCTGGCCTTCTTTTAAACATAACCAATGAAGAGAAACAGGTTAACTTTCTGAGTAATAGTTTCCAGTGTGAAACTGCTTTTACTTTTAGGAAGTTTGTTCCAACTTTCAATTAGAATTTTTCTTGTTAAAAAGTATCCTTTGGATCATATACTCTGGAGTGACAGAGAATAGATTTTTAAAGGTTACAGTTTCTGTACAAAAGAAACAATATGAAATAAGTGTGAAATAATCCAGAGCTACACATCTACTTTCTAGTTTCTACGCTTTTTAATATTAAGAGTTCTCCACAATTTTTTATTTTATCTCTCAGTAAATATTTATTTTACATTACCACCTGCTTATTAGAAGCAAGCAGTTTGACTCAAGGCAGTCTTTCACACAGAAATCACTGCCATGCTGAAATCATAAGCATACTCTGGCATATGCTATTTCACCATGTTTCACCAGGTATGCTGGAAAACCATTGCCAGTTGTACCTTTCAATTGAGTCTGTACAGTGATTATCTTAACATTGATGCAGATTCCCTATTAAAAATATTTCTGAATAGGAAATGCAGGTTGCAAGCAGTCTGTAAATAAAGTGAGATTATGTCACAATAATGCAAGTGATTCCAGGTCAAATTGTTAGTTTCAAACTAGAAAAATAATACTATTAGATACATAAAGTACTTAAAATACAAAATTAAATATTTGTAACCAAGTAACCAAGTCCCTTGGGGTTTAGGCAATTAATAGCTCTTAAGTGAACAGTTGGATAAACATAATCAGAGCTCTGTTGAATTTCCAAAATAGATCCAAAACTATTAGCTGCAATATTACTTCACTTGCCATACTGCTGCTTATAAAATATGAAATACTAGAAATGTTTTCATTAATCAATATTTATCACAATAATTTTACTTCAGCCTGTTTTAAACCCATCTTAGTAATTTGCTTTTTTTTAAAAAAAAAAGTGGGGTAGTTTTTAAATGAATGAAAAATGTAACCCTACTTAAATCAATTATCATTCATTTTAAACCAATTATTATTTAGTTCAAGTAACCAAGTGGATTAGCATACACAATATTGAAAGAGTAGCTTTGCAACAAAAACAAATTATTATATCTAAAAATTACTATTTTATGAATATCTGACAAAAATCAAGCTGATACCTTTATTATACAAGAATAAATGAAAGTGAATTATAAGAAATCAATTGGAAATGATTCAATAGACTAACATCCTGCAATTTGTATGCTAATCTTTTCTTGAATTTCATAAAATTCAATAGGGCAAGTCATAATATACTTCGTACAATGAAATACCACCTTCAAAGACATCCAATTGCAACTTAGCTTGTTGACATTCCATATAATACTTTAAAGAGGGAGAAACTCTGTAACAAAACTACTTTTAGTAGTTTATTTTCCATTCACTCTTTATTAGCCTGCTATGCAGGGCAATTTTGGCACTAACCAAATTAGAATTGTCACCACTTTCCAAAACAATGAAAAATACCTCTCTGCGTGAAACAGCATTGAAAACTAAAACAACACCTAACGAGACTGACTACAAACCATAAAGGGTTAACTTCCCAAATCAAATAACGAAAAATATTCACTGGCCTGCCAGGACAAATTTTAAAATGGAAAGTGATGGAAGAATTGTAAACCAATGGGAAATTATGAATAGATGAAGTTAAGGGGAACCTCCACTTTCCCGTTCCTTCTTTCCTAACACCCGAGGGGGAGATGATATTCATATTATATAGAGGATTGTAGGAACATGCCGCGTTTTCCCTCTTCTCCCGGACGGAGGAGAAAGAACCCTCGTGCGAGGGGAAGAAAAGAAAGCGAAAGAACCAAATACCCCCCGTCAAATTTCCTTCTTCTTCGTCCCAGCTGGTTAGAGTGAGAGTTTGGAAACAAACGAGCCCACTGGCAGGATTCTCATCCGCGGCTGAGATCCCTGTAGCCTATTATAACTCTGTGGTAGGTCCTAGCACCTGTTGCTTCCTCGGCGCTTCCAGTTATCCTACTCTGCCTGCACTAACGAAAGCAAAAAAAGCCAGGCTGGGCTGCCCATTTCTGCAAGGAGGGGGAAGGATTTTCTTAGGGGACCGCCCTCTTCCTGCTGCAGCTGCTTCCCTTTTCCTCCCGTCCCCGTACCAGGTCCTTCTGCCTCTCCCTTTCCCCTGAAGGGACTTTCGACGCCTCAGAGGAACAGGCGAAGCGGAGCAGGGAGGAGGAAGTCGAGCTGAAAAAATGCAAACAGTCGATCGCGACTCTGTCGCTCCCTGAGCAAAAACGGAACCAGAGTTGCTCTAGCCTCCCCCTGACGGCGATGACCGGAAGTGATGCGTTAAAAGCGGGACACGTGTGCCGTGCGGCGGAAGTAGCTCCGAAAAAAGTTTAGCGGTGTTGTCCGCAGAGGCTGCATGGTGGGAACTGGGAGATGGTGAGTACCGTTTTTCGCTCTTAGAGCTATAACACGTAGAGCTTCAGTTTTTGCTGGACATAGGCCTCCGTGGGAAAAGAAAGGAACACCATAGCAGTTTTCTTTAATTTCTTTTACCTGATTCCTACAGCTCGCTATTACATCATGTGGCTTGGTGTGAACTCCGCTCCCAATCTCAGTATTACATTTTATGGAGGCTCATTAGCGCCGAGAAGAAAGGTGAATAAAAGAAAGAAATGGGTGTATATAAAGAAGAGAGGGTTTCTAAAATTCCCATCAACGACGTTCACCAACTCCCATCCTACCAGCCATAGTGGAGGGTGCGGAAGGTTGCACTTTGTGTCATTCTAATCCAGAGGTGTCAAACTCAATTTCATTGAGAACCGCATCAGCATTGTGCTTGGCCTTGAGAGGCGGGGTGGGGGTGACCAGCTATACATCACTCGTGTTAGGGGTGCCTGTGGTGGCCCGAGAGCTCTGCCAGCAAAAATGAGCTGTTTCCAGAGTGGCCCTGCGGGTCAGATCTAAGCATCCCATGTGTCGGATCTGGTTCCCGGGCCTTGAGTTTGACATCGCTGTTCTAATCAGTTAGCTTCCAAAGTATGAAGATAAAGGTCATACATAGGGTCTTATGACAATTCACCATGGCCAACTCGCTGCGACCATCTCGCCGCAGGACAACTCATTGCAGGACAAAAGTTATACTAATATCAAAGAACTGATGGAATAGAATCATTAAAGGATGCAAAAGGAGGGACAGAATGAAATGTGAATGGCAAAAATTAAAATATTTTTAATTTATTCTAAATAATTAAATAGAATTGGTAAATTGTTCTGCGGCGAGTTGGCTCTGGCAAGTTGTCCCATTCCCTGGGATATATGTACTGGCCACATCATGCAAAAGATCAGTTAACACAATGCCCTTATTTTTAATAGAGTAGTAGGGGCACAATTAAGAATGGTAATCTAGTCTTCTTTTTTTTATCATACTCAAAATAATCATGCAAAACCTTCAGTTGACCAAAAACCATGATGAGTGACAGAGGTCAATATTTATAGCCTCTTCTGATGAGAAACATGGAAAATTATTGTTTGTAATGGAAGACAAATTATATGTAAAGTACATAAATTAATTAATTAATGAAAAGAAGAACATAGATATTACAGTGGGTGACTAGGAGAAAGACGGATGGACTGTTCTTGTGAATTTCATTAAACTTCCAGGAAAGAGAAAGACTTTTTGTTCTTCAGAAGATTACTGAGAAATGTATGAATGTGAAAAGTTTCTAGCATGTTTGGTGATTTAGAAAAAAAGTGACAAATGGTATGACAAATTGGTTTGAATTGAGTTGTGCATGCTACCAGAAAAATAAAAGGTTGCATACACTGGAAATAAATAACAAGAAATGTGTGTGAGATACAAGAAGAGGTAATTGTAATTGAATGAAAATACAGTTGGGGTGGCTTGATTATATAGAGAGAATAATTGGGATGCGAGAAATAGTGAATGAATTGAGGGGAAGGGAAAGATATAAGGATGGAAATGTTAGCTATTTACCCTTTCTTTTTACCTGTTACATTTAATTTCTTTGGTTACCTATTTCTTTCTTTCTATAATGAGTGTTAAATAGGATTATTTATTTATTCACCATAACTGCTGTTCTCACCTCGCTGATGCTTCTGATCTGGGCAGTTTCTTAATGCCCTAGAGTGAATTGGGGGCATTGCGCATAGTATAATATCAGTTTAAACTATAAACAGAATAGAATACTATTTCTTTTATTTATATTTATATAAATTAAAAGATTCAACAGCAACAATAAGAACTAATATAAGCTAAATTGGAACAGAGGAAATGAAAAGAAATAACATAAAAAACTAAACGTTCAGCAAGAAAAAAAGAATAGCAATAGTATTTAGGCAGTTTACAATGTAAGCATTGTTTGCATATTGCCCCGACAATCTGGGTCCACATTTTACCAACCTCGGAAGGATGGAAGGCTGAGTCGACGCTGAGCCTCATCAGGATCGAACTCCAGCTTGTGGGCAGTTTGCCTGCAGAATTGCACTTAACCACTGCTATATCACCTCTCAAAAGGTGGCAAAACTGCCGCTCAAAATCGCAAACAATGGGTGGCGATGGTTCGGGATGCATGCGACTCTACAGCGAAGGGATTGGCGATGCCGTACCGACGCTAAAGACTTAAATGAATGAATGAAATGAATATCACCTCTCAGAAAAAATAGATAGAAAAATATAACGGTATTAAAAAGTGGCTTCTATGACTCTCTTCAAAAATTCATGAGGGATTTCTAGTCACTAATAAATGTACATATTGTCCTTTCTCAAATAAAAGCACATTCTGTCAATTTCTCAATTTGGCCATGGTAGATAATATCCAATCTTTCTATCTTGTGTATATATTAATCTTGCCACAGTATTCATATATTGAAATAATCTTCCTTTGATTTCTACTTTAAATGTTTATCCCTCAGTACTACAAGGAAAAGTTATGGTTTCAATTGAATACTAACCTCAAAATTGAGATGCTTGGCAATCGATTTATATTTATGTGATCATCTGTTGTGAACTTTTGACATGCAAAGTCAATGGGGAAGCCAGATTCACCTAACAATTGTGTTGCTAACTTAACAACTGCAGTGATTTCACTTAACAACTGTGGCAAGAAAGCTCGCAAAATGGGGCAAAATCTTGCTAATCTTGCTTAGCAACAGAAATCTTGGGCTCAATTGTGATCATGTCGAGGATTCATATTGTATTTGAATCTCTTTTTTACATGTCCACAAAGCATGATAAAATGTTCTTTCATGTTCACATTTTCAGCATGCATTTAAAATCCATTTATACATTTTAAATGATTTCTCTGGTGTCCTATGCCAATGATAATCATTTTACAAAAATTCTTTTTAAGATCATGTAAAAGAAATTTACAGAACATAAATTTCAACTCTTAACCACATAATTTCTCACTGATTCCTCTGTATAGTGTAACCAAAATTCTTAGCTTTCTCTATCATATGTTTAATTTATTCTTCCCATTTCAAAATTCAACAAAAGTTTATACAGTTTAGCAATTACATGTTCATCATCTATATACAATTGTACTTCAAATTTTGTGTACAGATCATTTACACAACATTGCTCTATACCATAAGTGGTTTTATTCATTTTGAATATTTCTGATAACTGTAAATAAGAAAGACATTGACAACTATGACCTGGTAAACTTGTTAAAATTCTAGTATTTCACAATAACATCTATCTTTATCTACTGGTATGATTTCTTATCTTAAATGTTTCTTGTGTTCAGAGGAATAAAAGTGTTTTCATGCACAGCTTAGGTTTTTCGATGTGGCTTATCTAATAAAATGATTTTTAAATGCACATTAATTTCAGCTTTATCGCCAAAGGTATCCATTCCATCCAAACCTCAGGTTGCCGTCTTCTAACTCTAAAAAGCTCTTGTTTCTCAGCTATACCCATTCTTTTATCCAAAATAAACCACAAGCTGCAAAACACAATTTCTTCCACAATCCTCTTTCCTTTGTCATATAGATATATATTTTTGCCATTGTTTGGATTGCACATCAGTTGTCAAAACAAGTATTGTTTGAAACAAAAAATTCATTCTAGCAAAAGCTTAATGCTGCCCATTTTATTGTGTCATTAATTTCTTATGTCTTAAAATAAAATTAGTTTGAAATAACAATTCATATTTGTCATAATAGCACTCACATTATACTTTCTCAATCTTAAGACCATTTTAAATATTATTTCAAAGGATTTCATTTATTTATTATGAAATTGAAGAATGGAGTGAGAATCCACACATATTCCACCAGGTAAAAGCTTGGCTTTTGGAATCAAGCTGAGAAATTAAAGCTTTATATTGTAATAGTAGTAAAGACTTTCCATCATTTCTTTCTCTTTCTAGGGGAAACAGAAGAAAGCACGGAAATATGCTGCCATGAAACGCATGATCAGCCTTCGTGATCAGCGCATGTGAGATTTTTGTTATTACTTAATGGTGACAATTGTTGAAGTGTTTAATTCAAATTACTTAAATTTTTATACTGATTATATGTATGATCCTATTTCTTCCCAAATTTTGCCTCTGAGCAATTTAGTCAATTTTCACAATATGTATTTGTAAATCTTTTGATATTTTAGTAAAGAGAAAGACCGAGCAAAAGCTAAAGAAAAGAAGAAAGAAGATCCCAGTGCCATCAAGGAGACAGAAGTGTGAGTACCAAATTATTCCTACCCTTATTGAATAATCAAATAATATATTTTGGAAGATATATTAAGATATATTCCTATCCCACCCCACAGTTCATTGGTAAACTGAGAGCAGTGAAAATGAAAGCAGTATGAGCACATTTCAAAGCTTGATGTTTAAGTTCAAACCATTTCCTCTGCAATTTTGGCGATAATATTTCAAACTCATTACAGTAATATATTTTAAAGAGCTTGTGTTGCTCTTAGATCTAGCACGACAGTTATTCTTTCATTTGAAGGATTATACTGCAAGATTAGTTAATCTAATTCCCATTCCAATGCATGAACCATTCATACAACTCTCTATAGATCAAGTTATGTAGTAATTTAGCTGATAGAATGAGTTGGGGTACCCTGTAGCTACAAACTACATTATGATTTAATTGTAGTTAAGAACTAAATGAGAGCCAGTTTGGTGTGATGGCCAGTCATTTTCTCACAGCCCTAAGAAGGAAGCAATGGCAAACTCCTTCTAAAATAACTGCCAAGAAAATTGGAGGGACCTGCCCAAATAGTCTCTGAGAATTTGACATGGTTGAACAGAAGTAAAAAAGAAACCACCACTTCTGAAATATGCTGTCCAAAACAAACCCCACAATGTATCAACCCTCCCAAAGTATTAGAAATGGCAAATAGAGATTGTGAAATAAAGGTGCTTAAAAATAGATAGATTGGAATGGTTTGACCATATTGTACATTATAAAAAAAACATTATTTCATTATTGAAATGATGAAGATGTGAAGATGCATTGTTCTTGGTTTTGGGGTGATATCTAGTGGTGAACTAGATGTCTCCAAAGGAGTTGGGATGGCACTGTGGCAGAGACTGGCCAGAGAGCAAATTCTGGTCAGCAGAGTTCCTCTGAATGCTGCTTCTTCTGAGACCACAGAAATTGTGTCTTTTGTGATTGACTTGTAAATCAAGTGGCTGGGAGTCATGAATTTCAGTTGTGCTTATAATCACAATCTGGACTGTGATGAACGTAAGGGTTGCAAAAGCCTCAGTTTTTTAATAACTATAAGTAGTCCTTGACTTATGACTACATTTGGGGCCAGAATTTCTGTCGCCGAGTGATGTTAAACGAAACATCACATGACCACATGGCTTAATGAAATGACATGTTCAAAAAAGTATTCTTATGCATTTAGGAAGAAGACTAGAGACTACATTCTTCAGCATTTTAATATTACATTGAATTCTGATACTGCAATTGTAGTACTTGAAAAACTTCCAATTAAAATACTAATTGGAAAAGACAGATAATGTGAACATGCAAAAAATATTTGATCAATATTACTCTTTGATTTACATTAAAATAATAGGGTAGTTGTTTTATATATAAAAAAGTAATAAAATCAGTGCTTCTCATTTTCAGCCCCAAATATCCTTCATGTTTATTCTTCCAATATAACACACAACTAGGACCTCCGTATTACATCTTGGTGGATACCAATTTTATTAATTTTTCCATTAAAGCCAAATTGGATCTAGTGCAATCAATGATGGATTGTCTCTATGCCAAATGTAAGTATCCAGAGCTGTATCATTTGTTAAGATTTACATTGGTTTTTACTGGTTGTTTTATTATTAAATTTGCAAATATTTCCATGTTTCCTAAAACAATTAGACTTGAGTATTATAAAATATCCTGATTAGTCCTAGGGAAGCCCTAGGAAGATGTTATTAGATAATTAAAAATAAAGAATAAGCACTGGCTGGTAAGCAGAACTGTTTTGTTATTCATTTAGTTCTGATTCTTCATGACAAGTTGGATATTATTTTCCCAGGACTATTCTGTATGTGTGTAATTGCTTCTTTCAGTTCTTGCAAGCTCAAGCTTCTGTCATCACTGATCCTATCTAGCCATTTATATTTTCTACGCTTTTGCCAATTGCCTTTGATTTTTCCAAGTGTAGGAGCCTCTTTGGTCTCTCTTGCCCTTAAATTATATACCCCAAATATTTAGGTTTTAGATTCTTTATTGATGCTGTCAGTGAACAGACTGATTTTAGATTATATGTTTAATTGTTCATCTTGTAGTGCATATTCTCAATAATTTTCTTCATATCCAAAACCCTTTTCTTCATTTAGCCTTTCTGACATCTGGCTTTCATAGTCATATATTGCAACTGGGAAAACTGTTGTCAAATTGTCTATATCTCTCAGACCAGCAGCTATTGTTTAATTTAATGGCTGTGTCTCTGGAATGTTTGGAGTCTAGGGAGATAAAATTCTGTTTCTAGTTCTTCAGTTCTTTCTTAATGTTTCTCTACTTGCAGTGGGTTGGCTCTTGAAGTATATTTTTTTTAATAATGAGCAGCAGATCAACTTCTTGCATTCATCTTCAAGAGATTCCTTAGGAGGTCCTTGTTTCCAATCATCAGAGCAGTATTATTAGCATATCTGAGACTATTGATATTTGTCCCAGAAATTTATATTATTGTGTTTTCTATATTTAATCATACACGCTGCATTTTACAAGATTTTTGAAATCATGGTAGGGAGCTCCAACATAAGAAATGTCTATTGGAAGTTTTGAGCCTTCAAATAAAATTTAAGACATCTAGACTTTCTAGCATTAAGTATAACTATTTAAAAAGTTTCTTTTAAAAGTTAAATATAAATACAGAATGTGATTGTAAGGCTTTTTTATGCCTTTTTGTCTCTAGACTACTATTTGAATGTCTATATATCAGTTAAATATCATGTAATATATGCAAAATGTACATATACTGAATTGTATAATTGAGTACAATGGAAGATATCACCAAATTAATTTAACAATTCAAGTACTACTAACAAACAGCTGCTAATAAAGTTAATAATAAAAAGTTTTCATTTTTAACCTAATTCTATAACACTTATAAATCCCTCATTCATCTATGTACTTATTCTTTTTTGCTTGTTTTTTATGTTTGGATCTGTGTATATATCTTTTCTCTTATTATAAAAACAATGTATGTTACATAGGAGTGTATCATGTAAAATTTTGTTTCAGTGCTAGATAGTTACATGTGTGCATTTCTGCAGGCATTCCTTGTATCACAGATTGTGTCATGGCTGAAATTGAGAAACTGGGACAGAAGTATCGTGTAGCTTTAAGGTAAAAGTGTAATAATTTGACTCTCTTCTTTGATATGATTTATCTAAAGTAAAAATATGAAGACTAAGGATTCATAATTTGTTTAGAATATAAATCCTATACTCCATTATGTTTTAACATTTTTCCATCACTTTGTTTTCCATGGATATCAACATCAGAAATTTCTTAAAGAGAAATTAAGCCAAGGCAGTAGATTTTCCTAAATTCCTGTAGTACAGAGGCTCAGTTCTGCTTTTAGCTACATTTGAAAGAATATTCATGCCTGTGGAAAAAAATCTATTTGTTTTTCTGGTGCAAAGAGAAAAACAAGAGCATTCAAAATATACAAAATAAAATATATTTCCATCTATTTTACTTATACAATTAAGATATTTTTATAGATATCACTGAATTCATAGATCATTCATAAAAATAGCATTGTATTAGATAACAACCATTTATATTGGAAGAAAATAGGACTGTGCTTTTCTTGAAAATAAATAGCAGAGGTGTTGTGATACAAATTCTAAAGCACTTTTTCCTAATTACTTTCAAAGCATGCACTGTCCTCATAGAAAATAACCTTGAATTTCTCCTGAGAAAACAAGGAGCAAACAAGTTTACATCTTCAAATTATATAATACTAAACCAGAAATTGGCATGTCTCCCCCACTTAAGGGTTGCACTTTAATAATTTTGTTAAGTCTTCCAGGACTCCAAGAGGTATGTCATAAAGTTGTAAGTCTTTTTCTTAGTTTGGTATAGTTGGATTACAGAAAATAGATGAATTAAGCTCTTATTTACCTTGTTCATGAACCTTAGGCTTTGTCAGGAGAAAAAAAATCAAATTATGTTCCCCAGAATTCCTATTTTTCTGATGAATATGTAGCAACCCATTTAATGAAAAAAAGACATTTTTTTTAAAAAAAAGTTTGTCTTTAATAATCTTTTCCTGTTATTACCCTGCAGGATAGCAAAAGATCCCCGATTTGAGCGCTTGCCGTGTACTCACAAAGGAACGTATGCTGATGACTGTTTGGTACAGAGGGTCACCCAGGTACATCCCATGCGCGCGCTGGCCAGCTGACTTCAGCCTTTTTTTGAGGCCATTTTTCACCCTCCCCAGGCTCCAGAGGCTTTATAGGAGCCTGGGGAGGGCGAAAACAGCCCCTTCCCCTCTGGAGCGCAAAAACCCTATGGGCAAACCGGAAGTCACTTCAGGCCTGGGGGGCGGGGGGACTGTTTTCGCCCTTCCCAGGCCCCTATAAAGCCTCTGGAGCCTGGGGAGGGCCAAAAAAGCATGCAAAAAATGGGGGGGAGTGCTGGTCGCGCATTGCATTATGGGTGTGGCACGCCCGTGCACGATCCCCCTGTGCTCCCCCCGCTTTTGGCACACGAGCCAAAAACGTTTCACCATCACTGCCCTATTCTATTAACTTCTCTTGCTGTTCTGTTGATAAAGAACTTCTCAGTTTGTTTTCATTTCAGTGATCCTCAAGAGAAGCTAATATTTAATTGCACATTGACTGTAGTTAATATTTCACCTACCAGAGAATGTCATCTAAACTATACAGATAGTTTAAATAATTCATCATACCTCTTGACAGTTGCTTAAAAAAATGAAATACTTGATTTGGTGTTCTTTTGCCTCTTCCTCTTACAGCACAAATGTTATATAGTGGCTACTGTAGACAGAGACCTGAAGCGAAGAATACGAAAGATCCCAGGAGTACCAATAATGTATATATCCAATCACAGGTATGTGAGAAAGCATTACTTGACCAAATAAAATGTGTCTTATGATGTTGCTTTGTAATAATCTGAACATTCAAGAGCATGTATATATTTATGTATGTATTTGTATGTATGCGTGCACATGCACGCATGCATTTGTAGACAGCGAATCAATGTAAACCAAACTGCAGCTCAAACATATATACATGAACTTTATGGCTGAACTGCATACACAGCCCTTTATGTCAGAAACATTCTGCTTAAATGACATAAAACAAGAGATTACGGTAAATAGTAATAAAAGCCACAAAACAATCACATTTGTACATTAACTGATAAAACTACGTAACTAGCACACAAACATTGAAATTGAAATTTGAAATTTAATAGATTTGTATGCCACCCAATCCCGTAGGACTCTGGGCGGTTTACAGAAACCAGGTAAGAAAGTTAAAAATCAGGAATAAAAAGATACAGTCTTTAAAAATAACACACCATCTATTCTGTCTAGATGGGGCTGGACATTGTTCAACAGCCCCAGGCCTGCCGGAACAACCAGGTTTTAGTGGCTTTTCGGAAGGCCGAGAGAGTGGAAAGGGTCTGGATCTCTACGGGTAGATCGTTCCACAGGGCCGGAGCAGCTACAGAGAAGGCCCTCCCACGAGGGGCCGCCAGCCGGCATTGTCCGGCCAATAGCACCCGGAGGAGGCCCAACCTGTGAGATCTTATTGGTCGTTGGGAGGTATGTGGCAGGTCTCTCAGATAGCCAGGTCCTAAGCCATGTAGGGCTTTAAAAGTAATGACTAGTACCTTGAAACGCGATCGGAGACCAATAGGGAGCCAGTGCAGCTCGCAGAGGATGGGTGTAACATGGGTGTATCTAGGTACACCCGATATCGCTCGCGCGGCTGCATATTTGAGGGGCCTAGGGGTCGATCTCTGTCCTCCAACCAACACCAACTGCAACCTGTCCAAGAGATAGGAGGAGAACCACCGTAAGACGGTGCCTCCCACTCCCACGTCCCGTAATCGTCGCAGAAGGATACTATGGTCGATGGTATCGAAGGCCGCTGAGAGGTCAAGAAGCACCAGGATAGAGAAATGTCCTCTATCCCTGGCCCGCCAGAGATCATCAGTCAGCGCGACCAAAGCAGTTTCGGTGCAGTAACCAGGCCTGAAACCCGACTGAAAGGGATCCAGATAATCCGCTTCATCCAAGGTCCGCCGGAGTTGAAAGGCCACCACCTTCTCAACAACCTTCCCTACAAAAGGGAGACTGGACTGTAGTTATTAAGGATGGCTGGGTCCAGGGAAGGTTTCTTAAGGAGGGGTCTCGCTTCCTTTAGGGGGTGCAGGAAAGATCCCTCCTGAAGAGAGGTGTTTACAATCCTATGGAGCCAGCCTCGTGTCACCTCCCTGCTGGTCGAGACCAGCCAGGAGGGACATGGGTCCAGTAAGCAGGTGGAGGCACTCACTGCTCCCATGGCCTTGTCCACTTCCTCAGGAGCGACAAGTTGGAACTCGCTCCAAGAAATCCGATCAAGGCCGTCCCCCGGCATCTCGGCTGGTACTGCCCAAGTGGAGTCCAGGTCCGTCTGAATCCGAGCGACTTTATCCGACAGAAACTGAACAAATTCCTCAGCTCTCCCCTGTAAGGGGTCGCCCGCACTCCTCCCTTTCAGGAGGGAGCGGGTTATCCTAAACAGGGCGGCTGGGCGAGATTCTGCAGATACAATAAGAGAGGAAAAATGAGCACATTTTGTCGCCCGTATCACCACTAGATAAGTCCTAATAAAGGCTCTTAATTGTGTTCGGTCAGATTCGGAGTTACTAGCCCTCCAACGTCGCTCTAGGCATCTCTTTTGGCGCTTCATCTCCCGGAGTTCCTCGGTAAACCAAGGGGCCCTCCTGTATTCACTGCCGCGGAGAGGCCGCAAAGGCGCGATCCGGTCCAGAGCCTCAGCCGCCGCTGTATTCCAGGCAGCGACCAAGGACTCCGCCGGATTGTGGGCAAGGGAGTCAGGTATCTCTCCAAGCGCCGTCTGAAATCCCAGAGGGTCCATCAGGCGTCTGGGGCGGAACCACCTAATCGGTTCCCCCTCCCTGCAGTGAGGGAGTAGTTTCTGAAAGTCAAGCCTCAGTAGAAAGTGATCTGACCATGACAAGGGCGAGATCTCAAATGCCCTTCAATTCCAGATCACGTCTCCACTCCCCCGAGAGAAACACGAGGTCGAGTGTGTGACCCGCTGTATGAGTTGGACCCTGAATTACCTGGGTCAAGTCCATGGCTGTCATGGAAGCCATGAACTCCTGAGCCCCATCTGAGCGTTTGCCGAGAGATGGCAGGTTGAAGTCCGCCAGTACTATCAGTCTGGGGAACTCAACCGCCAGTCTGGCTACTGACTCTAGGAGCGCAGGCAGGGCTGTTGTAACGCAGCTGGGGGGTAGGTACGTCAGAAACAAGCCCACTAGGTCCAACTTCACCAGAAGGGACTCACACCCCCAGAAGGAAACTTTGGTCTGGGCTGGTTTTACCCCCAGAAGGAAACTTTGGTCTGGGCTGCGGATGGACAGCTGATGGCAACAATCTGAACTCGCACTTTAAACTTTTAATCAATTGCGCAATTATTTTAGTTTCTTATTTCTTTCTTTTCTTTCATCTTTTTCTTCTTTCTTTGTATGGGCTATGCATGAGGTACGTATGAGATGAATGAATGTCCCACTTTTATGACCATATTGTTGTAAATTTTGTGTTTTTTAATTTTTACGTGGGGACTGTTTGGGGGAGTGCATGAGTAGGTGTGATTCGGAGGACCTGCCGGGAGTTGCGGGGGCCATGGGGGTGGTTGAGGGGACCAGAGACACGGGAGAGGGTCGGGGTATCGCGGTCGTAACAGGGAGGGGCAGATACGGCGGGGACTTTAGGGCAGGCCATTACCGGGGAAGGAGGGTTCGCTACATTACAGAGATCCCTCCTTCCGGCCCTAGGAGTCCCACTCCAAGACCAGATGGCGCAAGTAGTCAGGACCCTGGTCTCAGGCTGTTGTCGCTAAATGCCAGGTCTGTTGTTCATAAAGCTCCTCTCGTCCGGGACTTAATTTTAGACGAGAGGGCAGACCTGGCATGTATTACTGAAACCTGGCTGGGCCCAGAGGGAGGAGTCCCCCTTGTAGAGCTGTGCCCAGAAGGATTTCAGGTGCTGCATCAGCCGAGAGCCCAGGGAAGGGGTGGGGGTGTGGCCGCTGTTATCCGGGAGTCGTTAGTTCCTCGTAGGGTCCCTGCTCCGGAGATTGTCGGGTGTGAGTCTTTGCTGTTAAAGTTGGACCTCAAGGGTCAAGTGGGTTTGCTGCTAACGTACCTGCCTCCCAACAGCGTTGCAGCAGCCCTCCCCTCGCTCCTCGAGTCGGTAGCCGAGCTGGCAATTGAGTTCCCTAGGTTGATGGTCCTGGGGGACTTTAATTTGCCGTCGCTCGGTGAAAACTCTGATGGGGCGCAGGAGTTCATGGCTTCCATGACAGCCATGGGCTTGACCCAAGTAATTCGAGGCCCAACCCATTCAGCGGGACACATGCTTGACCTTGTATTTCTCTCGGAGCAGTGGATTTGTGATCTTGGTCTGAGGGGGAGCGACATCATACCCCTGTCGTGATCAGACCACTGCCTACTGAGGCTCGACTTCCGGAGGCCAAACCCCCACTGTAGGGAGGAGGAACCGACCAGGTGGTTCCGCCCCAGGCGTCTTATGGAACCGTCAAGGTTCCAGACAGAGCTTGGGGTTATTCCTGACACTTTCGCCCACAGTCCGGTGGAGACTCTGGCTGCTGCGTGGCACTCGGCAGCGTCGGAGGCCCTCGACCGGATTGCGCCACTGCGGCTCCTCCGAGGCGGCGGATCCCGGAGACCCCCTTGGTTCACCGAGGAGCTCCGGGAGATGAAGCGCCGGAGGAGATGCCTAGAGCACCGTTGGAGGTCCGATAAGTCCGAATCGAACCGAGCAATGGTAAACACCTACACCAGGGAATACACCAGGGCACTTAGGGCAGCAAAAAGATCCCACATAGCCACCCTGGTTGCATCCGCTGAGTCCCGTCCAGCCGCCCTGTTTAGGATAACCCGCTCCCTATTGAACAAAAGGGAGGCGGGGGAACCCTTGCAGGGCAGAGCTGAAGAGTATGCCCAATTCTTAGCGGACAAAATTGCTCGGTTTCGGTCGGACTTGGACTCCACCCCCGCAGTTCCAGCCGAGGCACAGGGGGACCAAGTAGAACAGCTCTGGGTTGAGTTTCAGGACGTTACCCCCGGGGATGTGGACAAGGCCATGAGAGCTGTAAGTACCTCCACCTGTGTTCTGGATCCGTGTCCCTCATGGCTGGTTACGAACTGCAGTGAGGTGACACGAGGCTGGATCCAGGCGGTTGTAACCGCCTCCCTTCGGGAGGGGAACTTCCCCGCCGCACTGAAAGCGGCGGTGGTGAGACCCCTCCTGAAGAAACCATCCTTGGATCCAGCTGTTCTTAATAGCTATCGCCCAGTCTCCAACCTTCCCTTCTTGGGGAAGGTTGTTGAGAAGGTGGTGGCCTTCCAGCTCCAACGGTCCTTGGAGGAAGCAAACTACCTAGACCCCTTCCAGTCAGGCTTCAGACCCGGTTACAGCACAGAAACCGCTTTGGTCGCATTGATTGATGATCTCTGGAGAGCCAGAGATGAAGGACATTCCTCCATCCTGGTCCTCCTTGACCTCTCAGCGGCTTTCGATACCATCGACCATGGTATCCTTCTGCGACGACTGCGGGAGGTGGGAGTGGGAGGCACCGTACTACGGTGGTTCTCCTCCTACCTCTCGGACAGGTCGCAGTCGGTGTTAGTGGGGGGGCAGAGATCGTCCCCTAGGCCCCTAAATTATGGGGTGCCTCAGGGTTCGGTCTTATCCCCCCTACTATTTAACATCTACATGAAACCGCTGGGAGAGATCATCCGCAGGCACGGGATTAGATACCATCAATATGCGGACGATACTCAATTGTATCTGTCCGCCCCGTGCCAACTCAATGAAGCGGCAGACGTGATGAGCCGGGGCCTTGGGGCCGTTATGGACTGGATGAGGGTTAACAAGCTTGTGCTCAACCCAGAAAAGACCGAGTGGCTGTTGTGTTTTCCTCCCAAAGATTTGACTAATATTCCACCACTCAGGCTGGGGGGTCAAATTTTACACCCCTCAGAGAGGGTTCGCAACTTGGGAGTCCTCCTGGATCCACAGCTGTCATTTGACCACCACCTAACGGCTGTGACCAGGGGGGCATTCGCCCAGGTTCGCCTGGTGCGCCAGTTGCGGCCCTACCTGAATCGGGAGGCTCTCACAACAGTCACTCGGGCCCTTGTGATCTCTAGGCTGGAATACTGCAATGTGCTCTACATGGGGCTGCCCTTGAAGAGCATCCGGCGACTTCAGCTAGTGCAGAACGCAGCCGCGCGAGTGATCGCGGGTGCACCTCGATTCACCCGCATAACACCTATCCTCCGCGAGCTGCGCTGGCTGCCTGTCGATCTCCGGATGCGCTTCAAGGTGCTATTAATCACCCATAAAGCCCTACATGGCAGTGGATCTGGATACTTGAGAGACCGCCTTCTGCCAATTACATCCCTGCGACCAATAAGATCTCATAGATTAGGCCTCCTCCGTATCCCATCGGCCAGCCAATGTCGGCTGGCAACTACAAGGAGGAGGGCCTTCTCAGCAGTAGCCCCGACCCTTTGGAACGAGCTCCCCGTGGAGATTCGTACCCTCTCCACCGTACAAGCCTTCCGCATAGCCTTGAAGAACTGGCTCGCCCGTCAGGCCTGGGGATAAGGATAGCCACCCCTCCCGAATGATGAATGTATGTTGCCTACTATTTTATTATATGTTTCTATCTTGATGTCTGTATTCCCCCTTCCCTGTTTTATGTGAGCCGCCCTGAGTCCCCTCAGGGAAAAGGGCGGCCTATAAATATTAATAAAACTATAAAACTATAAAACTATAACACCCGACAGTCTCCGGAGCAGGGATCCCATGAGGAACTAATGATTCTCGGATGATGACTGCCATTCCCTCACTCCTTCTCTGGTGTCGTGGCTGGTGGAGCACCTGAAACCCTTCTGGGCACATTTCTGAGAGTGGGACTCCTCCCTCATGGCCCAGCCAGGTTTCAGTAATACATGCCAGGTCTGCCCCTCGTCTAATATTAAGTCCTGGACGAGGGGAGCTTTATGAACCACAGACCTGGCATTTAGCAACAGCAGCCTGAGACCAGGCCCCTGACATCTCTCGCCACCTGGTCCTTGAGTTGAGCTATCAGGGCCGGAAGGAGGGATCGCTGTGACGTAGCGAACCTTCCTTCCCCGGTAATGGCTAGCCCTGTAACTCCCGTCGTACCTGCCCCTCCCAAACATGACCGGGATGCACCGGCCCGGCCCCACCCCCATAGACCCTTCCTCCCCTCTCGCGGCCCCCGTTCTCCCCGGCAGGCCATTCGTACCATACATTCTGGGACGAGAGGCGTGTCCGGACCCCCATCCACTTCTGCTTCTGCACTCAGTGGAGGGGGCTCCAGGCCGCACTCTCAATCCCCCCACCCATACGGCCAAGCATTCTGCACATGCATACCCCACTAATATTAAAATACAATGATACAATAAAATACTAATAAAAGATTCATTAGTTAAAAATGTGGGATCATTCAATCAGACACATACATACCACATGCACTCCCCATACAAGTGAAAAATTGCGCAGCTGTTAGCAAGTTCATAAAAAGTTTGTAGGTGGGTTCGCAAAAGTCCAGTCCGATGGAGTTAGCGGAGGTGTAGAGGGGGAAAAGAAGGTTTCGTCTTCCCTTTTCCTTGCGCGATAGATGGTATAGAAATGGAGGGGTCCAAAAAAGTTCAGTGGGGGCTGAGATGGCGTCCCTTGGCATCGACGGGCGGTGATGGTCATACCAACTGACACATATACACACACTCTGTATCAATTTCATTTCATGCCTTATTTATTTTATTTTTTCTATGTTGCTTGCTTTAAATAAATGTATGTTTATTTACGTTTGTGCACTGCCTGATTCACAGTGACTCAGGATATTTGATGGCACTGAATAAGCAATAATATATAATACTCTTTTATAATGCGTAATTTTTCCTACAAGTATTTAGTAATATGTTGCTTCTTCCACTTGCTTAGTCTGAATGGTGCAGCCCCTTGAACTGCTGTCTTAAATGCATAATGATAATAAGTGCGTCTAAGATTCTAAACTTGTACTGGCTTAGTACAATGAGGGAAATACAGCGGTCTAAATAATTCTTCAATTTTTCTTTCTAATTTTAGGTATAACATTGAGCGGATGCCTGATGATTATGGAGCTCCTCGATTTTAAATGTGATAAAAAGTGCTTGCCATGTTGAATTCCAGTACACTGAGCCAGTTATAATGAATTTATAATCTGGGTTCCTTTGTTATGGTGCTTGGAATTTGAACTAATTCATTAAACAAATCTCTTCCAGATAAAATGGACATTCTATTCCAGAGGTGTCAAACTCACTACAAACTCAAACTCACATTGTCACGGCGGCATCACATGACATACCTGGACTTTTTTTTCCCTTTGCTAAATGATGCATTGGTGTGGTCAGTGTATGACGCACCCGGCCCATGGACTGGGAGTTTGACAGCCCTGTTCTATTCCATGTTCTGGGATCTAGTATAAACATTTATATTGCTTGTAAATATGCTTCTGAGAATTTCTTCCTTATTATTAAGAAATTTTCTCATGATGCAGCCATCTTACAAATGTTCAATATTCATATATGAACTGTTGAAGTCAGTGTTTCTACAGTATCTATGCAGAAATTCAGCCACATGCTTAAAATTGTCAAAACACTCAATTTGGGTGCAAAGAAACCCTCTATTCCATACATATATAATAATTTAATGTATGTGGAAAATTACAAGCATTGATCCCGGCATTAATTAAATAATATGAAGAAACCAATATATATAGAAATAAAAATTTCCCAACCTAAATTTGTTTGTTAAACACAGTTTATTTAATTTTTTTTAACTTTTGTAATATGTGTTTTTTTTAATGTTGTACGCCGCCCTGAGTCCTTGGGAGAAGGGCGGCATATAAATCCAATAAACCAAACCAATAAACCAAACCAAACAGTTTATAAAGAAAAAAGCTTTTAAAATACCTTTTGAAATATTATAGAAATAGAAAATAATTACAATAATACCTGTCCTATAACATAATGGTTATATTTTAGAAAATATTAAACAATAACTTTTTTTGTTCATAATAAATAATTCAGTAAAACAAAGGTTTAGATTTTGTTTAAAAATATATTTCTGTGATGACAGTAGAAGACAAAAGGGGGTGGGGGGAATGAAATTAAATGTAGTTGCTAAAGAAAGCTGTTTTGTTACAAAATCAGGCCTGCATGCAAAAACAATTGCTTTTCAAAAGGCAAATACGTTTGTTGTATAATGTGCAAAGGGAAATTAATTATTTTTTTCTCCAAAAATCACTGTCAATATCTTAAAGTTATGGATTAAAAAATGTCTTTCCACATCATACCTTTTTCACAATATAAGATATCTATAATTATTTTTTCCTTCCAGCTCTCTTAGCAAGAGATGGTGCATTTTGTGATGGAAAATAAAATTAAAGGTAGCTACCAGAAAACAGTGTCTCTAAATTAAATTATTGTTCTTAAATGATGTCACTAATCTATTGAATTTTGAGGTGTGTGACATTCCAAAAGATTTTCTGGCATTGCCACTTAATCTAAACTACAGGTGATTTGCACTGTCTTCCAGCAACCATCAATGTTTTGAGATACAGTACAATTGGAGGAAGAAGTTGCAAAATACCAACATAGTTTTTGATGGTTACTGAAATTCTCAATGTTGGCAATCCCAACTTGGTCAGTTAGAAAAGAAAAACTCAGATCTATAGTTAACGAAAATATACTTTAGTAAAGCCAAGTAGTTATAACAGAAGCAATGCCAGATCTGAGATTTTTGCATCCAAAGCATATGGTTAATTTTTCCCTTGTTTCCACCCCCCCCCCCCTGGTTATCTTTCAGTGCCCAATTAAATTCTAACAAATTGTTTAGGTAACAGTCCCTGGCTTCGCAGTCTGGATGGTTCTGCATTCCATAGTGTCATCTTGGAATGGCTGGCAGCTCACATGAGATGGCACACTGTATAGTTTCGATTCCTCTCATGCTAGTTCCCCCTCCACCTTATCCCAAGTCACAATACCCCTCCCCCCACAATGAGTATGCAGGCTGGCAATAAGCAAAATATAACATAGCAGGATGGCAGTCCTGACGCTCTGCCTCAGCATGAAATAAAGAGCCAGGTAGTAGTAAACCAGATTTAAATTCGGAGAAAAAAGATGACTATTTCCCAATCTTTATTCTGGTGATCTCCACCCCATATTTAACTCAAGATTAGGCCAAGAAATTAGGCTCAATTGTTCACTTAAGTCCTGCTCAAATGGAAAGCATCTTTGGAAGATTAGCAGCAAAGAACAATTTAGGATCTTTGTTACAGTAGGCATGTATTGCATCTAGCATCGCTGTATATGGACCATAAGCAGGAAATGCTTATTCACAATATTCACTGAGGGATTTATGTAGACTACCTCAGGCAGTCCTCAACATACGACCACAATTGAGCCCAAAATTTGTTAAGTGAACTTTGCCCCATTTTATGACTTCTTGTCACATTTGTTAACTGAATCACTGCAGTTGTTAAATTAGTAACACCGTTGATAAGTGAATCCGGCTTCCCCATTGACTTTGCTTGTCAGAGGGTCGCAAAAGATGATTACGTGATTCAGGGACACTGCAACCATCATAAACGTGAGTCAGTTGTCAAGTATCTGAATATAAATCGTGACCACGGGGATGTAATTGGCAAAAGAAATATCCTGGGTTCAGTTCCAAGTGGGGAGAGAGACACTGGAAACATGGTAGCTGATTGGAAAGATGGTTTAATGGGGAACAGGACCACATGTCTTGAGGTCCTGGGCAAAAAGGCACATGGAGCAGGGAGAGAGAGATTTATACCATCTGTTGGGATTTGAATTTCAGCTTGTATTCTCATTGGTTCAGACTCCCATGGGGCCATTCAGGGGTAACTTTGTAGGTTGCGTTTTTAAGTCCCAAGCTTGGTTGAGCCTTGCTGGATGATGATGTAATGAAAGGGTTTTGGGAATCCTATTATGGTTCTGCTCTGCCTTTATGTAGAATAGACTGCCCCAGGCCTTAATGGCCCATTGACAAAGGTGTGTGGTGGGGTGCGTTTCTGCCTCTTTTTTAGGGGAAATATTCTGCCCTTTTAATATTTCCTAAAATCTTTTTCCAAAAGGGTGGATGCTAACTTCCTGCACTATAATGATTGTACGTGTCATAAAACCAGTCATAAGTCACTTTTATCAGTGCCACTAATTTCAGTCACTAAATGAACTGTTATAAATTGAGGACTACTTGTATTTTAGAATAGAATGGAATAACAGAGTTGGAAGGGACGTTAGAGGTCTTCTAGTCCAACCCCCTGCCTAGACAGGAAACCCTACACTATTTCAGACAAATGGTTATCCAGCATCTTTTTAAAAACTTCCAGTGTTGGAGCATTCACAACTTCTGGAGGCAAGCTGTTCCACTGATTAATTGTTGTGAGGAAATTTCTCCTCCATTCTAAGTTGCTTCTCTTTGATCAGTTTCCACCCATTGCTTCTTGTCCTGCCCTCAGGTGCCTTGGAGAATAGTTTGACTCCTTCTTCTCCTGAGATATTGAAACACTGCTACCATGTCTCCCCTAGTCCTTCTTTTCATTAAACTAGGCATACCCTGCAACGATTCTTCCATGTTTTAGCCTCCAGTCCCCTAATCATCTTCGTTGCTCTTCTCTGCATTATTTCTAGAGTCTCGACATCTTAGCATTAGCAACTAGAGAACAAAATAATGAACCACATGTACTCTTAATCCAAGCATTCTTTATTTTAATCATTTTACAGAACAAGTTTTCAACATGCCTATAATCAACTAATTATCCTCGTTGTGGAAATTTAAAAGCTATGCCTCAGACCTGAAAAAAAAGATCATATGAAGCATGTATTATCTGAGCGAAATTAAGCTACTTCTTGTACGGCAATAAACTTAACTCCACTTCTTTTGATTATAGACCACCTCCTCCATGCATTTCGCCGGAAATCAGTGTCGCGCATCAATGACGTACTTGTATCGTCATTCCCTTCGCTTAGTCCTGAGCCGGAGACAATCTCGTTGAAAGGAAGTCACATCTCTATGATCGGAGCGCGTCAGGCATTTTGGAACGCAGGCGTAGAAGAGCGCACGGAGTTCGTCGCTATTGCGGCCTGCGAAGGCCCGCGCTTTGGCCAGCCGACGCCCTCGGAGACCCGTTTCCCGGCTCCATGTTCCCGACGTGGGGTTTGTATGGGGCAACCCCCGGGCATTATCCTCCGCCCCCCACAATGCTTTTGCCGCCTCCGCCTCTGCCGGGTGTGCTGCCAACCTCCATGCCGCCGCCGCCTCAGGTCCCGGTAGTCCCTCCGCCTGTTTTAGGCGGTTACTCGACCAGCTCGGCGGCTACTAGCAGCAGCAGCGGCACCGGGGGATTCCTGAGTCTCCAGGAGCAGCACCTGGTCCAGCTCCAGCAGCTCCAGCAGATGCACCAGAAGCAGCTGCAGTCGGTGTTGCTAGGGGGGCCCCCTCCGCCCGGCCCTCCTCCCCCGAGTATGCCGCCCCCTCTGCCCGCTTCCTCTGCCGCCAGCACTTCCTGGCAGCCGCCGATTGCCGCCGGACCGCCGGCGGCGCGGAGCTACCAGAAGCAATTTAAACACCGCGATCCCCTCCCTCCGCCTTTGCCTCGGGACTCCCAGTTCCGAAATCCCCCCATGGCGCCGCTCCCGTCTACAGATGAGGTTGCCGAGCCATCGCAGCCCCGCAAGGAGTGGGAGCCCGTGGCTGCCCCGGCCAGTCCTTGCATGGATATGGACATGGATCTGTCTTCGCCGCCGCAGTCGCCTCCCCAATCTTTCCTGCCCCAGGTAGAAGCTGACCCCTATGTAGCCCCGCCTCAGACTTTGCCGGCGCAGAGTCAGATCCCACCACCACCACAGGCTTACCAGCCCCTTTTGCCCTTGTCTCAAGCAGTTGCCAAGACATTTTCAGAGACCCCACCTCCAACTGTTTCTCAGTCTTACCCAAACCAGTCCCAGACTTACCAAGCCAACTCCCAGCCATCCACCCAGCTAGGCCAGCCACTTGCAACATCAGCCCCCCAGCCCGAATCCCACTTCACTTCATCCCAGATTACTCAGAGCGCTTCCGAACCACCAGAATTAAGACTGAGCAGTGGCCCAGAGAAAGAGTGTGAGCCACAGCAAAGCAGCTCAAGTGCAGATCTATCTGCAATGACCTCCCAGGTAAGGATGAAGTAACCATTGCAATTTGTCTCTGGACTACAAAAACTTTTTTCATTGTTTAATTAAATGTTCTAACTATGAGGTGTGTATGTACAGCAGTAGGACAAAATGTTACAGTGGCTTTTATTATGAATGGGAGGAAGGCATTAAATGCTTAAGTGAGATTCCATAAAGGCCAAACTTCCCTATGTTATTTGTGGAGTCCTTGGTGCATCCTAACTTTGGTTGTTTTACTTGCAAACATTTCATTATTCAACTAGATAAAATCAGTGCTCTAGTGGCGCTAATCTATTACAGTGCTCTGATGTTACTGGTCATTGCCCTGATGGTACAATCAGGGCACTGATAATACATCTGCAAGTAACAACCAAGCTCAGAAACCACCAAGGACTCAACCCTAAACTACATACATTCTCTTTTGGATATGTCGTTTGCTCAGTGGTTACTTAGACTTTTTCAATAGCATGGCCTCAATTTTGGAATAACCTATAATAATGATAGCTGACATGTCTACTGTGCTGTGTTTGGGGAGGGAAGGTGTCTTGCACAATGAAGACCTTTTTTTTATTTTTAGACTTTATTTTTATCCTGCCTTTATTATTTTTGTAAATAACTCAAGGCAGCAAACATGTCTAATACTCATTCCTCCTACTTTTCCACACAACAATCCTTTGAAGTGGGTTAGGCTGAGAGAATATCTGGCCCAAAGTTTCCCAATAGTTTTAATGCCTAAGGTAGAATTAGAACTCGGAGTCTCCTGGTTTCAAGCCAGGTGCGTAACTACTGGCCCAAACTTAGTTTTTATTATAGAGTGTGGCATTCTGTCTGCCATTTGTGATATCTACTACTTTTCCACACATAAATATAATATGTATAATGCTATTTGTTTTTAAAGTAAGTGACACTATACAAAGCACAGGAAATAATTACAAAATAGAAAACTAAAGAATTAAGGGCATGAAGAAAAGGGAATACAGTTTAACATAGTTTATCTAGATAAGATTCACTGCATCTCTATTCTGTCCTTGCAGACCATTCTGTCTTCTAATATGTTTATGAACTGCTTTATACTTTGCCTTTTCATTTTTAAACATCTGACTTCTGAGGGTTCACCAATTCAATCCAAACACAAATGCCATGATGTTCTTGATCATTCTTCCTTCATATATTTATTTTGCAATTTGCTCCTCTTTTATTTTCTTTCATCCAGAATGTTTTAACGTATTTCTTTGTACTGGCCACTCTTATATTCAATCCATGCTTTATTGAACACCCATTACCATATTTTTGGACTATAAAATGCTCCAGACTATAAGACACACCAAGCTTTTGGGGAAGAAAATAAGAAAAAAAAATCTGCCTCTATTCCAGATTGCGGGGATTGCCATCGTCATTGCTCATCACCGCTGCTGCCTGTTGCTGTCTCCGCACGTCCCATTTTCGGCCTCCATGCGTCCCACTTTTGGCCCGTTCTAGGCAGTGGGGATGATTGGCAACAATCCCCGCTGCCTGGAGCGGGCTAAAAATGGGGCACATGGAGGCGGTGATGGGGCGGGGGTGGTGTTTGTTATGTGCACTCCCTGTTGGGGGAACGAGTACGTTCAGAGAAGCGTTGTTAGAGTTGTGTTGGAGAACACACAAACCAGCGAACAGAGACACTTTAAATAGGCTTTTACTTTCATGGAAATAGAGGTATCAGAGTCCATCAAACGGTCTCAAGTCATACACGGATAAGACTGTCAGTCATCAATGTCTTTCAATTAAGGGATAATCCAAATAACATAGTCCAGTATCATACAATCAATTCGGCAGTCAAACTTTGCTAACAGTTGCAAAACTTACAATAGCTCAGGGCACTCAGATCAGATCAGCCCAGCATCTAATGAAACTGAGAGCTAACAGTCATTCTGGCTCCCTCTTATGGCCGATTGAGGAAAACAGCAACCAATCACATTTTACAGTATGATTTAAAGAAACAGGTATAGCATTGTTACATGATTTATATATTGCCAACCCAACCGTTAGATCATTTCCTAACATTCTCCCCTTTGGGTAGGATAATATATAAATCTTACAATCTTAATCCATATTCCTCGCAACAACGTTTATGCTTTATATTACCTTGGGCCTTAATAAAATGATCTGTGATGTTATCTTCAGACATACAATAGTCCAGTGAAACTAATTTATTATTCACACTTTGCCGTACATTCAGATATCTTATATCCGTGTGTTTTGACCTAGTTTTTACAGCAAGATTGGATGCCATCTGAATTGCTGCTTGATTGTCTTCATAAACAACAATAGGCTCTCGTACATCAATCCCCATATCAAGTAGGAGTTGTTTATAGCAAACCAAATCCGTACATAATAATGACAGACATGAGAATTCCGCCTCCATAGTTGATAGACCTTTTTGTCTAATAGACCACTGTCCAATTAGTGCTTTTCCCAGGAATACAACAAACCCTGATGTTGATCTCCATGTAGACACATCTGTAGCAAAACTTGCATCAGCATATGCAGTTAAGCTCAGATCATCTTTAGGTTCTAAATACAATGCATAATGAATTGTTTGCTTAAGATATCTTAATATCCTCTTAGCAGCTTGCCAGTGCCTTTCAGTAGGTTCAGCATTAAACCTGGCTAATTGATTTACACTGTATGCTATGTCGGGCCTTGACCAATTACTCAGATACAATAAACTACCAATTAATGATTGATAAATACCTTTATCAAACACAAGGCTTTTTACATCATCATGGCTAAATTCCTGACCCATTGGAATTTTAGCTGGTTTACACAGTTCCATCGTAAACGTCCTGAGTAGCTGGTTAATCTTCTCATTTTTTGAGATTTTGTATCCTCCCCTAGTTTTACCTATTTTTCAACCAAGATATTGCCTAATCTCACAGAGATGTTTTATACAGAATTTTGTCCTTAACAGTGTTATAATACTCATAGCTTCTTGCTCAGTTTTAGTGATTAATGCTATGTCATCAGTGAACAATAGCAACAATGAAATGACACCATTACTTTCTTTCTTAAACAAACATGGATCAGCCATGCCAGCTTTGAAACCTATCTTTGCTAATTTCTTCATTATGCATTCATTCCATTCATAGCCTGATTGCTTTAAGCCGTAAAGACTCTTTTTAACTTCCAGCAATCAGTGTTATTACCAGTGTTTAACCCTAAAGGCTTCTTTAAATATATAGTATGTTGCAACGGTGCATGGAGATAGTCCGTCTCAACATCTAAATGATTCACTACATATCCATGCCTAGCTGCCCAAACTAATGATGCACGTAATGTTGTAGCCTTTAGACTAGGTGCAAATACCTCATCATAGTCATTGGCTGAATGATGAAACCCTTGTGCTACCAATCTGACTTTATGGGTAACAGTCCCATATACACTTGTTTTGATCTTGTAGATCCATTTACATCCTATGGCATGTTTACCTGGGGGTAACCTTACATTTTCATACACCTCTAACCTTTGTAAGGATTTCAGTTCCTTTTCCATTGCTGTTTTCCAAACTATCGGCTCTTGTTCTTCTGGTTCTTCCTGTAACTGTACTTCTTCTTTAATTTCTTTAATTACTGGTTTTACTATTTCATCACTAGGTACTATCTGGGTGTCGATAATTACATTATCATTTGTTTCTAATTTATTCCACCCCACGTGTTCTATAAACTTAGCACTACGCTACAGTAAATCTTAGCTGTGTCCTTCTCCCAAAACCTATGATCTATGGTTAGCCTCATATCCTACAAAAAATAACTGTTGAGCTCTATGTTGCCCTTTCAGTCTCACTTGTGATGGTATATGCACCCATGCTGGGGCTCCGAATGTATGTAGGTAACTCAGATCTGGTTTTCTGCCATGCCACTTAGTGAATGGCAGTTCACCGGTTGTTGTATTCACCACATTATTTAAAACATGGTTACTACACATCATAACTTCACCCCACAGTGTTTCTCGCAAACCTGAATCAGCTATCATAGTTCGAGCCATGGCCTGTAATGTTTGCCCCCTTCATTCTACAAACGAATTATGTTGTGGCCTATAAGGAGCAGAACATTTGTGCTCGATTCCAGCTGTTTTTAACATTGTTTGGAATTTATAATTGGTAAACTCCATCCCATTATCAGTAACTACAGTAATAGCCTTGGCTTTCATCTTTCTTTCCGCAAACCTCAGCCAATTAAAGAAATTCTGAAACGTTTGTTTTGTTTTTCATTAAGTAACAGAAACCGTATCTAGAATAATGATCCATGATATTCAAAACATAACAGGCACCTCCCAAACTGGGTTTCTTAGGTCCTATTATATCAGCAAAAACAACCTCCAGAGGTTCCTTAGTTTTAAAACCATTCAGTCTGTTTGCTGGAGTAACTTTGCTTTTCTCCTGATTGCAAACATTGCAGTTTAAATATTTTCCGCATGGTTTTAGTTTTACTCCTTCTGCCAACTTAACAGTTTGTTGCAGCATCTTGAAGTTAATGTGCCCCATGCATCTATGTAGTAAATGTATGCATTCGTCATGGGGTTTAACATTATGATAAGCTATGTTAGCCATCTTGCAATCCGGTATAACATACAAACCGTTTTTTAAAGTAGCAGTAACCCTGTTACCCTCCTTTTCAATTAAACATATATCTCCCCTAAAGGTTATCACATAGCCAATGTTAACCAGAGCCCTAACTGATAGTAAGTTGAATTTCAGGTTAGGTACATATAACATTGGTAACTGCTCATTTAGGAATGAACAACATGCATTACCTTCATCTTCCATCTGTTTGCCAAAAATATATGTTCCTTGTTCGTGGTCATTTTTACAAACCTTTTTCTATCTCTAGCAATGCACTGTGATGCTCCATTATCAACAACCCACAAATTATGGTTTACAGTGCATTGCTAGACATAGCCAAAGTAGACATAGCTAAGTTGACATTTGCATTTTTTCTAGCTCTTCCAGCATTCTGTTGTTTTGCCTTTTTACAGAACCTAGCTATATGTCCCTTAGCCCCACAAGAATAACATTTTCGAAAGGTATAGGCAATAGAAGGTGACTCCTCATGTTGTGGTGGTTTCTCTCTCAGTTGTTCCTTTTCCATCCTTCTTCTTGACTCTTCCAACAGCCGTGCAGTAATGTCAGTCAATGTAAATTCATTTCGGGTTAGGACTTCAAGAGAAGATACAAAAACATCATAACTCTCATCCAGTGAGGAGAGTATGATATAAACTTGATGTAGCTCAGAAAAAAATAGTTCTTTTTCATGTAGCTCCTGAAAAACCCCTTTCATAAAGGTTAAATGAGCTAACATATCTCCTTCAGAAGACATGCCCTAAACAGTTTTCATGTGATGTATGTGTGCACCTACAGTGTCACGTACATAAATCCTCTTCAAATTCTTCCAACATCTTGAAGCAGAATTTTCTCCACGAATATGAACTAATTGTTGGTCATTCAGTGTTAGACCAATAATGCACAAGGCCCGTTTGTTGCATCGCTGACAATCTGCTTAGCATCATCATCATTGTCTGGATTCCAAGCAGTTACATCCAGTGGATTATGTACAGCATCCCATAAATCTTCCCTATGCAGGAGTAGACAGCATTTCATAGACCAGGAAACATAGTTTGTTCCATCCAACCGGGTTATCATCGATAGACTTGTTGATGGGTCGCTCGCCATCTTCTCCAGGATAGTAACAATCACTACAATAAACAGCTGTCTCTATACGGTACTGCATATCAACACCAACTCTCCTTTAGCTACGCCTGGTACACTCTGGACCATAATCAGGGTTATGTGCGCTCCCTGTTGGGAGAGCGAGTACGTTCAGAGAAGTGTTGTTAGAGTTGGGTTGGAGAACACACAAACCAGCATACAGAGACACTGCAGTTTAAATAGGCTTTTACTTTTGTGGAAATAGAGGTATCAGAGTCCATCAAACAGTCCAAGTCATACACAGATAAGACGGTCAGTCATCAATGTCTTTCAGTTAAGGGATAATCCAAATAACATAGTCCAGTATCATATAATCAGTTCAGAACTCAAAAGTTTGCTATCAATTGCAAAACTTACAGTAGCTCACGGCACTCAGATCAGATCAGCCTAGCATCTAACAAAACAGAGAGCTAACAGTCATTCTGGCTCCCTCTTATGGCCGATTGAGAAAAACAGCAACCAATCACATTTTACAGTATGATTTAAAGAAACAGGTACAGCATTGCTATATGATTTATATATTGCCTACCCAACTGTTAGATCATTTCCTAACAGTGTTGATCCCTGCAGCATGGAGCAGCTGATAGGCTGTATTCTGAAAAGCAAATCCAACCACCAATCAGCTGCTCGTCCTAAATCAGGCTGTGCTGAAGCTGACCAGGCTGTTTGCTGCAAAGAGGCAAATATCTAGGAGGCAGAGGTTGGCCAATGGGTGGGCGGGGCTTCAGCAACATTCATTGACATTTCCACCCACTTTGGGGGGAGTGCGTCTTATACACCGAAAAATACGGTAATTCTTGGCTCTATTTTTTCTTTGTTTATTCCACATACCTCTTATTTGGGTGCAGTCAACGTACATTGATGTTTCTCCACAGGTATCCAACTCCAGCTTCTATGTCACAAAGCGGCAGAAGCACATAACTGTACATAGCTTTGTTTGACAAACATTTATCCTCTGCAAGAGACTATTCACTTTTCACTTCGTTTACACCATTTGCATGTCTCAAATGGCTTCCTCCATTTTCCACATTGAGTAAACATTCTACCAAAGTTCATAATTCATTCTCCATTTTCTCTGTCAAACACAATTGCCTTCGTCTTTAATACATTAATTTTCAGATCTGTATTATTTGTATATTTTATAGTCCAACATATGTTACAAGGTACATGGCTTCTCATCTAGCAAAATAACATCATCTGTAAACAGAAATACTGCCAACCAACATATCCCTGCTGTCAACACAAAGCAATCCTTAATACATTTATCCATAAATATATATAAAACAACTATGCTCTTCTGTAGGGTTTTGGCTGGGTTTATAGAATTTAGCCTTGAAAGCTATTGCTAGTCAGTTATTTTGTATTAGAAATCAATTCACTCTAAAGCAAGGGTCCCCAACCCTCTACGAGATTGCAGCCCATGTAGAACTGGGCCTCAGAAAAGGCAGGAAGTGTATGTATATGCACACAGCTCCACTTGCCTGAATGGTGGACAAGCACATGCTCTCACTCCCTGCTCACACAGAATCATCCCTCTTCCCCTCCCTCCCCCCCCCCCCCCCGCTACCTCTGCAGTCCACAAAGTTGGGAAGGTTGGGAACCACTGTTCTAAAGAGTCATACATACTCAGCATATTGGGACTTTTCAACAAGTATTGAGGAATTAGCTTACTAACTTTATTTTCTTCATTATTTCTTGATGAATTCTAATCTAATACATTATTGAAAGTCAGCTTCTAACGATCTTGAAAGAGAACAGTAGAATGAAAAATTCTTTTTATACTAGCTATGCATTATTCAGTTATAATTGCTAGTAATTATTGTAGTGTTATTTACATGCTTGTGTCTGGAATTAATATAGATTCATGAATTAATAATTTATTCTTGAATTAATCCTGTTACAGTCAAATTTTGGGCTAGGATGCAGAACCCAAATGGCATTGATCGCACTTCTGGATGACCTCTGGCGAGACTGGGATGGGGGTAGAGCATCCATTCTAGTGCTGTTTGATTTCTCAGTCACTATCAGTGCCATCAATCATCCTGGGCTGACTGGATGCTTTGGGAGTGAGAAGCATTATTATTCAGCGATACTTCTTCATCCAAGACCAGTTCTGTTTGTTATTGGTAGCAGGGAGAGTTCAGCCTCTCCTTCCCCACTTTTATAAAACCATTGAGTTAGGTCATTGATCAGTGAGCTACCGTATTTTTCAGAGTATAAGATGCACCTTTTTTCCTCAAAAAAGAGGCTGAAAATCTGGATTCATTTTATACATCAAATACAGCATTTTTGCCTCCCGAAGCCCCGCCTCCTTCACCAAAATGGCCATACATACCTTTATGGGGGCTTTCAGAGAGCTCCTGGGGGCTGGGAAGGGCAGAAATGAGCAAAAAATGGGCCTTTTTTGCCCCCAGCCCCCAGGAGCACTCTATAAGCCTCCATAAGGCTATGCATACAAATTTTTTTGACAAAAATGGGCCGTTTTTTGCTCATTTTTGGCCATTCCCCGAGGACCACTCTGCAAGCCCCCCCCCCCAATTATTCATGCCTCTTTTTTTAAAAAAACGGGCCCATTTTCATAAAAACAGGGCGTTTTGGGGAGGTTTGCAAAGTGTAAAAATTGATGAGAATTAGATTGATCAAGTGCTGTGCCAGCAGAAACAAAGTCTTTAAGTGCTGCAGATTGTCAGCGATTTCCTTCTCCAGCACATGGATAAATATACCTAGAAACATCTACCTACCTACCTACTCACTGTCTCTCTCCCTATCTATCTACTATATTTCTCTCTCTCCCTCTACCTAACAACCTACCTACTCTTTCTCTCCCTCCCTACCTTTCTACTGTATTTCTCTCTATCCCTCTACCTACCAACCTACCTTCTCTTTCTCCCTCCCTCCCTACTGTATTTCTCTTCCTCTCTCTCTATTTCTTTCTCTCTAACCCTCAACCTACCTACACACTCCTCTCCCTACCTACCTACTGTATTTCTCTATCTCTATTTCTCTCTCTCTCTGTTCCTTTATCTACTTACCCACCTAACTACTTTCTCTCCTCCTACCTATCTACTGTATATCTCTTTCTTTCTCTGCCTCTCTATCCCTCTATCTACCTACCTACTTTTTTTAAAAAATTGCCTCTTCAAAACCTTGGTGCGTCTTATACTCCAGTGCGTCTTATACTCCGAAAAAATACTGTAAGTGAAATATCAGTATGATGATGATACTCAGCTGCACAACTCTGCCCCAGGCCATTCAGATGATCCCATCAAGGGGTTCTCCTAGTCCCAGGAGGCTAAATGTTCCTGGATGTGAAAGGACCAGTTTGGCTCGACCCCGACAAAAATGGGAGGCTGTGGATTTTAGGGTCCCCTGTGTCAATCAGTTGGCCTTCTTTTAACTCTGGCTGGGATGACACTCATAACCATTGGCTCCAGCTTGATGAGAGGTAGTAGCTGTGGCCAGGAGGGCCTTGTACAAATACAGTTTGCTCTTTAGGAGGCCTTGCTCACACTCATGCCTTAGTCACCTCCCATTTGGACTATTGCAATGCAGTCTCTATAAGGCTATCTTGAAGAACATTTGAAAGCTAAGCTGGTCCAGAATGCTGGACAGGTAATAGTAACTGCATGGTGATATGCCCTTATAATGTTGGTGTGTAGGCTTTGGGAACAATACAAGGTGTTGGTGTCACTTTTAAAGTCCTACATGGCATGGGACCAGGTTATTTGTTGAACTACCTATCCCTGATGGTTTTTATACACTCTATTATCTCTGGCAGAATAGAAAGGCTCTGCATCCCCTCAGTGAAACAATATCACTTGACGGAGCCTCAGAACTGTACATTTTATATTATGACATCTGTCTTATGGAACAGCTCCTCCCCAAAAATACAGATTAACCCAAATCTGTTGGCTTTTAGGAAACCAGTGGAGATCTGGCTTTCCCAGTGAAAATCAGACATCAGGCTGATGGAACTGGTGTGAGGGTATGATGGATAAATGTTATGAATATCATTTGGGCTCATTGTTATTTTAAATGCTTTTTTGTTTTAGTGTACTGTGTTTTATTCAGGTCCTAAAATTTCTTCTAATAGAAGGACATCCCTACAAGTTTGTTTGTAAATCAAATGAATACATTAAGACTATGAGAACAAAGCCATACTATTAATAGCTGAGAAAATTGTATAAAAGTAATCCTCATTTAATGACCTTAATTGGAACCAGAATTTCTGTCACTAAGCGAAATCATTGTTAAGGAAAAAAGCATGTGCCCGTGCTGCTTAGCCAATGCCTTGTGCAACACCCCCTCCCCCAATAATTTATAGGGATGAACTTGGGAGACAAAGAGAAGAGACACAGGCAAATGGCTCAGAAGGGGTTTCCACTTTCTTGGGATTTAGGAATGAATGAGGCGGGGGGGGGTTGTACTTTCAGACTTGCAATATTTTATTAGTATAACTCTACAGTTCAGCCAAGGCCTCGATTGTAGCATACAACAAGATGAAAGCCTTGAACTACTGTATGTTGCTTCTATACAGCCCCTCTCTGTGCACCAGTTCCATGGTACCCTTTGGTTTTCCAATAAACTTTTCATTTTGAGAGACCCAGGTAGCATGCCTTTTCTGCTGTGACCCTCATTCTCTGTAACCACATCCCCCCCCCCCTGGTGAGGTTAGGTCATGTCTATTAACTAAGGCTGGAGGTTTTTAAAGCAACCCCAACCGTTTCGGCTTGGTGGCCCCGCTGGTTGGGAGAAGATGGGAACTCGGCTGCTTGAATGGTGGACCAGTGCACACGCAGCCTTGCATAAGTAGTGGGCCAGCATGCACATGTATGGCTTGACTTACATGAGTGACAGGCAAGCATGCATGCATGTGAGTGCCTTATCAGCCCATGGCTCACACAAATTGAGCACACACTGACCAGCCACTCGCAGGCTGAATTCTGGATAGGCCACGATCCAGTAGTGGGCCAGGGGTTGGGGACTCCTGCTTTAAAGCATGATTTTTTCACCAGCCTTGGGGATACCAGGGAGATGCTGAAAAGTGGCTGTATGAAGTACCATATTTTTCGGAGTATAAGATTCACCTTTTTCCCTCAAAAAAGAAGTTGAAAATCTGGGTGCATCTTATACGCTGAATACAGCATTTTTGGCCTCCTGAAACCCCACCCCTTTTGCAAAAATGCCCGTGCATAGCCCTTAGGAGGCTTCCAGAGTGCTCCTGGGGGCTGGAGAGGGCAAAAATAAGCGAAAAATGGGGCGTTTTTTGCTTGTTTTTGCCAGCCTCCAGGAGCACTCTATAAGCCTCCTAAGGGTTATGCATGCCCTTTTTTTTTTGATAAAAAACGTGGCCGTTTTCGTGAAAAATGGGCCATTTTTTGGAGGTCTGCAGAGTGAAAATCCTTTTTTAAAATTTTCCTCTTTAAAATCTTGGTGTGTCTTATACTTTAAAAAATACGGTAAGTGATATTTGTTCTCCTGCTTTCTTGGATTTTATCTGTTTATTTTTATTTTTTGGTCCTGATGGAGTTGTTTTAATTGTTATGTTGTACATCTCTCAAAATCATGTGTTCGTAGTATATCTACATAGATATGCTAAATAAATAAAACGAATTTCACAGTGCAACTTTAATTTGGGAGTGGGGGCACTTTTTAATGCTTTCAAGTCAATGTTGGCCCTCTGCAACTGCCTGGATTAGTCCCTGCTGTTTTCTTAGCAAGATTTTTGGAAGCAAAGTTGACACAGCCTTTTTTCCAGGACTGAGAGAGATCGACTGGCTCAAGGTCACCCATCTGGCTTTGTGCCTAAGTCAGGATTAGAACCCATGTCTTCTGGCTTCTAGCCTGGTATCTTAACCAATGCATCAATAGGCTCTCTTGTTTGAATTAATTATTGATATTGTTTTTTAAAAATATAGCAGTTAGACTTATATACCGCTTCATAGGGCTTTCAGCCCTCTCTAAGCGGTTTACAGAGTCAGCATATCGTCCCCACAGTCTGGGTCCTCATTTCACCCACCTCGGAAGGATGGAACGCTGAGTCAACCTTGAGCCGGTGAGGTTAGAACCGCTGAACTGCAGATAACAGTCAGCTGAAGTGGCCTGCAGTACTGCACCCTAACCACTGCGCCACCTCGGCTCCTATAATATGAATGCATTTTCTGTTTTACAGTAAATACTGTAGCTTTCTTCAGATTCTAGGATATTCTTTCTATGAAACTGCTATACTTCTACCTATTGCAGGAACAACAGCAATATTGGTATCAACAGCATCTACTTACTCTTCAGCAAAGGGCAAAAGCACATGCATTGGGACAGCAACAGCCACCTATTGGGAATGATGCCCCTGAACAGGGAAAAGAAAAAAGAGAAACATCTGTTTCTAGTGTCCTTTCTGAACCCAGTTTGAATTTTGATCCCATGTTACAACATCCAAAAGATGAAGAGCCTCCTGAATCATCTGTTAAACATAAGGTACGATATTCATGGAAGTGTCACTATACATAAGTGTTCATTGATAAAGATTTCCATCGTTTATTGATTTCAGATATTTAAATGTATTTGTTATTAATGGAAGAATTGTTAGTAAATCTTTTGGGAGTCAAAAATTACAGCAAGTGTGGGCAAGTGGCAATGCCAGTCTTTTTCTTTGGGCTCCCTTGAGCCTGCTGTGATTAATGTTGCTGAGATTTATGGTAATATTTTTTATAATTTTGAGACATTGAACAGAAAACTACAATCTGAGTCCTATAATAGTTTCAACAGAGTTTTAAAACAAATATTAAGCTTCCCAAAAGTCAAAAGTCCCCCCTCCCAAAGCAAGAGAAAGACTTATCTTCTTTTCATAATTCCCCATCATTTCTTTTTTTTTCTCAATCAAATTTTTATATTCTTCATACATATCAATGCGGATGGTAACTGGGTAACATACATTTCAGTACACACAAACACAGCCTTATTATTCCTAAATATTACATTTCATTTCCATTATTTTGTATTGTTCATACATGCATTTTATTAACACCTTTAATTTCTGAAACATCTTTCTATCCGTTTGTATATCTTCATATATAATTATTATTATTATTCCCCACTATTTTCTATCCCTATTTTAACTTTTTTTCCCCTTTCAGATCAGTGTAATATTCAAAGATGAGTTTTCCACCTATTTTGTTGTTCATATTTCCTTAGTTAAATCAAAGTTTCATTCTTCCATTATTCAATATCTCCTTATACAGTTTTAGTATCAGTCACAATCATTTATACATTTAGTGTATTTCTATTCATATTTCCAGTTCTTCAATCCATATAATTCTTCTAATACACATGTATGTGTGTGTGTGTGTGTGTGTGTGTGTGTGTATACACACATACGTACGTACGTATGTACGTACGTATTAATAGAAGATATATATTTGTGTGTGTATGTATGTTTTCATAGATTTTTCTGGGTGTAGGTATGCTGGTCTTGTATTCGGTCTTTTCCCATGTAAGATTGAGATTGTCTTGGCAACGTTTGGGGGGAGTCTCCCTTTGGATTAGGTCGCTCCAACCACGCTTTAAGCCCAAAACCCAGCCTGAAGATGGCGAGTGAGACCTCGCCGAAATGTTGCCAAGACAATCTCAATCTTAGACGGGAAAAACACCCGAATACAACAAGACCAGCATACCTACACCTGTGAAAATCTACTATGTTTGTGTGTGTGTGTGTGTGTGTATACACATACGTACGTACGTATGTACGTACGTATTAATAGAAGATATATATTTGTGTGTGTATGTATGTTTTCATAGATTTTTCTGGGTGTAGGTATGCTGGTCTTGTATTCGGTCTTTTCCCATGTAAGATTGAGATTGTCTTGGCAACGTTTGGGGGGAGTCTCCCTTTGGATTAGGTCGCTCCAACCACGCTTTAAGCCCAAAACCCAGCCTGAAGATGGCGAGTGAGACCTCGCCGAAATGTTGCCAAGACAATCTCAATCTTAGACGGGAAAAACACCCGAATACAACAAGACCAGCATACCTACACCTGTGAAAATCTACTATGTATGTGTGTGTTTGTGTGTGTGTGTGTGTGTGTATATCCCTAATCACCCATTGTATGTTTTAACCTTCCACTATTCATATTTTTATACATATTTAGTAGTACAGTGATTCAAAATCTGTTTTCCAATTCTTCATATCCATTTATATTAAAATCTTATCCTGATATCTATCACATTGCTAAAATAATAATTCAGCCTGTATAGTAATGATATTAATACACATTATTGAAATATATTCATAAAAATATTCTTTTACTCTATTTTCCCTTATCCATCATCTCTTACTCGCATCCGAACCTTTAATCTTATTTTCTTTTCAGTTTTCTTTCCATATTTGTCCCTTAGGTCTTTTATTCTCTCTATTTGACTATGCAATCTTAAGTTTTCCTCCCAACTCTACCCTTTCCACTATCTAATTCTAGAACTATCCATTCTACCTCCTATCTCTTTTTCCCAGTTCTCTTCCTGTTTGTCTCATTCCCTTTTTAGGTCTTTTACATTATTTCCCTCCTTTTTTAGTTCCTTAATCACTACTCGTTTTGGCAACATCTCCTCCTTGTTATCTTCTTGCTGATTTCTCTCTGTTTTCAGCTCTGTTTCTTCTGGTAGCTCCATTCTTTCTTCCTTGTCCTGATCATTGTCCATTATTCTTTGTATTAAATTTCCCAGTTTTTGGTCTATACGATCAAATATTTTCTCAATGCTTTGAAAAAGCTCCATTCTGTTTAAGTTCTCCTCACTTCTGTCTTGTGTTGCATCTGTGTTTAGTAAATCTTTTTTAGTCCACTGTCCAGAGTTCATTAATTCAAAAAGCCAAACTTCCAAGTCACAATTTTAAATGTCTCATCAATAGTCCAAAGAATTTAAATTCACCAGGAGGTTATCCACACCTTTTCAAATTACTTTATATGTTCAATAATATTCAATGTTCAGGGGCTCTTAATTGAAGTCCTTAGTTAATAATAAAATCTCTAATGGTCTTAGAGTAGGTTTGTGTCCGTCAGATATTTCCAATCTTTTTGAATAGTTATTACCAAGCTTACATATTTCCCTTTTCATCAGCAGATGACGCTCTTGCTTCTGTCTGCTTCAGCCTCTCTACGATATTGTTGACAGTTCCAATTTCAATTATTTTTAAATTATAAATCCAATAATTGAGCAATGTTTGTAAAGAGAAATTTGAGACTTTAATTCCAGCATTTTAAAATGCTCTCAATACCATGTCTTTTAGCTTTGAGGAACCAAGTTTATATTTATTATTTAAAAAGCAGATTTTTTTCCTTCTTCAATTCTCCAGTGTTTTTCCTAGCTTCCTAGTGCCCATTCGTAGCTTCAACATATAGCTTTAAATATGTTTCCCCTTTGGATTTCTGGGGTCATCATCCAATAAAAAATATTTTCTCACCCAGATCACACTCCATTCATTTTCTCCACTCCAACACTGTCTTGGGTATTCAGGCTGTCCCCGGCTTCATGGTAGCCATTGTGGCTTCCGCTACTCGTCTTCAGATGAGGGGGCTTTCCAAGTCAAGGAGGAGAAATGAGGCTCTCCTCTACCTGCCAGGCAGTCCCCCTTTACTTTACCAATGCTTCAGGGTGGTTATAGTTCGAATTTGGATCCTCCAACAGGGAGAGGTCGGAGCTGACCGCAGAGCTTGCAGATCAGGCTTCTGAAGACGCTGGAAGTACAGCTGGAAGTCTTGTTCCCCATCATTTCTGTTCTCACCGTGATACATTACATATTACTGGAAATGACCTAGATTAAGCAACAGCAAAACGATATGTTTGTGGTTGAAACCTAGGATGTAACACTAGACTTTCTTCAATTTTTAAAAATATTTTTAATCCTTATTTTCTTTGGAATTCTAATCACTGATTGAAAAAAAATATGACTGATTCCTTCTACTGTAGCTAAACATTGAACCTTCAGAAGATCCTGAAGAAAGCTTGAGATTACAGCAGCTACAGGCAGCAGCAACACAATGGCAGCAACATCCACAACAAAGAGTGGGTTTCCAGTATCAAAGAATAATGCAAAAGCATTCACAGTTGCAACAAATTTTACAACGCTATCAACAGATTATACAACAACCATCACATTTGTCAGTAAGTTGTTTAAAACAATATAATTTTACTTACTTCCAAATAAGTAAAATTCTTATTGGTTTTTGTTTTTGTCCCTTTGAGAAAGTGTTGATTCTTGGCTACTCCCTGAAACGTTTCTCGCAGTTTTTTGATAAGATTTCAGAAGTGCCATTGCCTGCTTTTTAAGGCTGAGAGAGTGACTGGCTCAAGGTCACCTATCTGGTTTCATGCCTAGGACAGTACTCACAGTCTCTCAGTTTCTAGTTCAATCACTATATCAAACTGGTTTTTGAGTGAAATTACTGCTATATTTTAATTATGAAATACAACTTAATAGTTATTTACTGTTTTACTTATTTTGCATAGGTTTTTTTCCCTGTATCTAGGTACACACAATTTGTCATCCCTCAGCAGTCTTGGATCACGGTTCATATAATCCCACACATATAGGGTTATTTCAGGTTAAAATTTATGGGAGTTGAATTTTAGCATTTATTATGTTAGAGAATGCTGACAACATATTTGCTTAGTATTCTTATTCTTATTCTAGAAATTATACATCAATCTTAGAAGTAACACTACTAATATTAATATCACTTTCTCCAGTGCACTGCTCGGAGAGTCCAATGCTGGGTTAACACAGCCTATCTGCCCTTGGACTGAGTGATGTTTTTAGTTGACCACGCCTCCCTTTGCCTCTGCATGCTCAGTTCAAAAACTCAGTCCGCCCGTTAGGACTGTTTTGGGAGAGCTCCAGTCTAAGTTCAGATAGGCTGGAAAGTTTCCCACTTTGGACCACGTTTGGATTCTCATATTAGAGAAAATTATATCTGTTGCAAGAACTGTCAAAAATTTGAGGTTTGTGTCGCTTTAAGAGGGCACCCGGGCTTCCCTGCAGCTGCTGGTCGCAAGCGCTCCAGGGGACTGTAATCCCTCGCCCAGCGGAGGCTGGCGAGCGGCAGGGGCGGTGGCAGACCTTCCCCAGCTGAGCCCCAGAGAAAAATTACCTCAAACGGGTTTGGGAGCCTGCAGGCCTTCTAACTAGGGGCCATTCAGCTGCTCAATTCTGCCCGGCAACAGCAGCGACGGTTGGAACCTTCGCACGCTTTTCAGGCTGTCAGGCTAAAAAGAGCGGGAGGAGGCTGCACGCGCAGCCGCCGCCATTTTGAATTGCTTCGGAGCGCGTTGAGGAGAAAGAGAATGCGCGGCTCGTGTGGAGAGCTGATTCCTCCAGCCTTGCCTTCGGAGAAAGCAGAGAAGCGGAGAGCCCAGGCAGCCCAAGCGAAGCTACAGCCAGCCCTCAGCGACCGCAGAACGCCGCAAGGAGGCTGGGGACTAGCCTGGGGAGCCAGCTAGTCTCTCCCTCCTGAGAGGAAGATAAGTCTGGGGGAACCGAGGGCAGTGGGAGGAAGGAATCCGACCCCCAGGTGGTCCTTCCCTCCTGAAGATTCTGCGAGCGCATTTGAGCCTCAACGGCCAGCGTATGCCCATCCCAGCTCCAGCTATCTTCCAGGCCTCGTGGGGACCTGAAATGGCAGAGGAATGCAGGGAGGCCTTAGGGGAACAGGCAGGGCCCTCCAGCAAACGCAGCAAGCTGGATCCCTCTGTGAAAAAAGGCAAAGGGCACAAGGGCTCAATTGAAAGGTCTTCACCAAGAGCCACAGTGGATCCCAGGGAGGTTTCTAGGCCCCATCAGCCAGAACTTAGCCCAGACCATCGCAGCAGGGAGTCAGCTTCCCCTGATCGTGAGGCCCAATCCCCTGGGGACAGTGAATTCTTGTCTGGGGATGACTATAAGTTCAGGGATCCGTCTCCAGAAGCTTCTTGGGGGTACCCCAACTCCCCTAGCTCCTCCATTGGAGAGGAACGAGATTCTATCCAGGATTCCCAGTGTGGGAAGGGTGAATCAAGCTCAGGCAGGCCTAGCCATTGCAGGCCCAGTAAGTAGAAAATGAAGAGGGGTAAAGGCCCTGCTCTTTCTGATGAAATGAGGGAGGTAATTTCCTTAGCCATTTCCCAAGGGATAGCTGAAGGCATTAAGCACGGGCTCTCGCAAGGGCAAGGGCCCAAAGGAAAAGCGCAAGCCTAAGGCCTCCATTTCCAAGGAGCCTGTATTCTCCTCTCCATCTTCCAGCCCATCTCACTCTGGGCTTTCAAGTTCTGAGCAGGAAGAAGGGGAAATTTTCGTGCTTTCTGAAGACGAAAACCCTACCCCTGACAAACCAGCATTCACTGGCCTGTTTAAGCCGTCATTATTCAAATCAATCTTACACAAGGCCATGACGGCTACAGAGTTAGGCCCCACTTCCAGGCCTGAGGCCTCTCAGGCTTCCACATCCAGGGATCACAAGCATGGCTTATTCAAAGAGACAATAGAAACTCCTGAGGTTATCCCTGTTGACCTCTTTATGGACGCTGTACAGCGCCAGTGGCTACAGCCAGGCACACTAACCAACCCCAGTGGGGGGGACAGAGCACTGTATGCCCTGGAGGGGAAAATGGAGGATATCCTGAAATTCCCTGAAGTAGATGCCCCAGTTGTGTCTCTAACTTCCAACTCAAACCTGCCAGCTGAGCTCCTAGAGGGACTAAAGGCAGAAGATAAGAGGTCAGAAAAGGCGTGTCAGAAAACACACATGGCGTCTGCCTGGGCCATTAAGGCATCCACCTCTGCCTCTTTCTTTATCAGGGCCACCTTATTCTGGCTGCGCCAACTCAGGTCTAGGCCACCACCCAGGAAATCTAGATGGCGCCATGAGCTAACCAAAATTATTACCGCTGTCGAGTATTCGGCGGATGCTACTTTGACAGCAGCCAAATTCTCATCCAGGGCTCTCGCTTCCAATATCACTTCACGCCGCCTCTTATGGCTTAGGCATTGGCAAGCCGAAATGAAAGCCAAGAGGAAGCTGGCATCGGCCCCATTTAAGGGAGGCCTTCTGTTTGGAGAGGCCCTGGACAAGTTTGTCACCGAAACCAAAGACAAACGCAAGATACTTCCTGCAACCCTTAAGAGGGGTGACCGGAAAGGGGCAGGGTCTTTTCGTAAGAGACCTTAAAGGAGTCAGGAAACAGGGCAATCCTCTCACCCTTCCTCCTACCAGAGACCCTTTCAGGCAGGGGGGGATAGGCACCAAGATAGACCCTTCAGTGCTCGTGCCAACCAATCCCAGTCTTCCTTTCGGAGAACATTCCGAGGAGGAGGAAACAACAGTGGTAGCTCCCGTCCCTTTCGTAAAAGAAAGTGACGGTTGCAGGGATCCTCCCATCGGGGGTCAGCTGCGGCTGTACGCCGACAGGTGGGAGGAGATAACATCGGACAAGTGGGTCCTCAACACCATTCGGAGGGGCCTTGTCCTGGACTTTCTAACCTTTCCTCAGAGAAAGTTTCTCCGCTGTCCTACCCCCAGGAACCCAGAGAAGAGGGAGCGCATGAGAGCAGAAATCCGCCATCTCCTAGAGATAGAGGCGATAGAGCCAGTCCCCAGGGATCAGCAGGGGCGGGGCTTTTATTCTATCCTCTTCCTTGTGCCCAAGAGTTCAGGGGGGTAGAGAGCCATCTTGGACCTCAAAAGTCTAAATCAGCATCTGGCTTACAAGAGGTTCAAGATGCAGTCACTCCACTCCATCCTGGACTGTGTGAGGGAGGGGGACCTATTGACATCAATAGATCTCAAAGAGGCCTACCTGCATGTCCCCATCCATGTGGCCCACAGGCGGTTCCTGAGGTTCTGTTCGGAAGGGAAGCATTTCCAATACAGGGCACTTCCCTTCGGGCTATCATCTGCGCCCAGAACATTCACCAAAATTCTGGCAGTGCTAGCGGCTCATCTCCGCAGTCATCTGGTTCGTCTGGAATGTTATTTGGACGATATAATTATTCATTCTCTCACCACCAAGCAGGCACACCGCGATGTTTCTCTAACTGTGCAGACCCTGCAGCACCATGGCTTCTCTGTCAACATGAAGAAGAGCCAGTTCCGGCCGTCCACCTGTATACAGCACCTGGGGGCAGTCATCAACTCCACCTCCTGCCAGGTATTCCTTTCTCCAGATCAGCTGTCAAACCTGAGACGCAGAGGGAAACACTGCAGCCTTGCCAGGTCGGTACCAAATATCCAGCTGTCCCAGCTCCTGGGGATAATGATATCGTGCCTGAGGGTGGTTCCCTGGGCTCGTCTCCATGCCAGGGAGCTGCAGTGGTTCCTGTTACCCATGCAGAGATCAGCAACTCACACAGGCGTGTTCGTCTCCCCCAAAAGGTGATCCGATCTCTGGCATGGTGGAGGTCCAAGGCAGTCAAGAAGGGCTGCTTGTTCAAGGAGCCGGAAAGACTAGTTGTCACCACGGACGCCAGTCTCCTGGGGTGGGGCGCCCACTGTCAGGGCCACCTAGCCCAAGGCCGATGGACTCAGAGGGAGGCCACCCACAGCATCAATTGGCTGGAACTGAGGGTAGCTTGCCTCGCGCTGAGAAGGTTCGCCGCTCTAGTAAAAGGGGCTCATGTACTGTTGATGACAGACAATGTGGCGACAAAAGCGCATATAAACCGGCAAGGGGGCACTCGATCAAAGGCCCTCATGCTCGAGGCGGAAGCTCTGGGCAGGTGGGCGGAACGTCATCTGGCTTCTCTCAGTGCAGATCACATCTCCGGCGTAAGCAACCGGGAAGCAGACTGGCTGAGTCGCTAACGCATCGACCACTCGGAGTGGCGCCTGCACCCGGACCTGTTCCAGAAGATCGTGAGGAGATTGAGTAGACCTGTTTGCCACACACAACAACACACATCTCCCACGCTTCTTCAGTCGCTACCACTCGCCCCAGGCGGAGGGAACAAACGCACTGTGTGGCCTCAGGGACTACTGTATGCCTTCCCTCCACTTCCGCTCATTCCTCAGGTGGTGAACAAGCTCCTGGCCGAAAAGGCAGACCTCATCTTGGTGGCTCCCTTCTGGCCCAGAAGGCCCTGATACGCAGACCTGATCAGTCTCTCAGTTCAGAGACCGTGGCGAATCCCTCGGGACCAAGTCTCCCTCAGCCAGGGGGCCGTCACCCATCCGGAGCCCCAGTGGCTACAGCTAGCCGTTTGGCACTTGAGGGGGAGCTCCTGAGGAAGCAGAAGTTCTCTGACCAGGTCATTTGAACAATACAGGGGTCCAGGAGACCTTCTACTACTAGAATCTACGATGCCACCTGGGCCGCATTCTCACAGTGGTGCAAGACTAGAGACATAAAGGCCTCATCAGCCTCGATCCTTCAGACCCTAGACTTTTTGCAGGAGGGTCTAGATAAAGGTCTTGCGGTCAGCACCCTCAGACGTCAGGTTGCAGCATTGTCTACTATCCTGGCTAGGGGCTCCTCTCGCTCTCTGAGTCAGCATCCTCAGATCAAGAGCTTTCTCAAGGGAGCTGCGAACATCAGCCCTCCAGCTGTTCACCGGTATCCGTCATGGGACCTTCCATTTGTGCTTAAGGCTCTGACAAAAGCCCCATTTGAGCCTTTGAGAAAGACCAGTCTGCGCCACCTTTCCATCAAAACTGCCTTCCTGGTGGCTATTACATCCGCTCACAGGGTATCCGAGCTGGCAGCTCTTTCTGTCAGGGAGGATCTGTGCGTAGTTCACCCGGACAGAGTAATTCTGAGGCTTGATCCGTCCTTTACTCCGAAAATTAACACTCTGTTTCACAGGACTCAAGAGATTATTTTGCCCAATTTCTGTCCCCATCCTTCTCACCCTAAGGAGCGTGAGTGGCACAAGTTGGACGTGAGACGAGCCGTGTGCACGTATGTAAAGAGGACAAAAGACTTCCGCCGTTCAGAGGCGCTCTTTGTCTCCTTCCTCCCTGCATCCCTGGGCCACAAGGTCTCCTCTCACACAGTGGGACGTTGGCTACGCGCTTGCATCAAGCTGGCATATGAACACCAGGGCAAAACAGCTCCGAGACAGGTCACCGCACACTCCACTAGGAGCGCAGCAGCGTCTGCAGCCTGGGCAACCCAGGCTTCTATTCTAGACATTTGTAGAACGGCCACATGGGCCTCCCCCACGGCCTTTATCCAAAACTATAAGATTGACACCTTTGCCTCAGCCGAAGCCTCTTTTGGCAGAAGAGTTTTACAAAGAGTGGCTGAATTGCCAGAGGCTACGGCGCTTCCCCACCCTGGGACTCAATAGCTTGGGCATGTCCCAGCATTGGACTCTCCGAGCAGTGCACTGGAGAAAGACCGTTGGCTTACCTGAACGGTCGTTCTCGGGGCACTGCGAGGAGAGTCCAAACCCGCCCGGGGTGTTTATTCTATTGAACGATGTGACTGTATTGACTGTAACTGATTACAGGACGGTTTCCTTCGTTTTCGAACTGAGCATGCAGAGGCAAAGGGAGGCGTGGTCAACTAAAAACATCACTCAGTCCAAGGGCAGATAGGCTGTGTTAACCCAGCATTGGACTCTCCTCTCAGTGCCCCAAGAACGACCGTTCAGGTAAGCCAACGGTCTTTCTAAGGAAAAGTAAACTCAAAACACTTTTTACTAGAAAATAGTAATAAAATGTTGGTTAAAATAATCAGTGAAATTGTAAAAAGTATGAAATTTTATTTAAGTTTAAAATGATATGCTGATACATTAGGATAACTGAATACAGATCATACTTTTAAAAAAATCCAAACATACAGTATCTTCCTAATTACTTTCTTTTCCTGACAGACAGCAACAATGGAGGTGCAGCTACAGCATTATAAGACTCAGAATAAACAATTCCAGCCACTTTACAAAGAGTGGGAACGTGAATTTCAGCAGTGGCAGGATCAACTTCTGACCTATCCTCACAAAGACCAGCTTTATGAGTATGAGAAACAGTGGAAAATGTGGCAGGGACAAATGAAAGCCACTTACGCTCACCTTCAGGAGAAGGTGAAGTCTTTTCAAAACCTGAATACTCCGTGTCCTGGGAGCACATTTCCATTTTCTCCATATTCTCAAACAGTGCAAAGCAGCATGCCTGCAAGTACACTTCCTCCATCAACTCCTGGATTTTCTACTGGCCCAGCAGAATCTGGACCTAAGAGCACTCAAACTACTTCTAATTCTTTTTCTTTTAAAGTCAATGAATCACTTTCCAGTTCTCAGGTGGTAGGAGAAATCAGACCAGGTCTTCTTCCTACTCCTTTTTCTGGTTCTTTCACGTCCAAAACAGAAAATTCTTCTACCACTTCCCAGAGCATAGAGATGAGGCCAACTTTGTTTCCTCCTCCTACCTCTTTTAGCTTTAAAGTTACAGAGTCCGCTCCCACTTCTCAAAACACAGAAACCACTAGACTAGCTCTGCTTCCCACTCCTAACCCAACTGAAACAACTAGGCCAGCTTTGCTTCCTACTCCTGCTGCTGCTGCTTTTTCATTTAAAGTTAATGATTCAAATGCAGCTACCCAAGTCACTGAAACCACCAGACCAGCCCTTCTTCCTACCCCTTCCCCTGCTTCTTTTTCTTACACCGATACATCGGCCACTTTGCCTTATCATTCAAATGTGACAGCATCTGCCATCTCTTCAGACCAAGGTGATCCTTATGCTCCTCTGGGCAAACAGGGAGTGGCCTTAGGGTCAGCCTCATCTGACCATGTCAAAGTGAATTTAGAATCTACAATAGCTTCATCATCTATGTCCACCACTACTGTCACTACCACCACTGACTATCAGAACAGAGCATTGAGGCCAGCTGGGTTTCCAGATTCCCCCAGGGCACCATTCTATGAAGGTCCCAAGGGTCCAAGGTAGGTGTTCTTTTTGTTTTATTTTTACTTGACAAATCCTATATTATATACATTTAGAGATGTAATATGCTTATAGAAATAATATGCTTATCTGATAATCAGATCGACTTATCTGATTATATTAACTATTGTACATCCCCACCAGTCACTTCTCATGAGATGGGCTACTAATTAAATTTGATCAATAAATAAATATTCATTGTGATATTCCCACCTTGCCAAATAATGTTTTACATATATACACCTTAGACATCCCTAAGTAATTTAGGAAACTATTCATCCAGGTACTGTGTTTACTTCTGATAATAAAGGATGCTTCTTGAAACAGGGCTATGAAGTCAAGAGTAACAAGGGTAAAGGTTCATTCTTCGAGCTTGTGGATTGCTTTCTCAACATTGCGTTACCAGGCTAGGTAACATCTTCAGCAGAATTTAGGGGCTGTCAGTGTTCTTCTGTTTATAAGGGCTTCAGGTGTGGGTGCGTCAAGTGATGTTCTTGTGATAGGGAGGTCACATCAGGTCAGGGTCATTGGGAAGTGAACTGCTGCTGGGGGGGAATTGCGTGGGTTGGTTGAGGGTCGGCACTGGTTGACGGTGCGGTTGATTTTAATTCTGAGGGGTTCGTAGATGCTTGTAGATCAATGTGTCTATTGATGGAATTGTTTGTGGAGTGCCAGGCTTCAAGGAACTCTCAAGCGTGGTGGGTGGTAGTGTGGCCGATGATTTTTGTGTTGCTCCAATTGAACTGGTGCTGTTTGGTGTCAATATGAGAATAGATTAAGGATTTGGGATTGTGGTGTTTGACTGCCAGCCAATGTTTGTGAATCCTAGTTTTTAATTAACATGATGTTTATCCTAAATTGGTTGCAGTGGTTACAGTTGATTTTGTGGATTACATTGTTTCTTTCATCTTTCTGTATCTTGTCTTTGGTTCGGGATAATTCCTGGTGGTGTGTGGCTGTGGGTTTGAGGGCTACTGCTATTCCTAGGCATTGGAGCATTCTGGCTGTCATTTCTGACACCCCTTTTGTGTATGGTAGGGTTAGCTTTTCATGGTGATTGGCTGTGTAATGAGTGGTTTCTGTGCTGTATGTTGGAATATGAAGTTTTTTTGGATAGCCATTATGGAGAAAGACGTCAAGCAGCCATTTCTTTTCCGCTTTTCTTAGTGTTGTGGTACTGCAATGTGTTGTGGCCCTTCTGAAAAGGGTCTGGACACAACTTCTATTGTGTGTGGTGGAGCAGTTGCCTATGAAGCTGAGGATCTGGTCTGTGTGCATGGGTTTGCAGTCAACAATCAGGAGTAATCTCAGAAAGTTGTCTGTCAATAATTTTGTAGCCAAAAGACTTTCATAAACAATCCAGAAGAAAGAATCCTAAATCATGCAGAAGAAAAGCAGAAACTATACACCCAGATAGCTCATTTATATTTAGACCCTATGATATTCAGGTATTGCTCGACTTACAATCTCAATTTCTGTTTCTAAGTGAGACATTTGTTAAGTTAGCTTTGCCCCATTTTATGACCTTTTTGCTATAGTTGTTAAGTGAATCACTGCAGTTGTTCAGTTACCGTATTTTTCGGAGTATAAGATACACCTTTTTCCCTGAAAAAAGAGGCTGAAAAACTGGGTGCGTCTTATACACTGAATACAGCATTTTTTTGCCTCCCAAAACACCACCCCCTTCACCAAAATGGTTGTGCATAGCCTTTAGGAGCCTTACAGAGTGCTCCTGGGGAGCTGGGGAGGGCAGAAATGAGTGAAAAATGGGCCATTTTTTGCTCAATTTTGCCCCCCCAGGAGCACTCTATAAGCCTCCTAAAGGTTATGCATACCCTTTTGGGGGAGAGGGGGAAAACCAGGCCCTCTTCGTGAAAAACAGGCCATTTTTGGGAGGTCTGCAGAGTGCAAAAACGTTTTTAAAATTTGCCTCTTCAAACCCTTGATGCATCTTATACTCCAAAAATATGGTAATAACATGTTTGTTAAGTGAATCTGGCTTCCCCATTGGGAACTTAGGACTTTGTTTTGTCCAAAGGTCACAAAGGTGATCACATGACCCTGGGACACTGCAACCATCAAAAGTATGAGTCAGTTGTCAAGCACCTGAATTTTGATCACATGACCATGGGAATACAGCAACAGTTGTAAATGTGAAAAATCGTCATGACTCATTTTTTTCAATGACGTTGTAACTTTGAACAGTCACTAAACAAACTGTTGTAAGTCAAGAACTACCTGTATAGAAGAGTACATAAATTTACAATGGTAACTGTAGAACTGAAGCTGATGTATTATATCAGGTGCTCCAAAGCATCTTGCAGCTGGAGTACTGGCAAACCAAATATAAAGCCTACCTCAGAAACAACTCCAGCAACACTTATTATAAGTCCCCTCTTATTTAAATTAGTGGCCAGAATCATTTGATAATCAGAAATACTCTGCACTGATAAGTATTTTCTGGTTTTATTACACTAAAGGGATTTGTACAAGTTGTATTTAGGTTTGATGCCTTTAAATATTTTGCTATTTTATCTGACTTGAAGTTGAATTTTGAACTGAAAGAAAGAACACAGATAGAATAAATAATGCATAAAATAATATTTTTACAAATGTTTATTCAAATATCAAATTCCTGGAATGATCATTTCATCCATGTGCCACAAATTTTATCTTTAATACATTTTTATCTTACCTCAATGATCAGGTGCAGGGTAGTATATTATAATTAGATAATTAGATTATCATTATGACAAGGTTGAAAAATGTGTGATGAAAAATCAATTTGGAATTCCCATTGAAAAATATTTTAAAACCTTTATCTTGAAACATAATGAGATATGCCTATTTCCCAGTATGATACTTTAGTGCTCAAGTTGACATAGAGACAGTCGTTAATTTCAAATACTTAAAATGGCTGGCTCAGAACAAGAAACCATTTTCAATTAGAAAAGCGCATCAAAATGGGCCTGACACAGAACAGCCCTAACCAGAGCAAGATTTGAGTTTCTGGAGTCTATGATAAAACACAGGCTAGCTTCATCAAGTACCTTATTCAGAGAAAATATGTGTATATGAGACAGGACATTACTCATATCTTGTTTGGTTGCCAAATATATGCTTCAGCCACAGCACAACTTTCAAAGTCATTAATTGATAAGCATATGAGCAGTGGTTCAAATGCAGTACTGCAGGCTACTTCTGTTGACTGCTGGCTGATTGCAATTCGGCAGTTTGAATCTCACCAGGCTCAAGGTTGACTCAACCTTCCATCTTTCCGAGGTTGGTAAAAATAAGGACCCAGATTGTTGGAGGCAATATGCTGACTGTAAACCTCTTAGAGAGGGCTGTAAAACACTATGAAGTGGTATATAAGTGCTATTACTATTGCTATTGATAGCTCACTGGGACCCATTAATAGCATTCTTACCTTCTCCAAGATACAAACACATGGGTAGTAAAAAAAGGCTACCAGTTTATAGCTGGCTAAAGCCATCCAACTGAGAATTTCCTACTTTGATCGGATTGGGGCCAACTGTCCAGGAGATTATCTTATCTAATTATTTCATTGCTGTAGTTTACCCTATTTTATTTAATATAGTTCTTTCAATCAATAAACAAACTGAACTGAAACTTTAGTCTGTTCTTATGATTAAGTCATAAAGCCAATATTCCCAGTGGGAAGAATGTCAAGGTAGAGCAATCTATTTCTGCGGTGAATAACGGGATAATGAAGAGCTGAGCAGTTGATAACAGTGTTAATTTTCCCCCATCGTCCAATTCTCCCAGCTGTTGTCTCACTCAATACAGTCACTGTGCACTGTTTTATACATTTAATTTAAATTTTGTATTTATTTTTCTGACTAGGAGAATTGTTTTATAGAAAAGCCTCATCAAAGCTGTTAATTGAATAAAACATTCTGTCTAATCCCACAGATTCGATGGACCCCAGGGAAGAGGCTTTGAGCCTCCAAAGCAAGGAGGTCCTAATTTTCAGGGCCAACACTTAGAAGATCCAGGGACAAGACTTCAGAATCAGCACGCAGATGGATCTTCAGGAAAACAAAGGTCAATCCCTCGGGGGCCAGCAGCAGCCTTTTATACTCCTTTGGCAACATCACAAATGCAGTCTTCTCAAGCAAGTGGACCATTGGTTAGGGGATCTAAACCTGCATCGGGACAACAGAACCATCAAGGGGAAAATAAAGAACTACTTATTGATACTGTTAATAAATCTAAATTTATGTCTGATGTAAAAGTTTCTGGCCCAGTTCAGCCAGCTAAGGGTCTGCCTAATGTACAGCAAAATACATCCAGGAAGAATGCCATAGAAGCAATGTCAGAAATAAAGAAACAAAGTGCCATGGATTCCAGATTACACTCAGAAGCATCGAAAAGTTATTGCACTTCCACAAGTTTGCATCAGATACCAGTTTCTAATATTTCTCAAACAACAGGAGGGAAGAAAACAGTACTGCCATCACCAATTATAGGAAATAAAGATATGAACTCTACACAAAATAAACTGGTTACTTCAGGCAATAATAAGAATAAGGAATCATCTAAACTAGAAAACAGGGAGAAGGGAGAGAAGAAGCCAGGAGATAACCAGGGAATAGGGCCAGGTGACAGAGGCAGAGGCCAGTATAGAATGGAAGATACTAGAGGCAGAGGACGGGGCCGATTAGAAGATATGAGAGGAAGGGGAAAAGCAAATAGAGGGAGAGATCACTCAGAGGATGTTGTTGGTAGAGATAAAAGCAGTGGGCTAGGTACCCATGACAAAATTCCAGGAGGTCAGTTAAGCAACTGGGAATCTGGAATGGGTAGACAAGGAGGTAACCAGGAAAGAGTACTGGGCAAGCAATCAAACATCCAGGAAAGAGGATTACCAGCTCCTCAGATGGGCAGCAGGGAAAGAATCCAAGCAAATAGCCAGCAAAGAGGACTACCAGCACCTCGGATAAGCAGGTGGGGACCAATCCCAGCAAATATCCAGGAAAGAGGATTACCAGCTCCTCAGATGGGCAGCAGGGAAACAATCCCAGCAAATAGCCAAGAAAGAGGATTACCAGTTTCTCAGATGGGCAGCAGGGAAATAATCCCACCAAATAACCAGGAAAAAGGATTACCAGCTCCTCAGATCGGCAGCAAGGAAATAATCCAAGCAAATAGCCAGCAAAGAGGACTACCAGCTCCTCGGATAAGCAGGTGGGGACCAATCCCAGCAAATAACCAGGAAAGAGGATTACCAGCTCCTCAGATGGGCAGCAGGGAAACAATCCCAGCAAATAGCCAAGAAAGAGGATTACCAGCTTCTCAGATGGGCAGCAGGGAAAGAATCCAAGCAAATAGCCAAGAAAGACGATTATCAGGTCCTCGGATAAGCAGGTGGGAGCAAATCCCAGCAAATATCCAGGAAAGAGGATTACCAGCTCCACAGATGGGTACCAGGGAAAGAATCCAAGGAAATAACCAGGAAAGAGGATTACCAGCTCCTCAGATGGGCAGCAGGGAAAGAATCCAAGCAAATATCCAGGAAAGAGGACTACCAGCTCCTCAGATGGGCATCAGGGAAAGAATCCAAGCAAATAGCCAGGAAAGAGGATTGCCAGCTCCTCAGATGGGCAGCAGGGAAAGAATCCAAGCAAATATCCAGGAAAGAGGCTTGTCAGCTCCGCAGATGAATAGCAGGGAAAGAATCCAAGCAAATAGCCAGGAAAGTGCTGTAATCAGGTCTTCCAGCAGTCAGGAGAGAGGACTGGACTGGCAAATTGGAAGTAGGGAGAGAGCCCCTGGTCGACAACCTACTAATAGAGAGAGGGAGACAGATAGACAAGGTAATGATCTGGAAAGAGAACCCATTAGAAGGCCTAGCAATCGGGAGCAAGATCTACACAGACGTGATATGGGACTTGGAGGAAATGCTGAAAATTTACCACCATTTTATGAAGAACCACCAAGTCCTCCATGGAGTTATGAAGAGCAAAGCAGAAAAGAGGGTATTTCATTTGACTACAGACATATTCCTCCTTTAGAACACAGACAATTAGATGATTGGGAAAGAGAGAGATATTGGCATGATCAAGACCAGAGATATGATGATTCCATTGTTGTATATGAGATAGATGAGGGGGTACCACAACATCATCCTTTACCCCCTCTTTCACCACTTCCCCCTCTTCCTCCTTTACCTCCTTTGGTGGATGAAGAACCATTTTGGGAAATACCATTGAGTAGAGACGGAGAGGGAGACAGGGATCTTGAAAGGATCAGAAGAGCCTTGGATGGGTATGATTGTGATTTCGAAATAGACTGGGACAGGGATTATATCATATTATCGGGGGACAGAGATACATTGAATTGTGATATGGACATACCGCCTCTACCTCCTTTGCCACCTCTGCCTCCACTTCCTCCAATAGATAGATACCATGAGGACGTTTGGTTAGAAGAGAGAGACATAGATTTCTACGACAGAGATTCTAGAGACAGAAGTGGGATTAGAATTCGTGAATATCCAGAAAGATGTGATACATGGAGAGAACAGTCTGATTTCCCTCCTGATAGAGGAGATTGGGAAAGAGAAAGGTTTTCAGAGAGGTGGTATCCTGATGAAATGGATAGATTTAAATCTTTAGACGATCGTCTGGATCCACCACCCCTGCCACCACGCTCATCTGAATTGTTGGAAGAAGAGTCAAATTTAGCTTCTGAGCAGTCGTTAGGAGGACTGGTTCTTAGTCAAAGGCAACATGAAATAATCTTGAAGGCTGCCCAAGAACTAAAGATGATACGGTGAGTTGATTTTTTTTCTTGTCTTATTTTAGAATAATTATATTTTCCTCACTCTTCTGTTTCTATAAATTACCCTTTCAAAGTGCTTTAAAAATGTTGTCAGGCATCAGCTATACATCTTTTAATCACTTTCGATGAAAGGGCATTTTATAGAAGTTGGGCTTCCTTTTGAATCCATTGAAATAACCACTTTAAATAGTATACTATATCTCTTAAGCTAAAGGAGTTAATCTTTGTTTTAATTTGGACCCACCATTAAATATATAAGCACAAGAAATGATAAAAGAGTTCAAATAACATAGTCTGGCAGTGATATTTTTTTTAAATTGTGATGATGAAGAAAGAATCTTACCTTGTAATCTCAAAATGAAAGACATAAGGGGAGGGGGGAAAGATCTGGAAAATTTACAGAATCATTCATATAGGTTTTCTTTACTAATGCAGTTCCATCAACAAACTCCATAAAAACATTTGAAAAGTAAGTTGAGATAATTCTCAGAAAGGCTAATAGTTCTTCCAAGTGAATTTTATCTCACACCTGTGATTTACATCTTTAGATCCAGTATCTTAAAAGATTTATGCAGTAAATAAACAGTCTATTAGAAGGCTGCTTTTACGTTGTTTAATTTTCAACTACTCCTGCTTAAGTGTATTATATAAGTATGTCAATACATCATCTTATCCCATTCTTGAATAGATGGTATAATATACTTTTAGAGTTGTTGTGGGGGCACTTGAGTCACATTTAAAGATTCCAGGTTCACTTTTCAGCAACTGTTCTTTTTAACTTATGGCCTGATAGGGCCATAAATCTGAAGTTGGAAGATCTTCTGGAGGCAGCATTCCACAGTGTTCATGCTACAACTAAAATGTGTATGTTTGTATCCTTAAGAAGACCATCTAAGACAAACAATATACTTTTCTGCTTATAGGGAACAAAAAGAACATATGCAGAAGTTGAATGAATTTGTTCCTGATGCTCAAATGTCTGAACGCTCATCTCAAGAAATATCTAGGTTACAAAGAACACCTGCTAGGAAAGATAACTTTCAGGTAAATTAAAATATTGTTTATAAATGGCTTTCAGATAAACTGTATGTTTTAAAAATATAGTCTGGTTCTCATATAAAAAAAAGTCCTCAGGATAATTTGCAAAATGTCCTAAATCATCATAAAATATAGAAAAATACAAGCCCGTACATCCGCTCCTCATTTAGCAACCAAGTTCCATTCCGACAACCAGTTCATGAAGTAACAGAATATGTGACTGAGAGAGACATGCCACAAAGATCATTGGATGTTACCATCTTATTCAGATTAAATTCTCTCATGCAACTATACAAGCAATACTCCATCTGTTGTCAGCATTTGTTGTCAAGAGTGCAAAATTTGATCATACATGTGTGCATTGGTTGGGAAATGAGTGTTTTAATGCTGTGATATATGCAAATGGTCACTAACCAAGGTAGTTGCTAAATGAAGAGGGAGTTTAACAACAAATCAAAATAAAGCATGAAACATAAATGGCCTTACATAGTTTGACTGAAGCAATTTCTTATTATTTGCCTGGTTGCTTACCAGTTTTTGATTCTACGGTGGATATACTAAAGGAGAATTTCCAGTCTTGAGTCATAAACAAGGGTGTGTTTCATTTTCTGGTAGAATGTCTTAAATTTAATTTCCAGATTTTTTAATACATATATACATATTCAACATATTCCTATGTTTTCCTAAATTGTTCTATTGGAATACCTGTCCACTGATAATGAGTTTTGAAGATATGGCAATGAGAAAGTAGTGGACCTCACTATGTTTTGCTTTATGAAAAGTCAGAATTCATTAATATTACAACAATAATATTTAATTACAAAGCAGGAAATGCCATGTAACATTTTGTTTCTTTTTGGTTTTTCTAAAAATTCATAAAATGTATTTCCTTTTCATTTGAAAAAGAAACACAAAATAGGCTAAATAATAGTCAACAAAACATATAATAAAAATGGCACATAAAGTATAAAGTGCCAGACACATAAATTATTATGTGTTTTATTCTTACAAGGTTCAGGATGATGCTATCTGCTTTCTAAAAGATAGTAATAGAGTGTTTGGCATGGTATTTCTTGAAAAAGTCTTTAGTAGATGGCAGAACCAAGTTGATTTTGTCTGGACTTGGAAAGAAAGTAGGGTCAGCCATAGATGAGAGATTATTGTAGAATACCATAATTTAGGTTAGACTGAGAAAGCAAAACATTCCAGAAAAGGGAGTAGCAAACCATTTCCACATTGTTGCCAAAGAAACATAGAATTCTCCATAAAGTTACCTGGAGTTAGCTCAATTCCAGTTATTAAAAACAAGTTTTATCATTTTAGAACATATTTTTCATCTTTATAAGATTAAATGTAAATGCATGTTGAAAGAACCAATCTATGAATTTATCCCAGCATAGATAATTTTTACTGATATGTGGAAAATACCTAGCTGGCTATAGGCCAAACAACTCTATTATATTGGCTTAAGTGCTCAAGAGCAGGTGATTCCATGTTTCCACCAACATAAACATCCCAAATTCCAGTATCTCTCTTTCTCCTGAATTTTGTTAGCCCAAAACCTGCATGACGCCCAGACACCAATTTAGAAAAATCTTCTGCCACTGGGTTGGATGAAAACAGATTTTTCTGTTATGACTTTACCCTTGAAGCTTGCAGTCGATCCAGTTTTTTAAATTAAATTAAAAATAACATAATCTGAACGACCCAAAAAGATAATTCTGGATGTATAGAATAGTAGTTATACCATGCTATGTATTGTTTTTGATATACAGTTTGAGGCAGCGCATGTTATGTGTGATTTTTAAGTGCTTGATACTCCAGAGAATTGTGAATTTATTTTTATATGTCTGTATTTGGGAAAGAAGAAATCATGATTCACCAGTTCATAGCGCTAGTTTGTATAAGCAAGGTTACAATTAATCTTGACTTGAATATCTTTTGCAGGTTATTCTCCAAAATTCTCCAAAATTATAGTTATGCTGGCTGGGAATGAAGGAAAATAGTGTATCATGTTAGCGGCTGATAGGCAGAAACAAACAATTGGTTTTGTTTTTTACTACATAGATGGCTTACCTGAAGCTACTTGCAATAAAACCCTTGACCATAATGCTAAGACATAGGAAGATTACTATGGCCCAATCCAACTCTTGTTGCTATTAAATAGGTTTTATGTATATATACATATTTATATAGCCACCTAAATTACAAATTACAACTCTCGATGGCTGTCATAGTGTTAAAAACACAAAACATCTATTAAATATAAAACCACATACAAAACACCTAAGGTTAACTCAAAATCATATTAACATTTATTTATTTATTTATTTATTTATTTATTTATTGATCCTGCCTTATCATTTTTATAAATAACTCGAGGTGAACACATCTAACACTTCTTCCTACTTACCCACAACAATAACCCTGTGAGATAAATTGGGCTGGGAGAACCTAATTGACCCAAGATCATTCAGCTGATTTACATGACTAAGGCAGGACTAAAAGACACAGTTTCCTGGTTTTTAGCTTGGTGACTTAACCATTAGACCAAATTGGCTCCCAAACAAATATCATCCAAACCATTTCAGGTTGAATTGATTTTATACTCTGGCTCAGTGTTCACAAAAAACTCAGGTGTTCATGGCCTTACCAAAGCCAGCACTTGCCCATCTGAATTTCAGAGATATGCTGTTACAAAAGAGAGGTGCGCATTTGGTTTTGTTTTATTTTTTATTTTTTGCTTTCAAGTTGCTCTTGATTGTTGGTATCTGTATAAGCAGATAGGTCAAAGCATTTTTGGAAGTGGTTAGGCATTGTCTTCTAACTAGGTATGAGAGAGAGTGACTGATCCAAAGTCAGGGTTAGGGTTAGGGTTAGGGTTAGGCAAGATTAGAACATACAGCCTGCAGTTATTAGTCCACCTTCTTTAAATTTGCTAGCTTAGATGTTTATAAATAATAACATTTTAAAAATATGTCTTAATTTATGTTTGGTTTGTACCACTTTTAACACTGAACATCTACAAAAAGTACACATTTTAGAAAAGGATCAAGGCATATGGTTGTATAGCATTGATTCTGTATATACTGTACGTCATACACGCTTAACAATAGCTTCATGTAGCCTTCTCCCAAATTATAGTTATGCTGTCTGGGAATTAAGGAAAATAGTTATGCTGTCTGGGAATTAAGGAAAATAGTTTATCATGCTAGTGGCCATCATTTAGCCTAGTGAGATTGCATAAATAGGAACAATCACATTGAGTCGTGCATTGCCATCTTTCTTCTTCTGGCAATCCAGGCTTAGAAATTTGACCAAATTGATTTGATTGCTTGTTAAATATCTGGATTTGAGCCTATGATTAATTAGAAACATTAGCTTAAAAAACACTGTTTCAGATCAAGTTTTTAAAATAACCAATATCAGTCAATCAATCAAAATCAATTTCCTCTTAATTTTGGTCAGTGAATCCCAGCAGTCCATGATTAGACTAAAAGTGAAAGTTTCCAACCCGGTTCTATTGGAGAGGAAAAAGAGAAGCATGGACTCCCATGGTTCACTGTGGTTTCTTATGGTATGCAAATAAAAAAAATCATGGTTGATAATGTTGATATAACAATTATTTTACACATTTATTTTCACTTTTCCCATTATCTAGGCCTCTTCTGAAACCCAAGGTAAAAGGACAGCAGAGAAACCAGCTATTAAGCCTACTCCAGCTGTAATTATAAAGCCCCCTGTCATGTTTCACAAACCTGCTGCAACCACTAAGCCATGTCCTGTAAAATCTTCTCCAGTGACAAAACCCTCTGTTTCAGCTGCAAAGGTTCCTATCCCAACAGCAAAGCCATCTGGCCTACCATTGCAGTCAAATGTTCCAATTTCCATTCCAACTGTAGCAGCAACTCAGGTTTCAGTTCCTGTGGTAAAGACATCAACTGAGACGATGGAAGAACGTTGGGATGAGGACACTTTCCAGGGACTTTGGGACAGCAATGAGGATAAAGGGTTGAAATCAGAATGTGTCTCATCTATATCGAATTCTGCATTGCCTTCAACAACAATCTCAGCATCCCCTTTGCCTAATGTGGCACCCCTTGCCAAGGCACCAATTATTCAACAGACTGTTGACTATGGACATGGACACAGCCATGGTCAAGGTGAATGCTGCTAATGTTCTGATTGCTACTTAATAAAATATTGAGGAGCTTTCTAAAGAAGCCTATCTTGGTTCTCTTAGTGTTGGACAGTATTCCCAGTCTCACCTTTGTGGGGAAAGTTGTAAAAGAGGTTATGGAATAACAACCACAAATACTCTGGAAGAAGCAAATTTAGACTTCTGGCAGTCAGGGCTCAGGCCTGACTGGAGGATTAAAATCACATGGGTCTTCCTCATAATTGGCCTGTACTGGGATTTGAAAGGAAGGAATATGTCTATGCTTGTTCTCCTAAATTTCTTAGTGGCCTTTGATATTATTGACCAGGGTATCTTTGTGGATTGCCTGTGAGGGCTGGAAATCAGACTCACTATAAAGTGGTGAATGTGCACCTATGTGAGCAAGCAGTTGCATTAGGGTTTGCAAACCATGGGAAATTCCATTATGCCACAATACTCAAGCCTTTCTTTATCCTGTTTAATATCTACATTTTCACCAATTTGAAGTGAGAGATAAGTATATTGTTCATACATAGTTCATCAAAGCCAAATTAGGAATGGGGTAGAAGCTTAAAGTCAGTGTCTTAAAACTGTCGAGAGTCTTTAATTATTATCCATTTGTGTTTAACAGATATAACCAACAGTAAAAGTGCACAACAAGTTCCTTATGGAGAACGAATAACTCTGCATCCAGAACCTCATGAAAGGCAACCCTTTTCAAAAGGTGGATTTATCTTTGTTGTCACAGAAATATCTCTTTGAAAAAAAAGAAGTTTGGTATTTAATAGTTATCTTTTTAAGATGAACTGCATTTTTGTCTTTGTGATACAATTACTTAAATGCTTTGGAATATTTTAAATATAGCGTGCAGAATAAGAATTATAATATATAAGAGCCAAGGTGGCGCAGTGGTTAAATGCAGCACTGCAGGCTACTGCTAGATCAGCAGTTCAGCGGTTCAAATCCCACCGGCTCAGGGTTGACTCAGCCTTCCATCCTTCCGAGGTGGGTAAAATGAGGACCCAGATTGTTGGGGGCAATATGCTGACTCTCTGTAAACCGCTTAGAGAGGGCTGAAAGCCCTATGAAGCGGTATATAAGTCTACTGCTATATAAAATTAACACATGAAAGGAAATACAGGTAATCCTCAATTTACAGCAGTTTGAAGTTATAACGGCACTGAAAAAAGTAACATGTCAATTTTTCACACAATCATTGCAGCATCCCCATGGTCACATGATCAAAATTCAGATGCTGGCAATTGATTCATATTTGTGACTGTTGCAGTGTCGCAGGTCATGAGCACTTTTTGCAACCTTTTGCCAAGCAAAGTCAATGGGGAAAAGCCACTTAACATCCATGTTACTAAATTAACTGCAGAGATTTATTTAACAACAGTGACGGGAAAGGTGGTAAAATGGGGCAAAATTCACTTATCAAGTGTCTCACTTAGCAACAGAAATGTTAGGTTCAATTGTGGTTGTAAGTCGAGGACTACCTGTAGTGGGTTCAACTTTCCCTGATGTGATCCTTCTAATTGCAATCTGGTTCAGCTCAAAAATTTCTTTATTATTAGGCCTAACAATTATTTTGACTTCTTTTTTCCAGAACACTTAGGCCAGCGGGATCGATATGGCAAGGAGAGAGAGAGTTATTTTGAACGACAAAATAATTCCAATCCAGATCACAGGGATTTCAGGAGGGAACGAGAACCGTACAGAGAACGGATTTCTGGAGATCATGATCGAGAAAGATTTGACAAAGAGCGATACTCACGAGAAGACAGGTATGTAAAACAGAAATACCTAGATAAGAAAATGTGCCTTCATAATGGTTATTGATGTGCCTTTTATATGGTCAATCTGTATTAATAAAAATCATGTTATAAATAAGAATAAAATCCTATTGATGGGTGGATCCTGTGTTTTAAAATTAATGAGCACAAAGTCTTTTAAATAAATAAATTGACAGGAATGCTTTTTCCATTTGACAGGCCATCTCCTTCAAGAAATCAGTCTTACCGTGACAAAGATCATTCAGTCTCAAGAAGGGGAGGATTTGAAAGACAGACATATGACCGGAAACCTGATCGTCCTTCTTATGATCATGGGCCTCCCATGTTTGGAGGTATAATTCTAAAATTGTTTGAGAATTGGAATAGAAAATAAGTTAATTAGAATGAGCCTAGAAATGTAAATTCTATTGATGTTGCTTAACAAATACAATTGAAAAAGCCAATTGGAAGGGAGGGATATCCATTACTTCCAAATGTCTGTTAAATTGCAAGTTACATAATTTGCAAGAATTGACATATATTATTGAACATGTCTATTATTGGAAAGACAGAATCTAGACATAAGTATGATTCCTTGTTTCTGAAGTTCAGTAAATGACACTCCGCTAGAGAGAAGTTCTCTGAAGATGGGTTCCAAAAGCTCAGAAAACTAAACCTCTGGTCCAGATGACTGACTCAGGTTGGATCCTGCTATATTATCCTGGGACACGTATATTTGCTTTCATTTATGAAATGAAGTCTCTTAAATTGAGGTTTCAAGGTCTATTTGTTATTTATTTTTCTAATTAAAAAGTAATTGTAACAATATTGATATAAATTATATGCGCCAGTATCATATAATTGAAGAGTAACTGGAAACTCTCAACTAGTGCAGAATTCAGTGGCATGGGCAACTATATATGCCCGTGGATCAGCACATATCACAACTCTTGACCCATTAAGTCTGGCAGAGGGGCATGCTGTGGGTTCCATTTTCAAGGAACCTACATTTGATGGGTCCCAGGAGACAGGCCTTCTCTATTGTGACACCTGCCCTATGGAACATACTGTTTTCCTCCTTCCCCCTAAGTTAGCTCTATCTCTGTTAAGGTTCAGGAAGTTCCTGAGACATTTTACAGGTGACAACTGTCTTTCCATTTGTTGTTTATATATATTGATTTTTTACTGATTTCTTTTTAAAAATAATAATTCTGATTTGTGAATAAGCAAAAGGTTCGTGCACATTGCTCTGTCTCACTACTGTTGAGGTTGCAAACAAACTTGCATAGCTGTCAATAGCTTGCTTAGAATTAGGCACAAACAAGAACACCAATGGGCATTGATACCTATGAGAAAGAACCTATATAAATAGACTAGCAGATCAGGCTTATCCTATATATTGACTACTCAGTAATCGTTGAAAACTTCATTGGCTTTTTATGGAAGACATTGGTCATCAATACAGTGCCTGTGTTCCTTATGGTTTCTTATGGTACCCTAGTAATCATTACAGAATTTGCAGAGTTAAGAAATTATTTTTTATAACATTAAAAATGACAACTATCATGAGAAGGCAAAAAACACAGAATTTTACAATCTTGCACTGATTGATCAGACATATATGTTTATTTTCATTTTTATACCTGCAATCTTGACAATCTATAGTATTTTGGAGACCATAACTTCAGAATTACTGACATAGATTATTCATGATAAATTAATGATTCAAGCTGTGCAGACAGAAATGGATATTGTGTTAAACAAGCAGTGGTGAAATGTCCCAGGATTAATCCTTTTCCCAATGAAAACCATTCATACGCTCTTATATCAGTCTTCTTAATCATAGGTAGCTACCATACAATGAGGATGAACATGCTGATAAATGATATTTTAAATAGATACAATATGAATATGAAAGTCAAGATTTTTTTTCTTGTTTTATTGTGCTTTCTGGTTGCTTATATTTGTGGTGGAATCATGTTTGTTTAGTTAGGAATATGCCAGATTATTGGACAAAATAATAATAAATAATAAATTCTATACAGATACAGGTAATCCTCAATCCCCAATTTATAACAGATTGCTTAGTGACCGTTCAAATTTACAGTGGCACTGAAAAAAGTGACTTATGACTGTTTTTATACTTATGACCATTGCAGTATTCCCATGGTCATGTATCAAAATTCAGACACTTGGCAACTGGTTCATATTTACAACAGAATCATGTAATCAATCGCTTTTTTTGATCTTCTGACATGCAAAGTCAATGGGGAAGCCAGATTCACTTAACAACTTTGTCACAAACTTAACAACTACAGTGATTCACTTAACAAAATGGGACAAAATTCAGTTCATAAATGTCTCGCTTAACAGAAATTTGGGGCTCAATTGAGATCGTAAGTCAAAGACAACCTGTATTTATGTCTGACTTCTTTCCCTCTTCTCTTAATGTAATTTTCATTGAAAGGTGATCGGAGAAATTATGCTGAGGATAGAATTCCTATTTCTGCTCCAGCAATACCACGACAACCACCACCTGCCCCACGGGTAGAAAGAAAACCAGAATCAAAAAATGTGGATGACATATTGAAGCAGCCTGGACGGGAAAGTAGACCAGAACGGGTAAGTACTATGACTCTGGGTTTCTAATATGAGGAACAATTACGTGTAAAGAATTTCATACTTCCATTAATATTTATGAAGCAGTGCTTTCTAAAGCACTCATGGCTTCCTTCAAAAGTCTTTACTGCATGCCTAAGTCTATGATTGAACAATTATATTGCCATATAATTTTCTCAGCAGATCGTTTTCTATGAATTAAATTATTGAATCTTGCATACTCAACTATCAGGGAGGATTACAATTAGAGTAAAAGGTTGATGTGAAGAAAGAGCAGTTCGTGCATGTGGACTCCTAGATACGCCAGTAGTTTTGTTTTTCCAGCATTATGTTGATTTCCAAAGATACTTTCTTTTTCCATTTGGTAACATCTTTTCTTGTTCTAATCTGACTCTGAACTAGTTGTCTAAATAATTTTCTTTTTTTGTTTAAACTATAATTATTGCAACGTAGTATTATCATAGTATCCTAAATTGCTTAGGTAATAACTGGTTTCCTTCAGTATAATTTTGATCCTGGACTCTGGTGAGAGGAAGGTGTGAGCGGTGACTGAGTTAATATCATGCCAAATCTGAAATTTAGTCCACTATTGCTACCAATAATGATGTCATGGGGATTTCATTTTGTGAATCTTTATGGATCTGCAGAGATTTTGAGCTTATTCAAAAGTTACCTGAATAAGTAACCATTCAAAGTTACTGAACGAGGGAGACTTAACAAACATTGTTGCAGCTATCCCTACGGTCATATAATTGTTATTCAGGTGCTTGGCAACCAGTTCACAATTACTATGGTCACACCATTCCGTGGTCATGTAATCACCACTTGCAGCTTTCAACAAGTAAAGTCAATGTGGATGCCGGCAGGTGGCCTCATATGGCAATTACGTGACTGTGACACTAACTGCACAAGATTCACAACAATGGAAACTGGGAATGCCACATCTGCCATTTTATGACAGTGTAGTTACATGGCACTACACTTTACGATGGTGTTGCTTAGTGACAAAGTTCCTTGTCCCAGTTTACCATAGTTAAATTAGGACTAGCTTTAATTTGTCAGTCTGTAGTCCTAAAAATTACTTGGTCTACTGACTTCTCATTGTTCAGCTTAATAGGCATGGCATTATTTAAAGTGTGTGGTCTCTGTTTTAGATTGTCATAATCATGCGAGGATTGCCAGGCAGTGGAAAGACTCATGTTGCTAAGCTTATCAGGGTAAGTGAATAACTATTTTCTTTGTCTTCAGACTTTACTGAACAATAGAGTAAAATTGAATTGCATATTGTTCCAATCAGTTGTTTTATCTCTTTTTTCCCAGTCAGTTTCATTTCTTTATCTGCCTACAGGACAAAGGGAAGTTGTTTTTATGGGCATTCTGGATTTTGCACCATATATATTATTTAAGATTACCTTGTGAAACTTTTTTCCTGTCCTATCATAGATAGCAACTGGGTTAATTGAACTGAATATATGGAAATAGAATGCTTTCTTAGAAATTGGATGAAAATTTACCTTTGATGGTATTGGTTTCAGGATTTTTCTTTATTTTTTCTTCTTAGGATAAAGAGGTTGAATGTGGAGGAGCTGCACCCAGAGTCCTCAGCCTGGATGACTATTTTATCACTGAAATAGAAAAAGAAGAGAGGGATCCAGATACAAAGAAAAGAGTAAAAAAGAAGGTATTCTTAATGTATATTCCAATTGTTAATTAAGTTATTGTAATTGCCTACAAAAATGAAAACTGGCAGGCAAGGGCCAAGAAACTCCTAATCTGCACTATTTTAGGGGAAAAAAACAGATTATGATCCATGAATGCAGAGTTGACAGCTTTTTCAATTGAACAAACCCGCACCATTAAATTTATGATCTCTTACTGTACCATTTAATCTGTGTTTTTGAGTTAAGGAATTGCTTCATTTAGAATCAAATGGGTTTTAGAAAGCTTTGCAGAATTTTCCTGTTAAAATAGTTTCTATTCTTCATGGTTCCCTGATTACTTTTAGGATGTAAAAAAAGTATTTGATTATCAATTACTGCTTATAGGTGTTTTATTGATGGGACACTAGCTTTTTGCCTCAGAATAACTCATACAAGATAGCACTTACTGTAAGCAAGACAATTTCCAGGTGATCACATGAATCAAGCCCTATTCCTTCCTTTAAAAGGATGTGAGAAGAGAGATGGGATGTAGTCTTGGCTCTCAATTGGCCCTGCTGCTCTCCATGTGCCTGAAGAGAATAATATGCAGCAAGCAAATTGCTGTACACTTTCATTGCACTTTAAAATTCTGCAAAATTCTGTTTCTGAAATCACACAAAATAAATATTTAGCAGATTTAAGCATTATGGAGTTGGAAGGGTCCACAAGGATCATTTGAAACGTCTGTAATCTTCAGAAATACCAATTAAACTGAAAAGATTCTGAACTTACATTTGGAATTAGTGATAGTTCAGTCAAGTTTAAATAAACAAAATGTAAATCCAGGGAACATAAATCTTGGATTATCTTTAAATGATCAGGTTAATAGCACAGCAGTTCTCCTGGACCAGACTGTTTCATTAAATCAATAGTAGTGTTTTGTGGCAAGATAAACGGTCGCATATGTTTTTGTTCGCTTCCGGATAAGATGTTGATCTATGTATTGCTTCAACTATTATACTGTGTTCTAAGCCAGTGGATGATTTCAGCTTGTATAGAATATCACTATAACTATACTTAATTAATATGATGGATTTAGTGCGGTGATGCATTTGAGATAATGTCTCAATTTTTGGTAGGGACTAAAAAGTTGGAATATGTAAAAAAAAAAAAACTGGTTAAAGCAGAGATAGATAATTCAACCCACTCCAGATTTTGAATTTCAGCTCCCATTCTAACTCCCATTCCTAATTGTCAGCAGTATTGATTCTTATTTTTTGGCAAAGCATTAGAGCAAGTGATAATAACATTTTCTGGCATTAATGAACAATTCTGATCTTTTTAAATTTGACTGTCAAGAATGGGCTTGAAATATTGAGAAATTTGCTGGGGAAAGTTAGAATGAACACCCTATTAATTTTCCTTGACTTGCCAGCATCTTTCAGTACTAAGAATCATAGTAACTTTCTAAATAATCTTAAGAAAAGGAAATTAGTGTGAATTGTGCCCCACTACTTCCACACATGTCAAATGTCATTATTGTTGATCTCCTACCCAGCATTTGTGCCATAGGTTTCCTAAGGTACCATCTTACCCCGTGATGTTTAGGAATCTGTATAAAACTGCTTTATGGGTTTATCCACATTCGTAATTGAATGCTAATAACATGCACTACCTCATTCTTTTTCATTTCATTTTCATAAATTGTATCAGTTATTCATTTCTAGCATAGGACAGCAATAGATAGATTTAAGGTCTTCAAGGAAAAAAAGCTTAGTTCTTTACCTAACATTCCCCTTTTTTGGACCAGGTTTTGGAATATGAATATGAAGCTGATATGGAAGAGATTTATCGTGCCAGCTTGTTTAAAACTTTCAAGAAGACTTTGGATGATGGATTTTTCCCCTTTATCATACTTGATGCCATCAATGATAGAGTACGGCATTTTGACCAATTCTGGAGCGCTGCAAAAACAAAGGGATTTGAGGTAAGCATCCCTAGATAATTTATGTGATTATTAACATTTCTAAAACAAACTTCCAGTGATTTGGAATCATAAACATTAATTTTTGTAAGATAGGCAATAATAGCAGATTTAGGTTTAGATATAGGTCATTGTAAGATAGCATATCGAAGATCCAGTAAATGTTGAACTTAGCAATAGTATTTGTGTCTTGTGTGCAGAAGGGTCTGGGTTCATTCCTCTATATCTCTGGAATAACTGCCTATTTGAAACCTTGACAAGCTTTTGCCAATCTCTGCACTCCAGTTTTTTGGGTGAAAGTCTACACTTGGCCTTTGGCATGCAAAAGATCACAATTTGAACAACAGCACAGAACATAAGACAAAAGTTACATTTTTGCCATATATATATTGCATATACTGTATATTGTGGGGGTTACATGGGTTTGAAGAAGACATGCTGAGGTACTATTCATTTGTGGAAAAAGAGGTGGCTCTGCGGTCCCAGTCTAGTGCAGAGTCTAGGATTTTCATAAGATTTTCTAGCAGGTTCTGTCAGCAGCTGCAGTGTCTAGTTTCCTTGGCTGGATGTCACAGTGGTACAGGGATTCTTTCATAGCAACTTTGTAGTGCTTGCATGTTCAACCTCAAGGTCTCTTTCCAGAGTCCAATAAAATATAGATCAACTGGCAAGGTGTACAATGGTCATCCATTCTGTTGACATGTCTCAGCCATCTCATCTGGGTTTTGATAATCATGGGCTTAACGCTGGTGGATTCTGTGTGATCCAATACGTCCAGGTTGCACACACACTTCCCAAGATGCAGCAGAGAGTACCATGTGAAATTTATCCAGGACTTACATCCATATAAGAGGGGAGGGATAACCTGTAGACTTTCAGCTTTGTGGAGATATGGATGTGTATTAATTGAGCACTCTAGTATGCAGTCACTCCAGTGCCTGGCTGACCTTGCTGATCTCGAAGTCAATTTCTTTGTCAAAAGACCCATCGCTGAAGATGATTTGTCCCAAGTAATTTGAAGCTGTTTACATTCATCAGCTGAGTGTCAGTAACAGTGATTTTTGGTTCAGTGGGCTTGGTAGTTGGCATGGGCTGGTAAAGGTAAAGTCTCATTCAGACTGATATCCCGAAGAGCATAGCAACATCTGAAAATGTGTTTTGCATCAACTGAACAGCGGGGACAGAGAATTAATTGATACAGAACATTTCTGTCCCCAGCAATCTAAAACTCATAGGGTTATCAGTGCTTGTAACATAGTTGTTTGTGCGGGTAAGATGATCACTCCTACTATCAAGCAAAACCAAGCATTTAATAGTGTGCCATACCATGTGCATGAATCATACAAGTGGAAAGAAAATAGGGGCAGTCAGGCATAACACAGGTTATGTAGACAGTAACCACAGGGTCAATCAAAATGGACTCAAATGTCTATACACCAATGCAACAGAGTATGAGGAATAAACGGTGAATTTCTTTCAAGTAAATGAGGGCAGATACAATATTGTTGCCATTACAGAAACTTGGTGGGATGAAATCCACAAATGGAACATACAGCTAGAAAGGGATTTTAATTACCCTGACATCAACTTGGAAACAAACTCTGCACCAAGCGGAAGATCCAACAGGTTCCTAATGAATCTAGCAGACAACATTGTTTCCCAAAAAGTAGAGAAGGGAACAAGGGGATCGGTCATATTAGACTTAATTCTCAGTAACAGAGAGGAAATGATAGCAGGTGTTGAAGCCATAGGAACCCTGGGCGCAAGTGACCATGCAATATTGGAATTCAACATTATGCAAACACAGGTAGTAGAACAAAGTCAAACTAGAGTCTTGGATTTTAAGAGCTAATTTCAATAAACTTAGAGAGAGCTTGGAAAGAATTCCATGAATGAGAATCCTCAAGAGGAAAACAACTCAATAAGCTTGGGAAATTTTGAAAAATGAGATGACAAAAGCTCAGTCTAGCACAATACCAATGAAGAAGAAAAATAACAGCTCCCCAAAGAAACCAGCATGGCTGCATAAAGAACTCTCTGACAAATTGAAAGACAAAAAGTTAAGTATAAAAAGTGGAAAGGGGGGGGACATAACTAAGGCAGAATATCAGCAAATAGCCTGAGCCTGTAAAGATGAAGTAAGGAAAGCTAAGGCTCACAATGAAGAAAGGCTTGCCACAAAAGTAAAAAATAACAAAAAAGCTTCTTCCAACATGTTAAGAACAAGAAAAAAGGTTAAGGAAAGAATTGGTCCATTGCTGGGAGAAAATGGCAAGAAGGTGACAACAGGGAGAAAGCAGAACTATTTAACTCATTTTTTTGCATCTGTCTTTCCACAAAGGGATAAAACAGTCCAACCTATCAAAAACAGGGCCACAAAAATCAGATTAGGAACACAAATCGAAATAGGGAAGAAAATGGTAAGTGAGCACCTGTCTACCCTAGACGAGTTCAAATCACCAGGACTGGACGGATTACGCCCCAGGGTTCTGAAAGAACTGGCAGATGAGATATCAGAACCACTGAACTATATCTTTCAGTGATCTTGGAGCACCGGGGAACTGCCAGAGGACTGGAAAAGAGATGATGTGGTTCCCATCTTCAAAAAAGGGGGAAAAAACAGATCCAGGGAACTACAGACCTATCAGCCTGATCTCAATACCAGGAAAGATTATGGAAAAGATAATTAAGCAACAAATTAATGAACACCTAGAAGTAAACAAAGTAATAGCCAAAAGCCAACATGGGTTTGTCAAAAACAGATCATGCCACACTAATCTTATTGCATTCTTTGACAAAGTGACAAAATTAGTGGACCAGAGGAATGCTGTCGATATAGTTTACTTGGACTTCAGTAAGGCATTTGGTAAGATAGACCATAACCTACTTCTAGATAAAGTGGGTTAGACAGCATCACCACCACATGGATTCGTAACTGGCTGACCAACCACACTCAACGTGTAGTCCTCAATGGAACTGCATCTACATGGAGGGAAGTATGCAGTGGAGCACCCCAAGGCTCTGTTTTAGGCCCAGTACTCTTCAACATCTTCATCAATGATTTGGATGAGGGAATAAATGGGGAACTCATCAAATTTGCAGATGACACCAAGCTGGCAGGAATAGCCAACACTCCAGAAGATAGGCTTAAGATACAGAAGGATGTTGACAAACTTGAACATTGGGCACTATCTAATAAAATGAAATTCAATAGTGAAAAGAGTAAGGTTCTACATTTAGGCAAGAAAAACGAAATGCATAGGTACAGTATAGGTGGTACCTTGCTGAATAGTAGTGACTGTAAGAGGGATCTTGGAGTCTTAGTGGACAACCATTTAAATATGAGCCAGCAGCGTGCAGCAGCTGCCAAAAAAGCCAACACAGTTCTAGGCTACATAAACAGAGGGATAGAATCAAGATCATGTGAAGTGTTAATATCACTGTATAATGCCTTGGTAAGGCCACACTTGGAATACTGCATTCAGTTTTGGGCGCCACTATGTAGAAAAGATGTGGAGACTCTAGAAAGAGTGCAGAGAAGAGCAACAAAGATGATTAGGGGGCTGGAGACTAAAACATATGAAGAACGGTTGCAGGAACTAGTTTAATGAAAAGAAGGACTAGGGGAGACATGATAGCAGTGTTCCAATATCTCAGGAGTTGCCACAAAGAAGAGGGAGTCAAACTTCTCCAAGGCACCTGAGGGTAGAACAAGAAGCAAAGGGTAGAAACTAATCAAGGAGAGAAGCAACTTAGAGCTGAGGAGAAATTAGAACAATTAATCAGCTTGCCTCCAGAAGTTGTGAATGCCACAACACTGGAAGTCTTTAAGAAGATGTTGGATAGCCATTTGTCTGGAATGGTATAGAGTTTCCTGCCTAGGCAGGGGGTTGGACTAGAAGACCTCCAAGGTCCCTTCCAACCCTGCTATTGTATTGTATTGTAGATCACTATTTATGTGCATCAGGAGTGCACAATCATTAACAAAAAGAGTTTCTTGAATGACTGGATGGAAATACTACAGGGTCTAATCTTCCTTTTTAGGGATGGTTGTTGAGGGGATTGTTGGTATTCAGCTACAGGCAGCCCTAGATGAATACTTTAGGCTGAGGCACAGTAATGAAATAGCACTGGGTATGCTTACAGATGATCTCTGGGCTCATAAGAATGGTGCAACTATCTTGACCTTTCTGGATCTTTTGGCAATTTTTAATTTTATCAACCGTGATATCTTTCTAAGATGACATTAGGGGCTAAGAATGTTTCACAGGGGTTTCCCTTTTGCCCTCTCTGATTCCAGTCAGTGTTGGTGGTGCAGGAAAGGTCATACTCTAGGCCCCTGCAATAGAGGGGGAGCTTAGGACTCTCTTTTTTAACTTTTTCATGAAACCACTGGATGAGGTCATTGGCTGACATAGAGTCTGGTATCAGTATACTAATGTTATCAAGTTATACAACTCCGCTTCTGGCCAGGCAGATGAGGTTGTTGTGATTGTGACCAAGTGCCTTGAGGTGTGAGAATCCGGATGGGAAGGAATCAACTTCGACTCAAAACTGGCAAGACTATGTAGCTTTGAACCCACCCACCCACACCCCCCCCGGGTCTGATAATATCCCATCTGTGATTCTGGGCAGCACTTTTGAAGACAGAGCTGGTGTACAATTTGGGGTCCTAGACTCACAGCTACTGCTTAAGGATGGCTAGGGAGGCATTTTTATAAGTTCCTCTTGTATGCCAATCACATCTTTTCCTGATCCAAGAGACCTCACTCATAGTCACTGATGCAGAATGTGGAATGCCATTCTTCTTGAGATTTAATCGACTCCAGCCTGTTTAACCTTATATCTGGCCTTTTTCCCAGACTCTGGGCTAGAGTGAGGTCAGAGCAGGATGAGAATGCTCTGGGTTGCATCAAGATTTTTCTGTTTCAGGTTTTATTCAGGGATGTTTGTTTGTTTCTTTATATGGCTGTATATAGTTTCTATTGGTTGTAAGCAGACTTTGCTTTAAGATGGGCAATTATGGATATGTTTTAAGTAAATATGAGACAATCAATCAATTGATCCAGACAGTGATTATGCTTCTGCACTTTTTTAACATCTTATTGTCCACATTTGTTTAGTTCATGAAACACACATTGAAAGATACTTCTGCCATGGACCATATGTTTTCAAACACATTCCCTCTTTTTCTTAGGTTTACTTAGCTGAAATAACTGCAGACCATCAGACTTGTTGCAAGAGAAATGTCCATGGACGCAAGCTCAAAGAAATCAATAAGGTAACTTTGTAAATCGATTTCCTCAACATTACAGTACTAAAAATTTTGCATACAAGTAAGCCTTGATTTACAACAGCCATTTAGTGACCGTTCAAAGTTACAACGGTACTGGAAAAAAAGTGATTTAGGACCATTTGTCACACTTAGCAGCATCCACTTGATCACATGATAAAAATTTGAATGCTTCGCAAGTGGTTCATATTTTTGATTGTTGCAATGTCTGGGGGCCATGTAATCAACTTTTGCGATCTTCTGACAAGCAAAATCAATCGGGAAGCCAGATTCACTTAACAGTCATTTTACTAACTTAATAACTATAGTGATTCACTTAACAACTGTGGCAAGAAAGGTCATAAAATGGGGCAAAATTCATTTAATAAATATTTCACTTAGCAACATCAATTTTGGGATGAATTGTGATCTTAAGTCGAGGACTACTAGTACTGGAGGAAGTGGAGGAACAAGCTGGGTTTAAGAATTTTTAAATGATCTTGAGAGGAGAAGCTGACGTCGCAACGTCAGCGATCTTGGAGTCCCAAGATTGCAGTCAATACTTTTGCCACTGGATGGTCCTTTCGGACTTAAACTGTCCCAAAGAGACGGTGATAGGGAAAAGTACGTCCTGCTGATCTCAGGGACACCCCAAAGAAGCTGATTGATCCAGGAGAATCTCTTTTTGATGGCGACAGAAGCGCAGCCATTGAAGCTGCTGAAGATGGGACAGCTCCGGAACAGGAGGAAAACGGAAAGAGAAAGTGTGTCCATCTGGTGAGGAAATCTTATTATTATAAAAGAGACTATCCCCCAAAAAATTAAAGCTAAATTAAATTTGAAAACAGAAGAGAACAAGTGGAGAAATTAAGATGCATTAGACAGTGTGTTATCCTTCTTTTTTTAAATTTTTTAGATGGAACTTTTGCAAATGTTTCCTATTCTTTAAATTGAACGGATTAGTTTTTCTTCTACTACTACTTCTACTACTTTTTATATTCTTTTTTATTCTATGGATTAAAATCTTTTTCCTTATTTTTATAATGCTGGATTGGATGGCTGTTGTTGTTTTTGCTCCATTTAAGAATTTTGTTTTCTTTAAGCCTGGAATATAAAGAAGATACAAAAGGAATACAAAGAGGGCTGTAATAACAGAGGGAAAGGAAGTAACACTGCCACTTGGAGGCTGGAGGCTTGGAAAGCTTGGAAATATTGTCTATTTTTTTTCTCTTTGATCATTTGATTTCGCATTTCAAGGTTCCTCAGCTTGTTTACAGAGAGTGATAGTGAGAAGAACAGGGATTGTTTATGCAGGTGCTTTTCGGGAGCTTCATTGGCAGCTGGAGTGGAGTGAAAAGAAAGCCTTGTCTTGAAAGATTATAAATGAACTTGCTTTAAATTTAATAAAAAGTTTTGAATGCCATAGTGGCAGTTTTTACAAGTTGGAAGAATGGGGCAACATGAAAATGAAACCTTAACATTGCAAAAAATTATGTTTGAAATTCAAAAATTATTAGACATGACAGAGAGAATTAAGAAGAGGTTGGAGAACATAGATTCTAGAACAGCAAAATTTGATGGAAAAATTGAGGATGTTCATCAAATGAAGAAAGTGGAGCTCAGAGTTCTAAAAACTGAAGGAAAAAATGAACAAAGAGACAAGAAAATTGTTGATACTGACAGTGAACTGAGTGTGGTTGGAAATTGAAAGAGTGGAATATGGAAAGGGGAGATAGATGGACTGGAGCTCTACCCCAGATTTCAAAGAATAAAAGAAGAAAAGAGAGAAGAATTGATGGAACTAAGGAGAGAAATTTTGTCAGAAGCACTAGTGATAACCAAAGATAAGCTGATCGAAGAAGCAGATGGAGGGTTTCGAGCTTATATAAGATATGCAATAAGCAATAAGTTGCGGAGAAGTCCATACAAAACTTACTAAGGAAATAACCAGAATACTAATGCCACAAATGGCAAGAGACAAAAGACTGCACTATTACTGGAAAGACACAGGTTGATGTAATGAAAGCTTATAATAAAAAATGTCAAATTTAGTTAAATTTAAAGCATTATGTATAAAATGAAGTGATAAAGGATACATTTAAACAATTGATTGATAATGATAATAATGCATATATATATATATATATATATATATATATATATATATATATATATATATATGTTTGATAAGAGGAAATTTGATATAAAGTGCAAATGGTGATTATAAAGGAGGTTTAGAAACTGTTATTAAATATAACCAATTTTTATATAGATCATGTTATAAAGATGTAATTTTACTGGATGATATTGGAAAGAGCTAATGGAATGCCATTATGTGGTTTTGTTTTAAATTTAGAATATCTTATATAAAAGGACATAAAAACAATTATAGTCAAATGAAGGTTCAGGTATGATGATAGTAATGTATATAAATATACTTGATTTAAAATATATGATTTGATATGAATTGTAGGTGATGACTGTGGAAGGGATGCGCGATTGACATACTTTCTACCATTTGTAATGGAAGATGGTTTTGTGGGTTTGTGTGTGTGTGTGTGTTTTGTCTGTTTGTGTTTATTCAAAAATAAAAAAGTCTTTACAAAAAAAAAATTTTTTAATGATCTTATATTTATTGAATTTATTTTAGAAGTTAGTTTTTCTGTTAAGTTTCCTTCTTTTGTTCTATCATTTGGACCAGATTTTATTTAGAAGTACTTAATATAACATACATTACGCTATAGCTCCGCTATTACCAGCATGTTTAATATGAAAACATAGGACTAAATCTATCTCTTATAGGTAGTTCTCAACTTATGACCACAATTGAGCCCAACATTTATGTTGCTAAGTGAGAAATCTGTTAAGTGAGTTTTATCCCATTTTACGACTTGTCTTGCCACGTTTGTTAAGTGAATCACTGTAGTTGTTAAATTAGTAACACGGTTGTTAAGTGAATCTGGCTCCCTCATTGACTTTGCTTGACAGAAGGTCGCAAAAAGGGATCACATGACACTGCAACTGTAATAAATGTGAGTCAGTTGCCAAACATCTAAATGTAAATCACAAGTCTATGGGGATGCTACAACAATCAAAAGGGGGGGAAATGGTCATGTCATTTTTTTCAGTGTTATTGTAACTTTGAACTGTCACTAAATGAGCTGTTGTAAGTTGAGGAGTACGTGTACTTAATTATACTAATCACGTTATACACAAAAAAACATATATTCCCAGTCAAGGACTGTGTATACTACGTAAACATTGTATTTTTTATTTTTCATTTTCAGATGGCTGATCATTGGGAAACAGCACCCCGTCACATGATCCGTTTAGACATTCGCTCCTTATTACAAGATGCTGCTATTGAAGAGGTGAGATTTGGAAAAATGCTAACTTACGCAAATGGGTAAAAAAAAACACTATGAATTATACTTAAAAAGGTAGAAATTGTATTTTAATATGCAGTGATTATAGATTGAGTTATTATTTAATAAGATACGCTTCTCAAATTAGATGTTTTGAAGGGACCTAATTCCCATGAGTTATAACTTCATTCTTATGTGCATATATGCGCAGGATATGCTATCCAAAAATGAATTTTCTGAATAAACATCATAAAATACAAATCAGTTCAATGCTAAATCTACGCAATGTATCTAAAGCTCCATCTTTGATGAAGTCTTTATAAGTGATGTATTGCTATACCAAAACATAAGAATGGCCATTAACCAGTGAATAGCATCTAATGGTATCTATTCACTGACAATGTGATTCATTCATGTTCACATTGCATATCCTTTGAGGAGGTAACCCTTGTGTCTAAGCAGAAGTCTGATTGCAGTAACTTCGTATATAACCTAAGAATTCTATTCATCTTGATCCTCTTTAAAGAAGTATAAAATTTGAAAATATAAGATTTTAAATATAAAAACCCTGTAAAAAATAAAAATGCTACCTGTGAAATATGTATATTTAAGTGAATTCTCAAAAACATTTTGTGTGTTATTTTAAATTTATAGTTTATTTGATTCTCTCATAAGTAGCTAAGGCCAAAATAGGTTTCCACTAATACAATCCTGCTATTACGTATTGACTTAGGTGGAGATGGAAGACTTTGATGCAAATATTGAAGACCAAAAAGATGAAAACAAAAAAGATGCGGAAGAAGAAGAGAGCGAACTGGTAGGAAATGCCCCTGCAACCATTTTTCATTACAATCAACAGCAGATTTTGTATTTGCTAGAATTCAATCTGCTTTCTCACCACCACTTTCCCAGTCACTGTCTCTAATACTGTCATTTTAAGAGCACTGAATTGAATATATAAATTAATATTTAAGAATTCCTTAGGAAAATTTAAATCTTGAGTACTAGGGATCAGCATTCTGTCCTCTGTTAATAGATGTTACAAACCTATACAAGCTACACGTTAGTGCCTAAGAAGACAATTTTCAGATGAAATTGAGAAATTCTTGTTTAAATACCCAATATAAAAGGCAGTTAAATAGTTTGTTTCATTAGCCATTTTCACAAGAACTAATCTTTTTCTAAGTATCAAGATATCTTTTACACATACAAACATAAGCATGTATGCTCAGACATAATTCCATTGTGTTCAGTGAAGCTTATGCAGAAGAATTTGTGCTCACAATGTTAAGCTTTTGAAGCATTTGCATAGAATGCTTATTCATATGAAAAGAACAAAGGGATAATTCATTCTTTCTAAAGCTGAGCAGCAATTCACATTCAAAGCAAAAAAGGCAATTGTGTGGATACTTGTGTTATACCTGTCAGTTGCTGCACCTTCCCTCGACTTGAAGAGCTGCCATATGCAATCCCAGCAAAATATGTATTTGATTGAAAGATGTGCAATGTCCATGGTCACATATGTTTTAAATCACCTTTTCATTTTTGAGTCTATATCAATGCACAGTCCTGCACAAAACAATCCTCATTCCATCAATTGAAAGTTCCAGTTTCAATTCAGCTTTCTGGCCGAAGGGCAAAATTCCTCTGACACCCCAGTACAGAGGGAAAGCTGACTTTACTATAAGCATAAATATCATATCAGGGGAATAGAAATTTGTGTCTTTCTTTCCTCTTAAAACCATGAATTTACACAGTAAATTAAGAAGGGATACACTGGACCTCCACCAATTCTAAAATACTATATTTGATCCTTTTACTCTTTCTGGCATCCTTTTTGGCTTGAAGACTTAAGAATGTAGTTTTTATTTTATTTATTATATTTACCTGCTGCCAAGATCCAAGCAACTCTCAGCACTTCTATTTTGTTGAAGCTATACCTTTTCTACTTTGGGGGAGGATGTCAGAAGCTGCAATAAATGCTTTCAGGAAGAGGAAAAAAATTGTCCTGATATAAGCCACAAGTGCTTCTTGGAAGGGTATAAATAAAGGTATTTAGGCATACCATACATGGCTCGTGCTAGCTGTTGTGATAAACTGAAGAAATATATGGCTAAAACTTTTGACCAAACCCAACAGCAGCCAACTGCTAGAGAGAAAGTTCAATAGATACTTGTGGGATCAGGAAGAAGGAAAATTCTGATCAACATGCAATTTTTACAACCTCGAGGAGGCTAGAAGATCCAAGCCTACTTGGATCCAAGCTAGAAGATCCAAGTCTACTTGGTCAACAAATTAACATTGATGCCCTTCTGTCTGAAAAAGTGGATAATTGCTATTGAGTAGGTTTACCACAGCTCTTCAATCATCTGTGGGAGTTCACAACCAACGTTTATCCTTCAATAGATTGCAACTGGATTGTGCTCGAGAACTAGCTCGAGATAGTTCTTATGGAGAGCTATCTATAAGGTAGGTTTGCTTTCCCTCTTTCAACCAAGTCAAGGAAAAAGTTTCAGAAGGTTTTTTTATGCCATTGCTTATTTGTTGGATAAAAGAACTTTCAAGGAAATTTTAGCACCTCCTCTGTCCATTCACATACACATATTTGTTTGATATTTCTAGATTTCACTTTTTGAAACAGTTCTCCGGGAAAATAAAGGAGTATACTGTCTGACATTGACTGAAATGGTAATAGTTGGATCCTTCCAGGATACCCAATTGAACTGTTCGTTGGTTCATTATATGCAAAGGTATCAAGAAATAATGAATCCCTATTATGGAAACATGTTTCTTAATCTTTTGTCAAAATGAAACATTGTTTTTATCCAAGACACTATGAAGTCTAAACATGTTTTCAGTGGCCTTCCTTGTACTTATTTGTACTCATACCATTTGGAGAGGATGTGACCAATCAGAACTGGAGTGGTTCTGTTGTTTCATGTTGATTGCATAAATTTCTCTCCTCTCACTACTTCATTTGTGTGTTTTAATATGTATACATGCATATGTGTACATATACATGCAGATATAACACCTTTGAATGAAACCCCCTGCATCTAAAGAATTCATTTGACTTTCATGAAATAAGCTGTTCAGCAGATGAGCAGCATTAGCTGGAAATGACAAAATATTTCTCAAATGTTATCAATTTCTGATCTCAAAGCATCTACCAGCAAAAAAATAATCCAATATATTGATTGTTCTAGGAAAATAAAGTCTGAAAAAAATTAAGGGGGGGGGAAGAAAAGTTAACTACCGTATTTTTCAGAGTATAAGACACACTTCCCCCCCCCTCCCAAAAAAGGGTGAAAATTTTGGTGTGTCTTATACACCGAATGTAGCCCCGCCCACCCACTGGCCTCCACCCTTTGGCCTCTGCCTCCCAGAAATTTACCTTCTTGCAGCAAACGGGAAAATGGAGCTTGAGGCGACAAAAGGCTATGGCAATCCCTGCAGCCTGAAACAGCTGATCATTGGGAGGCCTATGCTGAAATTGAAAGTGAAACGGGCTGTTTGCTGGAAGGAGGCAGCTTGCTGGGAGGCAGATTTCTTTTTTCTTGTGCTAATCAGGCTAAACTGGAACAGGCTGTTTGCTGCAAGGAGGTAAGTCAATAACTATAAATGCCTATAGAATGTTCAAATAATTAGACTTATTTTTTAAAAACTGCAATAGACAACTTAACAAAATGAAGAAGCTTTTTAAAATAAATGCTTGATCTGAAGAGGCCCAGTGCTATTGTATTTTCTTTTAAATAGCAGAGAATAACATATACTTCCAGAAAGCCACATCTATTTTAACAGCATCTGTACAAGTATAGTCCGATACAACAAACAGTGTATATCGTCTGTACTGTTTGCTGTTTGCTACAAGGAGACAAATTACTGGGAGGCAGAGGCAGATTTTTTCCCCCTTGTTTTCCTCCCCAAAAGCTAGGTTTTACTTCGGAGCATCTTATACTCCGAAAAATACAGTATGCATCTTTTACCTTTAGTTTATCAAGGTGCTTCTCATACATATACACAAGGAAATGCAACATTCTTATTTGTTTGCAATATAGCTAATCTTTTTTGGAAGCGTGCTACTGACTTGGTTTTATGATTTGCTTTTATTTTGAAATACAATTTTTGAAAAGATACATTTAAATTTTCTGCAAATAAAATGTATTTGTAATTATTTTTGCAGAACACAACCAACATAATCTGTCACTATTTTAACAACTAAACTATGAAGGATGCATAGTGAATGCCCAATTCTTTGTAGAGTGCTTATTTATATTTTACACTGTTTCCACATTATTGAATCACCTCTTTTTATTTAGGTACTTTCATGTTAAAAGCGAATGTGTTATTATATGTTGTTTATCCTACTGTAAAATCTTTGCACCAAGATGGTGCTTATTAGATAAGCCTTTTAGTGATAGGGAACTTGAAATTTTGAAAATGGAGGTAAATGCAAAAGACTCAGGTAATATATTCCAAATCTACACACCTAGATGCATGATTTCAAATGTTCTAGATTCTAAATGTTTACCTCAGAAGGACATCAAAAAAATTTCATGTAAATTACTGTAGACCCAGGCTTAGAATTATACATTTCCTTGTCATCAGATTGATTTGAGAAAACATGTAGATCTTCCACATATCTAGTATCATGTTGTCTCTCTTAGAGCACTGGCATATTACATAGAATTTCCTATTAATTTTTGCATGAATATCCACTACAAAGAGTAGATATCTTGGAGGAAAGCCGGTATTAAAAACCCAGATATGTATAGAATTATTGAAAATATTTTTGGCGGAAGACATTTACCAGCAGAATCAAAGAATTTTTGAAGTGTTTGGGAACTATTTGATGATCCAGTGAAGAACAGAATGTGATACGTTCCTGGATGACAGGAATTCAAAAGCATATAGACATAGCTGTTGGCAGCCATTTCCAGAATCAGAGACTGCATTTTTTCTGATCAGTGACTGAAGCACAGCAGTGATCAAGGACTATGTTCTGTGGACTTTCCATAACATTTACTTGACTACTATAGGAACCTGGACACTGGATTAAATAAATTGGTGTGGCCCAGCAGTTTTTCAAGGATGTAGTCATAATTCTCATGAGGAAAATAAAGATTTTTCCACAAGAAAATCTAGACGGATGAAGACAAATTGCCTGTGAAGACAGTCTTCTGCCCATTCAGAAGAAAGCATTTCAAACTCCTTTCACAATAAAATTCCTGCCCATTTTGGGAGCAGATAATCAGAATCCTGGAGAAAAGGTTTTAATTTCTAAAATTAAAGCTTTTAGCAATCCATGTGGCTTTAAAAAGAAAAGAAAGTTAGAAAGAGAAGAACTGATATCATAAAAGGATTGTGCTTTGGGAAATTTAGTGATAAAAGCTGAGACCCACAGGTCTCTTTCCATGTAACCAGAAAAGAATTTTATAACCAGTTTAGATTCTATTTCTAATTCAAAAGGTAGAACAGCCAACTATTGGGTGTACAGAAATGGACAGTCCTTTCAGGAATATACTAGTTCTGAAGCAATCTACTGTACAGATGTTCTCCATCTTCTGCTTGGTTTAGAAAGACTCATTATGGAGGTGATTATATCACCTTATAAAATTCATTTACTCAGGACATTGGAACAGCAATAGAAGTTATGTTTGATAACAAAAGTTGCTATAAAATAATAAAAAGGCTCCACTAAAAGCAATAAAAACTCCACAAATTTAAAATAAGGAAGTAGGATAAGGATGAACACATAACGTTTTAACAGAAAGCTATCTGAATAAGAAGTTAATAAGAAGTTACAAAACCTTATTTCCATTTAGATTGATTTATTATTGTACTTTGCAAAGGTTAATCCAAGCTGTCCCTTCTTTAGCAAAGTTGTAAGTGTAGGTATTTTGCAATCAAGCTTATTTTTTGGGCATCTGTTTAATAAACTGAAGATATCTCAGAAGTAATCTAGACAGGCTGTCATTCTCTTTAATGCCTTCAAGATTAGTAATTATCACCATTCAGGTAAATACAATTTAAATATTAGTAGCATGAACTTTCTAAATTAAATAATGCTTCTTTTAATTGGACAAGTGATACAAGTCTTTTCATTTTTATGCATTCTACGTTTCAAGTTCTTAACATTTTTATGTTGGAATCATATATCTGCCAGCTTGAGAGTGGGTGCTGATTTTATTCCGTCCGAATTGTACTGTTTCTTTTTAGAAGACAAAAATGATCAAGACCAAATATACAAAGAAAAAGCAGAACTGTAATTGCAATATAGAAGGGGAAAATAAACACTTTCCTGTATTGTTTTTCCAGTTTCCTTTCCTCAAAAATTTCCAACATGGAATTTTTCTTTCAGAGTTTATTCTTCCAAATGAATGTATTCTTATGAAAAAGAAAAAATATTGAATTCAGATAATTGCTTTTCATGGCGTAAATGATGTAAATATAAATAACTAAATATCTCAGTTACTAACATAAACACCCATCTCCAAAGCACATTATAGAACAAATGATAGTAACATGGCCATTTCAGTCAAATCTTCAGAAACCAGGATGATAATTGCCTATGGAATAATGCATATGAAGAAAAAAATAAATGGACAATACAATCATTGCACCCTAAAGTGCCAGAATTTTAACTAGCATCTGAAAATTAAGTACTGTGATATTCTATACTGCTGCTACCTGTAGTAAACATATCCCGCCGCTTCTCTTAGACAACTACTAAATTTCAGATACTGAGAGAAAAAAGAACATGGTCTAGTGACATGCGTACAGGATGGAAAGAATCAGCATTTGGATCTGAACCAGAAGCCAACGAATAACCGGTTCCAATTAATCAATTTGCTGAACCAGCAACTTTTTTCCTCAGGCTTTCCAGACATTTTTCAAGAGCAGCCTGTTAAAGAAATGAAATATGGAAGTTCATAGAACATAAGCATACAGTTCCAGAAAACTATGTTGCAGAAAACTCTGAGCTGCACGTTCATACTTCTTGCAGTTGGAAGTGGCTTCAGATAAAGCAGTGCCAAAGATCTGCAGTCTACAGTCCAAATTGACAATCTATTTCTAAATCAGGCAGCCTATCAAACAATATTTCTATTTATAAACATTATACTTTAAATCAATTTGAACCAACAGTTGTATTGAATAAAATGTATTAAACCTTGACTGAGGTATTGGGTTATAATTCTATTGGTTCTTCACCCTAACGTAACTAGGAAACAAGTACATGTCCCTGATTGGATGAGGAATCCTGCACATACACACCCTTGCTGTGTTGGTTTTCCATCCAAATGCTAAAGTTCAGTGGACATAAAAGGTGAAATATGCCATCAGCTATTCAGAAGGAAAAGCAGAAATTGGATCTAATCTCTAAATAGCTGATGAGTGAAATTTCATCTTTTTGAAAACATGGGGTGCTTGTGATATCCTGCCTGCTCAATTATGTACTCAGCTGAAGTTAACGAGTTACGTATTTTTGATAACTAACAACATGAGGTTTCCATGAATAAATGCTTTCTGTCATTTCTACTGGTTTTAACTGGGTTTTTTTCAATCAATTCTTGTATTCAGTAAGACGTGTTTTTTATGATTAAGTTCTTTTCTGATTTTTAAAAAATACATATTGAGGGCTGAAGTAAAATGCAGAAATCCATACTAATGAAAAAAGAAGCAATTTTAGGATACTTTTTTAAACAAACATTTGCGGAAGGTTCCCTAGAAATTAAAAAAAACAAATAATTGCCAGACACATTCATGTTTATATAGTGGGCTTCTGAAATCTTCATCCCACACTGTGTCTCCATATGAAAAGATTACCTGTGAAGATACCATTATAAAATTCTATGTGGAAATCCCTGAGGCACATGAATTCTGATCATGCAACACACACCACACTGAGAAATATGTCATATCTTATTATTGTGAGATACATTCTTATCATGAAATTATTGTAAGATACATTCTTATTGAGAGAGACACTTGCACTGGATGCATAGTGACTATGAATATTTTTTATATTGCAACATTTTACAATTCCAAATCATGTTTACAGTTCAGATTGAATATCTTAAGAAAATGTTTGCAGTATAATTCTTTTGCAGGATAAAATGTTATATGCTTTCTTGTATCTCTCTCTAATCCTTCGAGCTTCTCTCTGTATATGATTTAGGGTTACATTCCGAAAAGCAAATGGGAGATGGATACTTCTGAAGCAAAATTAGGTGGGTATTTAATTTATTTTATTAACAAAAAAAATTCCTTGTATTTGCACATCTGTAGTTTCATTGTCTGATCTGATCACATGCTTGAGCAAAATATACTGAATTTGACATTTTTGATGATACAGCTGCCTCAAGGCAGTGTAATATCCTTTTATCTCTGCAGTTACAATGCTATAACAATCAGATTTTTAAATTTTAGTTACTTTATATACTTTTGTGATGCAGTTTCTTATATACTAATATTCAAATAAATGAATGGTGAGTAAAGTGAGTTATTTGTAGTGGCTTAGCATTTCCTACAGAGCTGACCTTATGTATGCCATTTTTAGATCATTTTATCTATATGTTACTCTGATTAGGCTAACATTGTTCAACATTATGCCTTGTTTTGGCATGGTTGCAGAGACATATATGGGTATCATCTCAAAGCACTGTTAATCTTTTACAATGTTGCTGTGCATGAGTACATTCTATAATGTAATGGATTTCCAGTGCTTCTCAGAGAAAAGAAGTAGAAAGATGAGATTTTATATCCTTTTTTAATTTTCATTTAAGCCATTTGCTATGTTCATTTCTTGAACGCCATTGCTTTAAAACAGTTATTTGACCAGGGTAAGTATGTGCTTTTGTATTTTAAAAATACTATTTTAAATAGTTACATTTATTGAGTTATAGCATTTGAAGAGTAGAACTTTTCTAGTAGAAATAATAATATATCAGTTGTGTCTGGACTACAGCTGGTCATAATGATGAACAATCTCATATGTAGAGACATCAAAGAATTTTTTATGTACTTCAGTTTCTGTAATATTGAGTTAAATCTATGGTAAATGTGTCTCACTAATCTTGGAGGCTTTCTAGGACAATATATCAATAAGTATTCCCTTTCAAGTGCTTTGATTTTCAGAGGTTTATAACATTCAAGGCAAATACAGCATTAGGAAGGATTCACCTGGTATCTCATCAAATAAGCTATACTTATGGATTGCATCGCATCTATCCAACATAAATAATTTATATGCTGTGGGAAAAGGAGATTTATTTATTTATCATATTTGTATGGCTGTCCATTTCACGGAACATGACTCTGGGTGGCATACAATAAAAAATAAAAAGCAGCAATATAAAAATAATTGATAATTAAAAACACCAATTAAGAAGCAAAAAGAGTATCAACTTATTCCCTTGAGACTTCCAGGCCTGCTGACACAACCAAATCTGTTAGCAGGAATGGGGCCAACCTCACCTCAGAAGGGGGGGGGGGTGTTGATGATCCATGGGGTGGATGCCATCCTAGCCAGACTCCTAGGTCTCACCTGGTGTAGCTCTTTACCATACAGGAGCCACAACATACCTCGTGCCAGACATGATGGGTTGGGCAGGTAAAATCAGAAAGAGGTGGTTCCTCAAATAACCCAGCCCAATGTCATGATAGACTTTAAAGCTCAAAACCATTACTTTGAATTGGACACAGTGCAGCTAACATTTAATATAGATCTGTTTGTTTAATGTTTTTACAATGGGGAACAACTTGAAGAAAACTCTTCATTTCTGAAGGAATGGTATCAGATTATACATATATAAAGGTTTTTTACATTTCAAATCTGTTCTTTTAGAGAACAATTAAAATGTCAAGAAGAACTCCACCATCAGGCCTTTCCAATGTATGACTTATATTGTGGCCCTCAGCAAGAGGGCGACAATAGAGTGCTGAGTAGTTGGAAAAGATTTGATTAAAGCGAGCATGTGCATTCATTGAATATAGAATTCATTCCGAAGCCAATGGCTTAATATCATGATTTGTATCTTTTATACCATATTTTAATATTTAAAATTAATATTTTGATACAATTAATCATAGTTATTTATTGAATGACTCTCTCTCCTTCCCCCCTCTCTCTCTGTATGTATATATATACATAATTAATTGTTCAATATTTAACATAGTGCTTATTTAATTTTCTATATTCAGGTATACCATCTTAAATTCTTTTCATGTTCAGTCAAATCATTTTATCTCTTCCCCTCCTTCCATACCCTGAAGGCTACATTATCTTCCTGTTGCATGACTTAATTTCCTAGTAATGCCATAATCTGTAAGTTTTTCTTCTACGATAAATTCAATATTTTAAGCAAAGGGGCAAAAGGTTCTGGGGGCATTGTCTAAGATATAAAAATGAGAAACTGTAACATAACATGATCCAATAAAATATTCATAAGCAAAGAATTAGTAATATGGCATTTTACCATATTATGGAAACATTCCTTGTTAAATCTGTAGTGTAGGCTACATATGGTGAATCTTCTAAGCATTTGTGCATCATAAGAGTTTACTTCATGCATGCATGTGACATAGTTTTTTTATTGGATTGTTCTAAATAGACATAAACTCGAATTTATATCACCTTTTGCAATTTTTTTTGAAAAAGTCCTGGAATGATTTAAAATATTTCTAATCCACTTCACAGTTATATGTGTGATACCTTTACCATATAATCAAAATGAACAATAAATAGTTCAATGCCAAAAGAAAAATTGAAAAAATAAACCTGTTTTAACTTGTTGGAACTTAAGTGAAAACAAGCAGTAAAAAATTCCCAATAAAAGCTGTAGCAAAGATGGCTTTGAAAACTACGATTGCCGCTCATCTCACCAGGGTATATGAATGGAGCCATTATACATGATCTAAAATCATTGTTCTGAGCCTGCCTATTTATTTATTAGTAATTGGAAGCTAGTTGAATATAATAAAGTTATTTAAATGATGTGAGATGTTTGTTACATTAGATAACATTCTTGATGCTGCACTCTGAATTAATTTAAATTACTGAATGGGATCTTAAAGAAGACCCAAATAAACCAATTCATTTTAGTTCAGCATCTGCGTTACCATACCAAACCTCCTAAGAGGGCTACCTTTGGTGTATCAGCTGAAATTGATTTAAAGAAATGGGCTATGAATAGTATTTATTTATAACACAGTTTGTAATAACACACGCATAGAAGATCTGATCAATTAACAATTGTTAAACTACTCAGACAATCCTTTTATATTTTGGAAACAAATGTGCTGCAGTGTTAGCTGGCTGCCTTCAGTTTGATGTTGGATGGCACATAAATAAAAGTCCCTTCCAACTCTGTTATTCTGTTAAATAAAAGATGTAAACCATAAATAAGAAAAACTACAGTTGTTAGTAGGTAACATGTTAGTAGGTAACAATGAGAATGTGCTGTGCCTTCGCTTTTAATATTATCTGACAGTTCTTACATTTCTACAGTCTTGTTAACTTTTACTTACTGGCTTTCTTCCAGCTTATTATCAATTCTAAACACCTGGATCAAAGCATCTGCAGTCTTTCTAAACTTAATGGAAAGGCGGCAGAAAGGTTTTGGATGGGGGTTTTCTTTGTTTTATGGTATAAGAATTTACTGTACAGATTTCCTGTTGACTATCAGGCAAATGAAATTTTGTAAAACACTGTAGCAAGTACAGTATATGGTGGAGCAAAGCAGCAACTTTCCAGCACAATCTTTTGAAACCAATTGGACATGTTGAACTTTAGGCACAAAAACCTCTAGTTTCCATGGGAGATGGAGAATATAAACATGTACTCTGGTCATATTGTTAAAAACTGATGAAAGGTAACAAAAACACTCCCATGTTGTCTTAGTTACATAACTTGACCACAGTCAGACAACACAGTGATAATGTTCCCAGTCAGACAATACAATGATAAAGTTCTTCTGAAGCTCAGTTGCTGTTGCTCCTGGTACCAACAAAATCAATAAAATGTCACTAAGTATTAGTTTCCTAATTCTAAAAACATTCCAGATATTATTTGCTTCAAATATTATCTGTAACATAATACAGCATGTTATATTCTGTATATTATCAACTTTTTGCATATTTGCTTGTAAAGGAATAATATGTGAACTAAAATGTCTTCTGTTAATTCTTTTGATCACTTACCTCATAATAATTCTTTTCTTGCATCAATTTTGCTAGTAGTAAATAAGACTTGATGAAAATAGACACAGATATAATTTGGTACAATGAAAGGTTTGTTCCTTAGAACTTATTTCTTTGTTTTCTAGTCAGATATTGCCTAAACTATTCTTGTATCAGTTGAACAGAAGAATTAACTTGTTGAGCAGATGTGTCTGTTAACAATTTGTGGGTGCAACAGTAAAAAGCAAGCTGTTTATACCCTCCTACCCATTCAACCTTTCTTTCCTGAATCTGTTCTTAAAGGCAAGAAAAAATAGCAAATACAATCACACACAATATATGTATACATAATTAATAATAATTGTGGCTGATGTGCAGGATTATTTAGATTGTGATTTGAGTTTGTAGCAGTTGCTGAATAGTTATATAAATCACATATAATCTGAAATATGCATATGGCTATATTTATTTATGGTTTGTACACATTACCTCATGCTTCTCATAATCTATCTCTTAAATGGAATTGGTTTTGGTAAGATAATTTGTGAAAATGTTGAATAGATTTCAGTACATTTTTACTATTATAGAAAAACTAAAGCCCTTAAAACCAGAATAAATTCTTCTGTTAACAGAATAATTAAATATAGGCAAAATGTTTTAACTGGCTGCTTAATTTTTTTTAAACATAATTATAAGTTTAATGTCCCAATTATAATTTTGCAAAGTTTTTAAGTTCTTCCAGTAAAAATAACAAAGCAAAACAGCAGGGGTGAAATCCACTTACCTTTGCTACCGGTTCGGTAGCAATATGAACGTGCATATCTTCCGCACATGCACAGAGGATGCCTGTAAAGGTAAGCGAATTGCGAGCGGGGGGAATCTGCTGTGCCACATGATTTATATTAGCTAGAAAGCAAGAAATCCTGCTTTCTAGCTAATATAAATCACGTGGCACAGCTGATCATCGTAAAAACCTGTTTGCCCAAACTGGTAGCATTTTTTTTTACTACCAGTTTGGGTGAACCGGTCCGAACCAGTAGCATTTCACCCCTGATTTTTAGGATAGAGATAATTCTGAGGTAGAGAAACATAATATGTTAATTTTCAAATCAGTGCACTTTTCTGCATGTTTTGTTAACAAATAAGTATGTAAGTTATTTAAAATTTGATTCATAAAACAGCATAATATGGATTTTGCTACTTTTAAGAAGCTGATGGCCATTTAAAAGAATATTTAAAAGTTAAAATATTATATTTTGCATTTAAATATAGGTGTATTTATAATAAATTTAATATCTGTCTACTTCACAGTATGATGAGACTGGGATAATAATTTTAAATGATCTGTCTATTCCACAGATGGTGAGACTGAGAAAGATAGTTCTTTTGTATAAGAGAAACACCAGTATTACTTATATATGCTTGCATGTAGCCAAGTTTGAAAAATACTGTTTTAAAAAAATATGTTGATCTGTACCAAATAATTACTAGTATCACATATTTCAACTTTATATCAGCTGCTGAAGCAAAGGCAAAAAGAACCTCTGACCCGCTTTTGGATATAATTCCTCACAGCTGGTATTCTGCATTACATTCAAATTCTTTATCTGGTGATAGTTCTGAAATAATGTTCCATAATGCTTTGTGGAACATCTCCTGTATCTTCCATAGTGTTGGCTTAAAACATAGAATGGAACTTCTAAACTGGTCTTCAGAAATGCTTGCGGTATCGCCATTGTACATGGATTCTGTTAACGATTCGAGGCAAGAAGTAGCTTCCCTTATACATATGCCTGTTCATATTTTGCACACAAAAGGCTGAATTTCGAAAGGGTAGAAATGGGTGCTCCATTTTGAATTTATGCCACTCACAAAGACATCAACTAATATTTGGATTTCATCACTATATATTGTCAGTGACCTGTTTAAGAAAATCCCCATGCATTATATTTATGTATGCAAAAAAAAATTTAACAATAAGGCTATGTGTTTGTTCTCAGACAAATTGGATGGGTTGCGAACTGGTACTAAGAGGAAACGTGACTGGGAAGCAATTGCCAGCAGAATGGAAGATTACCTTCAGCTTCCAGATGATTATGATAGCCGTGCTTCTGAACCTGGGAAAAAAAGGGTAATAAATGTCTTGGTTTAACATACCCAGCCACATCGAGCTTTAAGAAAACTCATAAAACCTGGCCGTTCTGATAGGGTGAATAGTTCTATTCTTGCAATGGTGATATTTGTTAATGGAATGCTATTGCTCAAAAGTATACTGAATAGATCATGTTGGTATATGATTCTTTTATATCTGGAGAGAACAACATTTCAGTATATTTAACATTGTTATGTTCGATGGAGTTATGTTAACATATGGATGAGATTGGTGAGGCAATTTCTTTTTCAACATTGAACTGCCTATTGGAAGTTTATGGTTTTAGGAGTTTGTTATCTCAAAATGGCAATGCCCATTATAGTTACTGGGGACTCCAAGAGCTGTGAAAAGTGACTGTGGGCACAATCTTATTTTTCAGTGGAATACACATTCCTCTCCCATCCAAACTAGCCAACTAAATGCAACTGGATTTAGGAGCATTGAGTTGTTGTCTCAGTAATTGAGAGTGGTCTCATTACTTTGTCAATATTTCCTTGAAATATGTCTATGGAGATTCTCTCATTGAAATAGTTTTTCACTTTTTTACCAAAGGTATGCAAAAATTGCTTAGAATGTAATTTTAAAAAGGGTTTTATGAGGTTTTCCGGCTTTTGACTATCCATCCTGCCAACACATTTTGTAAGTTGCAAAGTCAGTAGAACAGTGGAACAAGATTCAGTGACAAATCTTTTTCCCCTCATTACTTTAGTGTTTTGTTTCTCAGTTTCATTATAATCTAATTAGTATAGTTTTTACAAATAAATAATATGGATGAAAGAAAGCAGAATGTGAATCAAGCTAGCAGTTTAATTTGCTTGGTATAAAATTGGAAAACAGACTGGTTAGAATATTATCTGTGTCCACTTTATGATATGATATTGGTGATCTGTATCTAGAATAGAGCTGAATACAACAGCATTTAACTTCAGTAATCAAAGAGTATAAAAACTCCAATGGTAAAACATTAGCAACATTCCTAAATATTCAGAAAACAGATGCATATTGAATATGAAGAAAACACCAGTATCCTCAGAGCTTGTTAGCGAAATTCTAAAGTTGTGTGGAACAGTCACACCGAGCTGTAAGGAACTGAATAGGTCCTTGTCCAATAAGAAGCAGAATTTAAAATATAAGTTAGCAAGTATTGAAAAATAAAAAATGGAAACATTTTTGAAAAATAATTCAATTTTTCATCCACTTCTCCAAGTAGGAAGGTTTGTGAAAGACAGCAAGATTAAAAAGATCTTCATCCAAATGCTTGATTTTAACCTTTTGTTCACCTCTAAATACATTAGGAAGCTCAAGTAAAGTGATGGCTAATGCCTTTTCTAAATTGTCCAAAATCTCTGCAGGGGATAAAATTGTATCAGAGATTTATGCATGTTGCTTCTTTTTCCTGAAATGACTGTTATCCAAGCAGCACGTCTTTTTTTTTAATAGGTAAGGTGGGCAGATCTTGAAGAAAAAAAGGATGCAGACAGAAAGAGGGCCATTGGTTTTGTTGTGGGACAAACAGACTGGGAGAAAATCACAGATGAAAGTGGTCGTTTTGCTGAGAAAGCCCTCAATCGCACTAAATACATCTGAATTAGTTGGCACATGGAAGATGTCTTCCTTTCAGGTTAGAGCTGAACCTTCTATATCTTCATATGTACTTGACAATGAGCTAAAGAGCATGTGGTGGATGGGGTGGATCTGGACACTATTTTAATCATTTGGTTAAAATCAGATGTTTAATCTCTGACTGCATGCAGTTTGGAGGAAAGAGAATAGCACAGTTCAAAAAATCCTGGTTTACTATCAGCTGTGATTACTTTTCCCAGGCTCATCATCTAATCTTTTTGTTTTTATCTACAGGCTGTTTGCTTTGGTGAGCGAAATACACAAGGTGGTATGGTTGGAACATGTCATTGCCCATCTAGAGAGCTTTCTGATTCTTTCCTTTTGAACTTTTTTATTTCATTGTGTTCCTTCCATTTTAACTGGTGATATCCAGGATCCCCAAGTTATATAATATCCTCTTGCATCTAAATGTGATAAAAATTTATGTTAAAATCAGTAGTCTTAGTTTTTATGTGTACAGTAGAATTGCAAGACAGTACTGAAGCCATTTCCTCTGCCGTACTCTGACCCAATGTCAGCATTACTTTGTATTGTTGCTTTGTGCTATTGTTATTTTATACTGTACAAACTTGGTAGTTTATTGTACTAGGAAACAGAACAATAAACTTTCACTATGACTTTAATAATGTGGTTGACCATATATTTATGTTTTCTATTATCTCTGTATTTGATTTTTAAAACAAGAGCTTCCCTAAATAGCGTGTTGGAGATTGGCAAGAAGATAAGTAAATGAAATAAGGATGAGCCCCAAATTCTGGTCATTAAAATGCCCCATTTCCTTGTACATAAATCTCTTCAAAGCATTTTTATTCTCCACACAACTTTATTCTTCACACACTCATCAGTGCATTGGCTTAAAGCCATCTCAGCTGTCTGTCACAAGAAGAGAACTTTAATTTATATTTGACTTAAAATAATCTGTCATCAAATAATTTGGTTAAGCAGCTTTCTGAATAGTATATATCTTACGGGATGGGTAAGATACACTATATTGCCAAAAGTATTCACTCACCTGCCTTTACTCGCATATGAACTTACTGTAAGTGACATCCCATTCCTAATCCATAGGGTTCAATATGACGTCGGTCCACCCTTTGCAGCTATAACAGCTTCAACTCTTCTGGGAATGCTGTCCACAAGGTTCAGGAGTGTGGTTATGGGAATTTTTGACCATTCTTCCAGAAGCACATTTTGAGGTCACACACTGATGTTGGACGAGTTTACGTGGCCTACCACTTCGCGGCTGAGTTGCTGTCGTTCCCAAACACTTCCACCTTCTTATAATACAGCTGACAGTTGACTGTGGAATACTTAAGAGCGAGGAAATTTCACGACTGGATTTGTTGCACAGGTGGCATCGTATCACAGTTCCATGCTGGAATTCACTGAGCTCCTGAGAGCGACCCATTCTTTCACAAATGTTTGTAAAAACAGTCTGCATGCCTAGGTACTTGATTTTATACACCTATGGCCATGGAAGTGATTGGAACACCTGATTCTGATTATTTGGATGGGTGAGCGAATACTTTTGGCAATATAGTGTATATTGCTTTCATTCTTGGCTGCTGTTTTTGTTTTGAATTGTACATCTAGCATTGTATATTTTATGGTTTCAATTAAATTTTAAGTACTACTCTGTCATTGTGACAAGAGGTGTATCAATTTAAATTGAAATAAATAAGATATACATATCTTATTTATTTCCCATGCTTATTAATTAACCAATACAATTAACTTTTTGTCCTTCAAATAATTTCTGTTTATAGGTATAATAGTATTGATAATTCTGTTTTTCCTCTGTTGATGGAGGATTGTGATTTATTACTTAAGGAATAGTTGCTACTGAAATATATTTATTTACATGACTTTATCCAGTTTGATTAAATATGTATAATTAGAAGCTATTGATATATCAGAATACTGTATAGAATGTTAGAAGACTACAAAAACATTTGTTTGCATAATTTATCTTTATGCCACACTGTAACTTTTAATATTGGTAAGTTATTTTTGAGTCTTCATCTCACAGCAATTATGAACACACATTACACATTTTTTATGATTGGCTTGCAATATTAGAATTACACTCTGTTGGGTGCTAAGTAAAACCTATTAGTGGATTAAATAGTAACTAGTTCCAAATATATTTTTAAAAAGTTCTTGTTTAATCCAAAAGTTTTGTGCACTTATTTGTTAATATGATCATGCTTCTCACATCTATAAAATCCTACTAGTGAAAAATTTTACTGTTTTTCATCACAAGGGAAAATATTGTTTACCTTCTCATATTTAATTAAACAGGCAAATGTGAAATGAAAAAAGTTTGTCATAACATATTTGGTGATGTTTTAAGAAATTGTGAAATTACAAAATTTTCATGTCGATTTAATTAACAATTTTCAACTCTAAATCCTTAAATCTTTTATCTGCCTCTTGTGGAGTTACCAAAGTTAGAAGCAACTCAGCATGCACTGGAAATTTATAAAGTTCATAACATTGAGGCTCAAATAAAGTGGATTGTGTACTGTTTTTGGCTTGTTTTACTAACATTTTTATGCTTATTACAGTATTCAGTTAGCAGGAATGGTCAGGTGTGCAGAAATATTTTCCATATGGCTGGTATATGGGTGTTTTAAAATACCTAAAAGCTTATAAGTGATGATGATGTTATCCATTCAGTTATGTCCGACTCTTGGTGATTCTATGAACCAGGTCTTTCTATGTCTTTTGAGCTTGCACTACTTCTTTAAGTGGTTCTGTGCTCTGGCTGGTGTCAGCTTTTATGGTGTCCAGCCACCATGTTCTTTGGTTACTTTTTACCATTAACTCTTCTAAACATAATTGCTTTCTTCAGTGAATTCCCCCACATGACATGACCAAAATAAGTGAGGCACAGTTTCGTGATTTTGCCTTCCAGTGATATGCCTGATGTTATGTGCTCCAGTACTTGTTTGATAGTCACCTTTATTGTCCAAAGAATATGCAATATGCAATATCCAATCTTCACAACCATATATACTGGTCAAAAAATAAAGGGAACACAAAAATAAGACATCCTAGATCTGAATGAATGAAATATTCTTATTAAATACTTTGTTCATTACATAGTTGAATGTGCTGACAACAAAATCACACAAAAATTATCAATGGAAATCAAATTTAGCAACTATGGAGGTCTGGATTTGGAGTTACACTCAAAATTAAAGTGGAAAAAAACACTACAGGCTGATCCAACTTTGATGTAATGTCCTTAAAACAAGTCAAAATGAGGCTCAGTAGTGTGTGTGGCCTCCATGTGCCTGTATGATCTCCCTACAACGCCTGGGCATGCTACTGATGAGATGGCGGATGGTCTCCTGAGGGATCTCCTCCCGCACGTGGATTAAAGCATCCCCCAACTCCTGGACAGTCTGGTGCAACGTGCCGTTGGTGGATGGAGCGAGACATGATGTCCCAGATGTGTTCAATTGGATTCAGGTCTGGGGAATGGGCAGGCCAGTCCATAGCATCAATGCCTTCGTCTTGCAGTAACTGCTGACACACTCCAGCCATATGAGGTCTAGTATTGTCTTGCATTAGGAGGAACCCAGGGCCAACCGCACCAGCATATTGTCTCACAAGAGGTCTGAGGATCTCGGTACCTAATGGCAGTCAGGCTACATCTGGTGAGAACATGGAAGATTGTGCGGCCCCCTAAAGAAATGCCACACCATTACCAACCCAGTGCCAAACCGGTCATGCTGGAGGATGTTGCAGGCAGCAGAACTTTCTCCACGGCGTCTCCAGACCCTGTCAAATGTGCTCAGTGTGAACCTGCTTTCATCTGTGAAGAGCACAGGGAGCCAGTGGCAAATTTGCCAATCTTGGTGTTCTCTGGCAAATACCAAACATCCTGCACAGTGTTGGGCTGTAAGCACAACCCTCACCTGTGGACGTTGGGCCCTCATACCACCCTCATGGAATCTGTTTCTGACTGTTTGAGCAGCCATGTGCACATTTGTGGCCCGTTGGAGGTCATTTTGCAGCGCTCTGGCAGTGCTGCTCCTGTCCCTCCTTGCACAAAGGTGGAGGTAGCGGTCCTGATGCTGGGTTGTTGCCCTCCTATGGCCTCCTCATCTCCTGATGTACTGGCCTGTCTCCTGGTAGCACCTCCATGCTCTGGACACTACGCTGACAGACACAGCAAACCTTTTCGCCACAGCTCGCAATGATGTGCCATCCTGGATTAGCTGCACTACCTGAGCCACTTGTGTGGGTTGTAGACTCCATCTCATGCTACCACTAGAGTGAAAGCACCAGCAGCATTCAAAACTGACCAAACCATCAGCCAGAAAGCATAGGAACTGAGAAGTGGTCTGTGGTCACCACCTGCAGAACCACTCCTTTATTGAGGATGTCTTGCTAATTGCCTATGCTTTCAACCTGTTGTCTATTCCATTTGCACAACAGCATGTAAAATTGATTGTCAATCAGTGTTGCTACCTAAGTGGACAGTTTGATTTCACAGAAGTGTGATTGAGTTGGAGTTACTTTGTGTTAAGTGTTCCCTTTATTTTTTTTGAGCAGTGTACTATCTGATGCTAGGAGTACCACAACCTCATTGCGTGATAACAGTCAAATAGCTCCTAACTTCATCAAAAGTTTTCTTTTGCCATGTACCCCACCATTTCACTGTAGAATTTAACTTTTCTAACTACATTTTTCAAAACAAAGATTTCTTTGCATCGGTTATTCAATAAATATCTTTCTAACAATTATGAACAATTTATTGAATTAAAATCTGGTGGTAAATGTTATAAAAACAATTTTAATAATAAAATGTTGCCCTAATAAATGTATTGTTTTAAATGTGTTATAATTTAAGAATTTTGTTTTTTACGACTGATGAATAGACATGTACATGAATAGACATGAATATATTTTATTTCAATTACCTTGTCATCAAATGGAAATAAAACTTGAGTAATTTTTGTTCTGAATAATCACAAAAAAGCACTACACTCAGGTGAAATTCAGCAGGTTCCAACAGGTTCTGGAGAACTGGTAGCAGAAATTTTGAGTAATGTGAAAGGGTGTTGGTCTTACCTGATGTGCCTTTTCTCATGGAGTGGAGATAGCATCCAGGAATGGGTTGACCTCGTCTGGGTTGATTCTGTCAGAAGCTGAAGTCCTGTATGATGCTGTGTCAGAGACTGTAGCTTCCTACAGCACCAAAGCCAGTGCTGCTACCTGCCCCTCGGTAGTGTTGGGCGATAACCCCTGTCCAGTCCATCCTGGAGGAACTCAAGAATTTGGGTAAGGTGGAATTACATATGCAGGATGTGAAGGGCCTCCTAGAGGCCCGGATGGTTTTAATGACCCTGGAGGAAAAATTGTCCTCCCTCAGAACGCTCCACTCAAGAGCCAGGTGGTCAGATGGAGCCACTGTAGTTCTGGATGAACCAATGCCCCCTGGCTGAGTGAAATCTTGTCCTGAGGGATCCTCCAGGGCTGAGCCAATGACAGGTTCACCAGATCTGCAAACCACAGCTGTCTGGGCCAGTCGGGCGAGAAGCAGGATCTTCGCCCTCTCTGCTAGTGCCTTCCATATCACCCTTGGGATAAGGAGAAGAGGAGGGAAGGCATACAGTATTCCTGGAGGCCAAGGACATCGGAGAGCATCTACTCCCTCCACCCCTGGCATCGGAAACCTGGCATAAAATCTTGGCAGCTGAGCATTGTCTGGAATGGCAAAGAGTTCCACCACTGGGAGGCTGAAACAGTCCATGAGTTCCCAAAATAGTGACAAGTACAGAATCTACTCCGCATGGTCTACTGTAGCTCTGCTGAGCCAGTCTGCACGTTTGTCACCCCTGAGATATGCTCCACTACAATGGATAACAAGTGCCTCTTCGCCCAGAGGCCTAGTCGCTTGGCTTCCTGCATAAGGGACCTAGAGCGGGTCCCCCCTGACGGTTAATGTGCGATTTGGTGGCCATGTCCGTCAGAACGAGGATGTGCTTACCAGAGACCGCCTGTTGGAAATTGTGGAGGGACGGGTACACCGCCCTTAGCTCCAAGCAATTGATGTTGTGGGTCTGGTCACTCTGGTTCCACTGCCCTTGGGCCATCTGCAACTGAAGATGCCCCCCTCCCCAACTGAAGAGGCTGATGGCCATAGTGACAGTGACCCGGGCTCTTTGAAGTAACAGCTCTTGGCAATGGCTGGAGGGAACTATGTCCCTGGCCAGTGAACTACTTGTGCCTGTCCTCTGAAAAGGTAAGAGAAACCATTGAAAGTCTCTGGCATGCAGTTGTGCCCAGGGAACAATGGAAATACTGGACATCATCTTGCCCAGGAGCTACGTGTTTTTGTACGCTGCCCTGAGTCCTTTGGGAGAAGGGCGGCATATAAGTCCAATAAATCTAAACCTGTGAGAGCAGGGCCAAGGATATGATTCACTCCCTTTTGACCAGACCTGCTAGGTCCTTGAGGCTGGTCTGCCGCTCCTGGGATAGGTAAAACCTGCATGCCACCGTATCAATGATTGCTCCCAAATGAAACAGGCAGTTTGTAGTGGTAAGGTGGCTGTTTATGTTAATAGAGAACCCGTGCTGCTGCAGTGCCTGTGTCGTGACCCTCAGGTCCTCTTTAGCCTGGATGGCAGAGGAGGACTGGATCAATATATCATCTAGATAGCACTAGTCGCACATGGGCTTAGCCTGAAAATGGGCTGCCAATGCTGCTAGAACTTTTGTGAATGCCCTAGGTGCCGATGAGAGACCGGATGGTAGGGCTCTATACTGATAGTGGTAATCCACATAATGAAAGCAGAGATATTGCCGATGAAGTGGCAAAATAAACATATGGAGATAAGTCTCTGTTAAATCAATAGACATGAGGTAGTTGCCCTCCTGCATGCCCCCCAGAATAGTTTGCAGAGTGCATCATAAACCGCCTGTAAAGCAGATGGTGGTTCAGTTTAAGATGTAGAATAGCTCTCCAGCCCCACCCTGAGGCCTTGGAGATCACAAATAGAATAGAATAGAATCCCTGGCCTTGTTGAGCCTCTGGCACCCACTGGGTTGCTTGAATGTCCAGCAGTTGCTGAATTGCTGACTATGAGGGCTCTCTTTGCAATGTCTTTTGAGAGTGGGCAGCAAATAAAGAACCTTGGGAATATGGAAAGGAATTCAAGGGAAAGCCCCAACCTCACTGTGTCTCTGACCCATGCGTCTAGTTTTCTCCCATTGGTTGGCAAAAAGGGCCAGGCAGCCCCCGATGGGAGGGAGGGATGTGCCAGTATTAGGGGCACTGAAAGGAATGACCTCCACTGCGAAAAGACCGCTTAGACTGTCTACCTCTAGGTGGTCAGTCTCACTGTTGCCACTGCCTTGGGAAGTAACCCCCCCTTGGGCCTGGAATTTTTTGGTCTGGGGTCTGGGGCCCGAAAGGAAGGCCGTCTCATGTATGGCAAGGGGCAAAAAAAGTCCTTCCTAGTTACAAGCAGCAAAATTCTTCTCTTGTCTCCTGAATCCACCAGATATTCACCCAACAAGTAATCCCCTTTAAAGGGAGCTGATGCTAGATGCCACTTGTGGTGACATCCGTCTGCCATTGGTGAAGCCAGAGTAAGTAGTGTGCCACTACGGAACAGATCATAGACTTTGAGGCAAATCTGGCAGTTTTGAGTGTGGCATCCATCAAAAACTGGATCACTGCCACCAGTTTGTTGATATCCTGGTGTGCTCTGGTATTGGCTGCCGGGATCCTCTCCTGCAGCTGTCGAAGCCAAAGTAATGATGTCCAGTTGAAAAATGAGGCGGTCACCGATGCTCACCCACGTAGCTACTTGATGGCTACTCTGCAGAGTTGAATCTGTCCATCTGTCTTCCGGTTTCAGAGACTCCTGGTACACCAGGCATGGTGGAAGACACTGGTGTGTCTACTGTCGGTAGTTGAAGCGTCCGGGCCAGCTCAGGTCCCATATTGTAAAAACGTCTATTAGCCGAGGTTGGCATAGGACCCAAGGTAGGTGAGTTCCACTGCCTTTGGACTATGTCAACAAAGAGTCTTGGTGATGGAATTGTCTCTGCCTCAGTGGTAGGCTCTGAAAAGATGGGTCTGTTGTGCTGGTCAGGCTCTCTGTGTCCGGGTCAACTGCCTTGACCCCAAGTCTGGCTTAATTCTTAGCCTTGAAAAGGAGTGAGTTGAACATGCCAGGTTGAAACAATCTGGTGAAGGCCGGCTGTTCTGGTATCATACTCTCATCGTCTGACAAGTCTGCTTCCCTTTGCCCTCCCTCTTCTGAGAGCAGGGATGGGAGAGTATACCTCAGAGCTGGCTAAAATTCCTGCATGATTCATGTGGAGCCCAGAAGCCACCAAGGAGGCTTGTCTAGATTGTTGTTGGAGCCCAGCTGTAATGCCTTGCCTGACTGCACTTGCAATAATGTCCTACAAATTAGGCTAGGCTATTGGGTCTGCCTGCAATTCTGAGCCAAGACCCGCAGCTGTTCAGGTAAATGTGGCTTCTGGAGCAGCACTGGCTGAAGTACAAGGCCAATCAATGTTGTCAGCTGGGATGGTCAAATCTGAAACCGATCCCCATAGGCCTGTGTTGTTTACAGGGAAAACGACTTGGGGGAGAAGCCCTAGCAATAGAGGAGTGCCCTAACAGCTTTTGACAGACTCAGTCCAATCAGTGAGCAGACAAGGTCAGCCCATTCCTGCATGCTGTCTCCACCACAATGGAGAACTGACAAATACCACCTCTGGTTGGCCCCAGAGTGGGGAGAGAATGGGGATTTTGCAATACCCTTCCCCCAGGAGTGAGGTGGGAATGGAGATTTTGCAGTATCCTTCCCCTGCCATGCCGACCAAGCCACGCCCACAGAACCGGTAGTAAAAAAAATTGAATTTCACCACTGACTACACTGAATATTCATATTATTTCAAACTACACTTTTCAGTAGATGCACATCTCTCATTCAGTTTGGTGTTACTATACATATATATGTAAAACAGCCTGAAACTAAAAGCATACTACAGGGTTTTTTAATATTTTTGAAAGCATCTTTCCAATTCTATTTAATTTTTTACTTGTATTTTCTGTTTGTGTTGAACACATTTGTATTCAAGTGGATAATAATTTCCTTTTTTATATCAGAATATTTTTCTTTTTATACAATTACACACAAAGTGTGCAAAGTAAGGAAAATAATTAAAAATCCATTAGGGATAAAGAAAAGGAATAGCAATTAACTTTCATTATCTATAACAGTAACTATGCAATGCTATGGAAACTATGGAAAATGTGTTCCAACATGATATGGAAAATAAATATGCGTTGATCTTTAAATCTGTATCCTCCTCCAATAATTTGAACTATTAATTTATGTTGCTTTGATTATTTTCATATTCCTTTCAGTTAATCATGTAATTTTTATTAGTTGCAAATTGTTTGTATATTTATACTGCAGAAAAAAATAAGAGTTCTATTTTGGAAACTTGATTGGTGCTACATAAATTACAAGTACCAGAATCATTCATACGATTTTTTTATTCTGATAACTGAAATATCAATGAAGGTTTTAACTAATTAGTATAGGAGACAGGAGTGGAGCCAATGCAAGCATTTTCCTATGTACAGAATTGGTTCTATATCAAAATTGTGTGTTAGACTCTTAATGAGGCCTGAAAAGTTATACAGTAAACAGAACATTTGGTCCCATAGTAGTATATAGTACCATACTACTATAAAGAATAGTTCTTTATACTATTCCATAAAATTGGACAAGAATTTACCACTATTAAAATAGGAATAGCTTTTGCTGTGTAAAGTTTTGCTGGACAATGTGAAGATATGGAAATGTAACCCAATAATGATGGATTTCCTTAGAAAGTTAATATATTTATAAACATTTGTACATCACAACATAGTCTCATATCTACAATTGTTACTTGCTAGCTACAATGATCTCTATACTAATCTAAAGCTGGAAAGAATGGTAACTTCTAAAGAGGGAGAAAACCTTCTCTAGGAAGCTGCTCCTCTCTGCAGAAAAATAGAACCTTTAAAACTGGATACAACAAACTGCTAACAAATAAGAACAAACTCTGGGATTGCTCTGCAGAAGAGAAGTGGAAAAAATAGGAAAGTGTTCATCAGGGGCTGCTTAAGACATTTCTGGAAATTGAAAAAGAAATAACCCAGGTGGCACTTGAAGAATGTTTATAAGCTTTCGGGTGTTAGGTTAGGTTAGGTTAGGTTAGGTTTTTTGGATTTATATGCTGCTCTTCTCCCAAGGACTCAGGGCAGCTTACAATATAAGAAAACACATATTACAAAAATTAAAAGGGACATTAAATAAAGTATCCAAAAAACCCCAATTGATATTTACAATAAAAATGTAAAAATTAAATTAAAATTAACAACCAAATTAATCCTATATTTTATTCTATTCAGGTCAGGCTGGCTTGCTGGAAAAGCCAACTTTTTAGGGCACGTCAGAAGGACCAGAGGATTATGCGAAGCTCCGGGGGCAGCTCACTCCAGAGGGAAGGCGCTCCCACAGAGAAGGCTCTGCCTCTGGGGGTCGCTAGCTGACACTGTCTGGCCGACGGCACCCTGAAGAGGCCAACTCTGTGGGATCGCACTGGACAGTGGGATGCTACTGGTGGCAGTAGGTGGTCTCGCAGGTATCCTGGGCCTAAGCCATGGCATGCTTTAAAGATCATAATTAGTACCTTGAATCACACCCGGAAGACAAATGGCAACCAGTGCAGGCCGCCTAAAAGGGGTGTAACATGGGAGCACCTATGTTCCCCCATGATAACCCGCGCAGCCGCATTCTGGAACAGTTGAAGCCTCCGGGTGCTCTTCAAGGGCAGTCCCATGTAGAGAGCGTTACAGTAGTCCAGGCAAGAAAGGACGAGGACATGAGTGACTGTGCACAGAGCATCCCGATCCAGAAAGGGGCGCAACTGATGTATCAGGCAAACGTGGTAAAAGGCCCCCCTGGTCACGGCTGTCAGGTGTTCTTCTAAACTAAGCTGCGTATCCAGGAGGACTCCCAGATTGCGGGCCCTCTCTGAGGCAGGTAAAGTTTCTCCCCCTATCAAAGATGGAACAAGATGCACAAATCGGGATAACGGAAACCACAGCCACTCAGTCTTGGAGGGATTGAACTTGAGCCTGTTCCTCCCCATCCAGATCCGGACAGCCTCCAGGCATTGGGATATCACATCAAGGGCATCGTTTGGGTGGTTTGGGGTAGAGATGAAAAGTTGGGTATCATCAGCATATTGATGATACCGTACCCCAAAACCAGGATTATCTCATCCAGCAGTTTCATATATATGTTGAACAGGAGGGGTGAGAGAACCGACCCCTGCAGCACCCCACAAGTGACGCGCCTCAGGGTCGATCCCTGTCCTCCCGTCAACATGAACTGACCGATCTGACAGGAGGAGAACCACCACAAAACGGTGCCCCCCACTCCCAACCCCCCAACTCATCACAGTAGGATACCATGGTCGATGGTATCGAAAGTTGCTGAGAGATCTAATAAGACCAGGACTGAGGAGCAGCCCCTGTCCCGGGTCCACCAGAAATCATCAATCAACACGACCAATGCCGTCTCCGTGCTATACCCAGGCCTGAAACCTGACTGAAATGGATCCAGATAGGCAGCTTCATCCACGTACTGGGGAAGCTGACGTGCTACCACACTTTCGACAACCTTCGCTACAAAGTGAAGGTTGGAGACCAGACGATAGTTGGCTAAAGAGGCTGGGTCCAGGGAAGGCTTCTTAAGGAGGGACCTCACCACTGCCTCCTTCAAGGCTGTGGGAAAGAACCTCTCTCTCAATGAAGTGTTGGTAATCGCTTGAAGCCAGCCTCGTGTCACCTCCCGGGAAGCCAAAACTAACCAAGAGGGACACGGGTCCAGCACACAAGTGGCAGCACTGAGTCTCCCCATAATCCTGTCCATGCCCTCAGGGGTCCCAGGGTCAAACTCCTCCCAGATAGTCTCCACAAGATTCATGCCCGTCGACTCGCCCAAATCTACCCAGAGTCCAAGCCTGTCCAAATCTGAGCGATTTTATCCTGCAGATACTGAACAAATTCTTCAGCCCTATCCTGCAAGGGGTCTTTCCCAGTTCCTTGATTAAGTAAGGAGCGGATCACCCTAAACAGGGCGCAGCTGGGCAGTTATCTGCGGACGCGATAAGAGCGGAAAAATGTTGCCGTTTTGCCGCTTTTATCACCACTAAGTAGGATTTAATATGAATTCTTACTAGTGTTCGATAAGATTCGGACCGGCTGGCCCTCCAACCACTCTCAAGGGGTCTTTTCCAGCGTTTCATCTCCCGGAGCTCCTTGGTAAACCAGGGAGCTACCCGGGATTGACACCGGGTCAGAAGCCACAAAGGCACAACATGGTCCAAGGCCCCAGTGGCCACCCTATCCCAGGCTTCCACTAGGGCTTTGGTCGAGCTGTGAGCAAGCAATTCAGGAAAAGTCCCAAGCTCCATCAGGAACTTTTCAGGGTCCATCAGGCACCTGGAGCGGAACCATCTATTCGGTTCCGCCTCCCTGCGGCGAAGGGTAGCAGTATGGAAGTCAAGCCTGATGAGGAAATGATGAGACCATGACAAGGGTTGGATAGAAATATCCCCTAAATCTAGATCATTCATCCACTGCCCAGAGACAAAAATCAGGTCGAGCGTGTGTCCCCTGTTATGGGTGGAGTCTTGAATTAACTGAGTTAAGTCCATAGCCCTCATGGAAGCCATGAACTCCCAAGCTGATTCGGATGTCTTGCCAATGGAAGGCAGATTGAAATCCCCCAGGATCATAAGCCTGGGAAAATCAACAACCAATCCGGATAACACATCCAGCAGCTCCAGCAGGGCCGATGAAACGTAGCAGGGAGACAGGTATGTAACAAAAAGGCCCACCTGAACTCCAAGGCCCCATTTCACAAAAAGGGACGCACACCTGCCTATCTGAAGCACAGTGACCTCCTGAGGTCCGAGATTTTCCCTAATAACCACCGCCACCACCCCCCCCCTGCCCTGGGCTCTCGGCTGCTGAAACGCCCGGAAGCCTGGTAGGCATAATTCACTAAGGGGGACACCCCCCTCATGGCCCAACCAGGTCTCCGTAATGCACTCCAGGTCTGCTCTACCCTCTTGTATGAGGTCGTAAATGAGGGGAGCCTTACGTACCATGGACCTGCCGTTAAGCGACACCAGCCGGAGACCAGGATCCTGTAATCCCGAGCACCCAGGGGGGCAAGAAGGCGATGAGGGTTGGAACACGTGATCGCTCTTAAACAGCAAACTCGCGTCCCCCAAACCTAATTCTGCGCGCCTTGGGCCCAAGAAGGATTTTGGTACCGTGTAGGCTGGCTCTTTAGCTGGCTGCAACAGCAGGGTTTAGAACGAAAGTTCGGCTTGGCATGCACTGGGGAAGATGGCTGCCTGAGCTTGCTGCTCAGGCTTGGAGAGGGAAGAAACAATCAAAATTCTAATCCTCTGCTGAAGCCAGACCTATTGAAAAAGAAGGCTGTAAGAGAGGGAGCCAAGAGGATCTCGGAAAACCGTTTACTTACTCAGAACGCTGCTCTGAATGGCTCCGAACGGCTCCGAAGGGCCCTCAGGCGACGCGGTTTCCTGTAGGCAGCATTCCAGCGGACGGCAACTCCAACACCGAGCCCAAATCGCTGCGGCCTCGGTCTATTAATACGGGGCGCCACTGAGCTGCATTGGGACATGGATTTCAGCTACTGGGTTCCACAGCCACGGAGGGGTTGGTGAGTTGGGACTGGCCGGCTGGCTTTTCTACCGCCGCCGCTGATGCCCCCCCTCCTTCTCCATCGTGGCTGCTGTGATCCTGGCTTCTTTAAACGTCAAAGCCAGCTTCCCGCTGCTGTTTGCCGCTGCCACACGCTACCATCTTGGGCTTGCCTCTTTGGGCGACATGGGCTTGCCTCTTGGGCGGCGTGTTCTCCGGTCGCCCTCACCCTCTGGCCGCCCCCGCCTTCATCCTCAGGGATTTTTCTGCTTATCATTCTAACTGTTCTAACTGTTGCTGCGGCCATGGAGACCTCTGGCCACGCTGATAGTTCTACATGTGATCCCGTGTTATACAACCTCTGTAGAAGGAGAGGACGGGGGACAAGGAGAACGTGGACAGGAAGCCTGCTCCCCCCCCCAACTGGCATCAACCCCCTCAGCCATTTTAGACTCTCAGACTTCATGTACTTTTCTGGACTCCGCAGGGGAGAAGATCAATAGTGTGGAGCCCCCCCCCCCAAACCTTTACCAACTTCACCTATTTTAAATTTGCGCCAACCGCTTCTGCGGGTCAAGAACTGCGCTTATTTTGCTTGTTGAGGGAATGTTGTATGAATGGGTGAGAGCGTGTTCCCACTTTTAACTTTTATATTTGATTAACCTTTTATATTATTACTCTGTATTTTAACTATTGTAGTGGGGGTGTATGAGGAGAGTGGCTGTGGGTTGTGTATGATAGGATCAGGTGGGCGACCTGAAGCCCCCTCCACTGAGTGCAGATGCAGAAGTGGTGGGGACCCAGACTTGCCCCCCATCCTGGTATGAATGCTGAGTGTGGCCTGTTGGGAAGAATGGGGGCCATGGGAGGTGGGTGGGGGTCTACGGCGACGGGGGAAGGTTGGAGCATTTCGGTTACGATGGGGAGGGGCAGATATGATGGGAGCTGTAAGGTTGGCCATTACCGGGAAAGAAGGACTCTCTATCTTACAGCGATTCCTTGTTCCGGCCCTACTGGCTCAACTCAAGGGCCTGGTGGCAGAGGAGATCAGGGCCCTGGTCTCAGGTTGCTGCTGCTAAATGCCAGGTCTGTAATAAATAAAGCTCTCCTTGTCTGGGACTTAATTTTAGACGGGGAGGCAGACCTGGCATGTATAACTGAAACCTGGCTGGGCCAAGAGGGAGGAGTCCCCCTCTTGGAAATGTGTCCAGATGGGTTCCAGGTGCTACACCAACCGCGACACCAGATAAGGGGTGGGGGAGTGGCAGTTATTATCCGAAGATCTTTAGCTCCTCTCAGGATCCCTGCCCCAGAGATTGTGGGGTGTGAGTCTCTTCTCCTGAAGTTGGACCTAGGGATTCAATTGGGCTTGTTTTTGACGTACCTACCTCCCAGCTGCATCACAACCGCCCTGCCTGCGCTCCTAGAGGTGGTAGCCGGCGATGGAGTTCCCCAGACTGATGGTACTGGGGGACTTTAACCTGCCATCCCTGGGCGAACACTCCGATGGAGCGCAGGAGTTCATGGCTTCCCTGACAACCATGGACTTGACCCAAGTAGTTCAGGGTCCAATCCATAGAGCGGAACACACACTCGACCTTGCATTTCTCTCGGGGCAGTGGAGATGTGATCTTGAATTAAGGGGAATAGAGATCTCACCCTTGTCATGGTCAGATCACTTCCTACTGAGGCTTGACTTTGGGATGCTACTCCCCCATTGCAGGGAGGTGAAGCCGATTAAGTGGTTCCGCCCCAGGCGCCTGATGGATCCAGAAGGACTTCAGAAGGAGCTTGGAGGGATACCTGACTCCCTTGCCCACAACCCGACAGAGGCCTTAGTTGTGGCCTGGAATACTGCAGCGGCTGAGGCTCTGGATCGGATTGCGCCTTTGTGGCCTCTCCATGGCAGTGGATCCAGGAGGGCACCTTGGTTCACCAAGGAACTCTGGGAGATGAAGCGCTAAAAGAGACACCTAGAGCGATGCTGGAGGGCCAGTAACTCCGAATCTGACCGAACACTATTAAGAGCCTTTATTAGGACTTATTTAGTGGCAATACAGGCGGCAAAATGTACATATTTTTCCGCTCTTATTGCATCTGCGGAATCCCGCCCAGACGCCCTGTTTAGGGTGACCCGCTCCCTCCTAAAAGGCGAGGAGGCAGGGAACCCCTGCAGGGAAGAGCTGAGGAGTTTGTTCAGTTTCTGTCGGATAAAATCACTCAGATTCAGATGGACCTGGACTCTACTTGGGCAGCACCAGCTGAGATGCCGAGGGAGGGTCTTAGTCAGATTTGCTGGGATGAGTTTGAGTTTGTTACCCCTGAGGAAGTGGACAAGGCCATGGGAGCAATGAGTGCCTCCACCTGTTTATTGGACCCGTGCCCCTCCTGGCTGGTCTCGACCAGCAGGGAGGTAACACGAGGCTGGCTCCAGATGATTACGAACGCATCTTTACAGGAGGGGTCTTTCCCGCAGCCACTTAAGGAAGCGGTGGTAAGGCCCCTCCTTAAGAAGCCTTCTCTGGACCCAGCTATTCTTAAGAACTATCGTCCTTTCTCCAACCTTCCTTTTCTGAGAAAGGTTGTTGAGAAGGTAGTGGCGCTTCAACTCCGACGGACCTTGAATGAAGCAGATTATCTAGACACCTTTCAGTCTGGCTTCAGGCCTGGATACAGCACAGAAACTGCTTTGGTCGCACTGACCGATCATCTCTGGCGGGCCAGGGATAGAGGACATTCCTCTATCCTGGTGCTTGTTGACCTCTCAGCGGCTTTCGATACCATCGACCATGGTATCCTTCTGCGACGGTTAGAGGAAGTGGGAGTGGGAGGCACCGTTCTACAGTGGTTCTCCTCTTACCTCTCTGACAGGTCGCAGTCGGTGTTGGTTGGGCAACAGAGGTCGACCCCTAGGCCCCTTAAATATGGGGTGCCGCAGGGTTCGGTCTTGTCCCCCCTCCTATTTAATATCTACATGAAACCGCTGGGTGAGATCATTCGACAGCACGGGGCTAAGTATCATCAGTATGCTGATGATACACAATTATATCTCTCTGCCCCGTGCCAGCTCAGTGTAGCGGCGGACGGTGCCTGGAGACTGTTAGGATCTGGATGGGGGTAAACAAACTCGTACTCAATCCCGACAAGACCGAGTGGCTATGGATGTTCCCCCCGAAGGACAGCCCAGATAGTCCATCCTTGATCCTGGGGGGTGAAAACGTACACCCCTCAGAGAGGGCACGCAATTTGGGGGTCCTCCTGGATTCACAGCTGACACTGGAACACCATCTGTCGGCTGTGACCAGGGGAGCCTTTGCCCAGGTTCGCCTGGTGAATCAATTGTGGCCCTACTTGGATCGGGAGGCACTCCAGACTGTCACTCATGCCCTAGTCACCTCAAGGCTGGATTACTGCAACGTGCTCTGCATGGGGCTACCCTTGAAAAGCGTTCGGAGACTGCAACTAGTCCAGAATGCAGCCGCGCGAGTGATATTGGGTGTACCTAGGTACACCCATGTCACACCTATCCTCACTGGCTACCTATTGGTCTCCGGACGCAATTCAAGGTGCTGGTTATTACCTTTAAAGCCCTGCATGGCTTACGACCAGCATACCTGCGAGACCGCCTACTGCCACACTCCTCCCAACGGCCGGTAAGATCCCACAGGGTGGGCCTCCTTCAGATGCCGTCAGCCAGACAATGTCAGCTGGCGGCTTCCCGGAGGAGAGCCTTCTCTGTGGCTGCCCCGACCCTTTGGAACGAACTACCCCCAGAAATCCGGACCTCACCCACTCTCATGGCCTTCAGAAAAGCTGTTAAGACCTGGCTATTCCAGCAGGCCTGGGGCTATTGACCTCATTGTTGAGGTCCAGCCCCAACTGAAATGAATGTATCTGTGTTGTTTTTTAACTTGTCTATTTTATTTTGTTTTCTTTTCTTTCCCCTCTCTGTAAGCCGCCCGGAGTCCTCCGGGATTGGGCGGCCTATAAATAAAATTAAACTTGAAACTTGAAACTAATTTGGCCCTCGGCCCCCACCATATCTGCCTCTCCCACAAACAGTAGAGATGGTAAACCCTCCAATGGAGTGGCTTAATGTCTCCCCCGGAATCCCAACTCTTTCCAGCACTCCCGACCCGTGCCCATTAGTTAGCTCTGGCCTATGCCCTGGCAGACCCCCCCCCCCAAGCCTGTATGAGACATCCGGATCAAACCCCCCCGCCCCTCCTTGAAATTTGATTGGGTGTATGTTTTGGATCTATTCTCTAAAGTGGGAAAACTTCAGGATCCCATCTGCAAGAAAGAAAAATATCAATCTGTTTATGTTGGACATCCTTTAACGATCAGTAGCAAAAATAAATAATTGTTTTGGCAAATTCTGCTAGATTAAAGCAGTAATTAATTAATTAGCCCACAGATGAACTACACAACAGCCTGTCTTCTTTGAACCAGAAGGATTGCCTATATAAAGCAGCTAATTAGAGGAGCATTGAATGTGAATTAAATTATTTGAGACTCAAAAAAGCATTTGTACAGATGAAAGAAGTTAGAGATTAAAAAGAACTGGAAGCTACTTGTTGAATATGATAATAGGGAGGGAAACCTTGGGAGAAAGTTTCCCTCTGGTCCACCTGTCAGGCAGAAAAGACTGGTGGTTTAAATTGATTGGTTCACACTACAGGCGGGAAATTCAAAAGATCTCAGTGGCTGAGCTGTCAGACAGCTCACTTTAAAAGAGGGAGATGCTGGACAGCGCACTCATTTTTGTGTACTGGTCTACCAAATAAAGAGCTGCTGTTTAGTGGAGCATCCTGTCTGTTCACTTGACCCACACTTAACACTGGCGATGAGTTTGGGATTTGAAGAGAACAAAGGAGTTGAAGTGACTAGGACAGCCACATGGCATCAGCGACCATCTTCAAAGCAAGTCAAGATTCTACATCGGCCATTCAAAGATTACCACACATGCCCCACCAGCTCCATACAATCCAGCTAAAGTAGATTGGGCATCATATATGGATCAATTTCAGATGCTCATGGAAGCCAATGATCATCTAATACTATTGTATAATAGGAAAAGGGTGCTTTTCCTAAGCTACTGTGGACCGAAGGTTTTTTTTAATGGCTAAAGCTCTGCTGGCGCAAACTATCCTGGGAGACGCTCCAAAAAATGCTACAAAAATGCTACTGCACCTGCTTCTTCGGATTTTTTTAAGCAACACACATTTTACCGGAGGGATCAAAAGGAAGGTGAGACAATCAATAATTTCATTGAAAAACTAAGAAAAATCACAGCTGACTGCGAATTCAGTAATTTAGAGGCTGCAATGCAAGATAGACTCGTTTGGGGTTTGGAAGACATAAATCTGCACAAACAACTATTAGCTAAGCCTAGCATTAAACTCCAAGCTGCGCTAGATGAAGCCAGGACAAATGAATCATCCAATACGTCAGCAGCTGCACTGAAGAAAAAGCAGCGGCCATCAATTGAGTGGAATGGCCACCATAGGTCACGAAAGCACAGAGTCAAAAGAATTTGCCAAAGAAGACAATAAAATCCACTGCATTCACTCCAAGAGAAGGGTAGGAAATTTGGAAGCAGGAAAGAGACCTTTTTTGTGTGCGCAGATTGTGGGGGAAAGCGCCCTAGATTGGCATGTAAGTTTAAAGATGTCACATGCCAAAGCTGTGAGCGGAAGGGGCACATAGCAAGAGCTTGCTAAGCAACCCAGTCAGTTTTCCTCCACCAGAAACAGCCTGTTTACCCATCACAACCATATGTTTCACAAACAGGATTCTGGAAGGCGCAGTTTTCGAAGCATAAACAAAGGGAAAACTAAACCAAGGAAACAAGGGAAACTCATCAAATAATTGTCAGACACTCAGACGCCTACTGCTCCAAGAAATTCCATGTCGCAATCCATATCAAGGGATCTCCATGTGACATGGAAGTGGACACGTATATGACTAGTGTCATGGCAGACTATTAAGAAGGCCATTCCGGGGCTGCAAAAGAACCAACTGAAACCACAGAAGATGCTCCTAAAAGACTATCAAGGAAACTGCATCCCTGTCCTAGGCAGCAGAGCCTTCCAAATCAAGTTTAAAAAAAATTTTGGACCCTTGCAGCTGACCATAGTGAATAGAGATTTCCCAAGCTTGCTTGGGATAGAGTAGTTCGATGCCCTGGGACTCGGAATGACCAGCATCCACAACATGCAAGCAGACAACGCTGAGGGGCTGATCAAGGAATTTGCCAACATTTTCAATGGGAATCTAGCAAATATAGGGGAACCTCTATTTCGTTCAACCTAGATCCCAAAGTTACTCCTATTAGAATGAAGCTGCAAAGGGTCCATTTTGCTCTTTGGCCCAAAATAGATAGCCAGTTATACAAACTAATTGTGCAGGGGATTTTGGAGACGGTGGATCATGCTAAATGGGAGAATCCAATTGTCACTCCAGTAAAGCCAGACGGCTGCATATGCGCAGATTATAAGGGCACGATCAACAAGGCATTACAGCAGAGTGTGTATCCCGTGTTCATTGTACAGCATTTATTGCATTCCCTGGGAAATGGCAAGACTTTAGCAAAACTCGACCTAGCCCAAGTTTATCAGCAACTGCCAGTGGACAATGCTACCCCAGAGGCACAGGCACTTGTAACACAGAGAGGGGCATTTAAATGTCGCCAACTGCAATTTGGGGTAAGCGTGGTGCCAGGACATTTTCAAAGCATAATGGAACAACTCCTACAGGGCATTCTGTGGGTGGTACAATACTTTGATAATGTCCTCATGTCTGCAAACAACAAAGAAGAGCTAACACATAGACTAAAAATAGTTTTGAGTTGGTTTCAAGAAGCTGGCCTTAAAGTAAAAAAAGAAAAATGACAAATAGCAGTGCCACAAATTCGATTCCTGGGATATTTAATCGATGGCTTGGGAGCACATCCCACCAATAGCAAAGTCAAAGCTATTAAGGAGACCCCCACTCCAATAAACCAGACAGAACTGCAGGCATTCCTCGACCTACTAAACTTTTATAGCATTTTTCTGCCACAGAAGGTGACTGTTGCTGAACCATACATCAATTGCTAGATAAGAAAGCGAAATGGTCCTGGGGATAAAAAGAAGCTTCCACCTTCAATGCAGTTAAAAGACTCTTGTCTTCTGGATGTGTTCTTATACAATATAATGAGACTGCCCCTCATTCTGACCTGTGATACCTCCCCATTTGGCATTGGAGCAGTTCTCAGCTCCCATTACATTTTATTCAAAAACTCTAGCAGCAGCCAAATGGAACCTACAGCCAGCTGGACAAGGAAGCTCTGACTGCAGTGGCGCGGTCAAGTGATTTCATGAATACTTATATGGAAAGGACTTTGAATTAGTTACAGACCACAAACCACTTCTAGACATCATCGCGGGGACCGACTCACTTCAACATATTATCACCACGAATGACTAGATGGACTATCTTCTAAGCAACATACAAATACTGGCTAATCCATCAGCCAGGCAAAAGCTTTGTCCATGCTGACGCCCTCAGCTGGAACCCACTACCAGAAGTCATTCAGGACCCTGCTCCAGTCACATCTGTACTCCTCATTGAGGACATTGTGTCCAGCCATCTCACTTTGACTGAGATAGCAAAACATTCAGCAAAAGACAAAACTTTGGCACAAATTTTGAACTGGGTGTGGAGGGGATGGCCTGGGGGACCAGTGAGGGGCGAATTGAAACCATTTCAAACTCATCAACATGAATTGTCGGTCCACAAGGGGTGCCTGCTGTGGGGAGGTAGGGTTGTTGTACCTCAAATATTAAGGATATTGGTATTAGAAACATTACACATGGGGCACCCAGGCATTGTCAGAATGAAAGGGTTAGCCAGGGACTATGTCTGATGGCTGAGGACATAACGGAATGGATCCCTATGTGTATACCTTGTCAGGAGTCCAGACCGGCACCACTCACTGCCCCTATACACGAATGGGAGACCCCTAAATCATCATGGTCATGAGTGCACATTGATTTTGCAGGACGCATATGGGATGAAACATTTGTAATAATTGTGGACGCATACTCCAAATGGCTTGAGGTAGTTAATATGTCCACTACTATGGCCGAAATGGTCACCAGGGTGTTACAGAGGCTTTTCGCCACCCATGGCCTACCGGACATTGCAGTTTCCGATAAGGGGTTCCAATTCACAGCTAACCAATTTGAAGCCTTTTTGGCGGAACATGGAATCCACTATGCCTTGTCAGCGCTGTTCCATTCGGCCATGAATGGTCAAGCAGAACAGATGGTGCAGTCAACCAAAGAGGCTCTAGCCCAGTGATGGCGAATCTTTTGGACACCGAGTGCCCAAACTGCACACATGCACATGCTCAAACTGAAAAGTGCACACGCATGCATGGACATGCCTGAATGTGCACATGCACGTATGCGCAGCAGAGACCCAAAGACCAGTTGGCCAGTGGGAGGTGGAGCATTTCAACATCAGCAGCGCAGCAAGAGGTAAGATCTTTTTCTTTCATGAGCTTCTGTTTCATTGTTTGCAGGGAAATAGAAGCTCATGAAAGAAACACTACGGAGATCTGACCTTGGGCGATGGCACACTTGCCAGCAGAGGGGACTCTGCGTGCCATCTCTGGCACATGTGCCGTAGGTTTGCCATCACCGCTGTAGCCAAAATGAGACCAGGGGAGCTGCAAGCCAAAATTGACAAATACCTTCTAGTGCAGCATATAACCCCTAGCACTTCCACAAACCATAGCTCAGCAGAGTTGCTAATGGGCCACAAACTCAGATCACAGCAAGACAGGCTACACCCCGATTACAACACAAAAACGCCCACAGACTCGACTAGCAACACCGGTTATTTAGCATAGGGACCTAGTATATGCCCGCAACTATTCAGTGGGTGTGGCCTGGGTCCCTGCAAAGGTAATTCACTATTACAGGTCCCTGCTCTTACTGAGTTGAATTAGAAGATGGTAAGATATGGAAGAGGCACATTGACCCATCCGGGGACATTTGAGGCACTCTGTGCTAAGACAGCCAGAAGAAGAGCCAGCCTAACAGCTAAAGTCCCTATGCGCACCGAACAACAGCAGACACTCCATCTATCCTACACTCAAACCCGAGTTCTCAACACATACACACACCTGAAGAAGCAGGAGTCCAGCAAAGAGTTCCCGGGGATCCGGTTCCAGAGGAGTCAGCCACGCCCCATGGAAACTTCCAGACAGTTCCATTGACTGATCCCGGAGTGTCAGCAGGCCTGATTACTCAGGCGCCACCGCTAAAACAACCGAGCTGCACAGGTCAAGTCAAAACTACCGTTGCCCCGCCTACCTGTGTGGCTACATCAAGAAACACTGCTGATTGGGTAACACTCCTTCCAAGAGGGGAGCAGTACTGAATATGATAATAAGGAAGAAAACCTTGGGCAAAGGTTTCTCTCTGGTTTGACTGTCAGGCGGAAAAGGCTGGTGGTTTAAATTGATTGCTTCACACTACAGGCGGGAAATTCAAGAAATCTCAATGGCTGAGCTGTCAGCTCCCTTTTAAAAAGGAAGCTGCACAGTGCACTCACTTCTGTGTACCTGTCTACCAAATAAAGAACTGTTGTTTATTTGAGCGTCCTGCCTCTTCATTCGACCCACACTTAACACTACTAATCAAGCCCTTTATTGTGACAAAAATGTGTTATGTAATTAGATGGAGTTATTTTTTTCAACTGTACAAGCATAAGCAAATTTTACAAGCATGCATACAGACAATTTGCATTTTGTCCAAATGGTCTTCCAAGGCAACTCCATGAAGAGCATATAGTAGTAGTTCAATCATATGATGATAAGGGCATGAATCACCATTGCCAGATCCTCCCACTTTAGGTAGAGCTGCAACTGGTCCCTTGCAGCAGCCTCAACAAGCTCCTCTGGCAGAAACCATGAATCTTGGAGGATCCAAATTACAGATCTGATTGAGGAAATATCCCACCCTAACCTCAATTACAACTGGAATAAATAGAAAAATCTTCTGAACTACATCTTCCTAGAATGAACAGCAGCCTGCATTCATACAGGTCCCAACAACCTTCAAATTCCCAATCAAGACTTCATCAGCACTTTAGATTAGTAGAGATGTGAAGCACCCTGCTAATGCCTCACTGAGATCCAAGGGTTTTATATGGATAGTGAAAAGCAAAGAGAATTTGGGAGGACCCCACCAGTAAATGCTCAATAGGGTGGCCTCTGCTTCCTCAGCACCATCAGCTTGAAATGCACACTCAGGAAGCAGTGCAATTAATCTTAAGAGTGTCTCCAACTGCCAATCCTCATAGACAGACCTGAAGAATATCATGATCAATAGTGTCAGATGTTACTGAGAAGTCTTGTAAGACCAGAAGAAGTACCTACCTCATGTCAGAGCAAAGGACATCCACCAAAGGAAGTACTGATATTTCCATCCCAAGTTAAGTTGGGATCAGGCTGAAAATTGTTTGGATAATCCTCTTCATCTGGGCACTGTGTAAATGGATAGATAATTCTCAATTTTATTGACAACCTTCCCAAAGGGAAAGCAGGAAATCATATGATAATTTGCCAACAGTGTTGGAGCCAGAGAAGCTGTCAAGAAAAAGGCATATCACTAGTGCTTTCAAAGAGACTGTCCTCACTCCCGACCTCCTGAGAACTTAACTTCTCAGCTTCCCCTCCAATTATCAATTACCGTCACCTGGAGGAGCCAGGAGAAGCATGGATTTAACTCACAAGAGGCAAAGGTTACCTAATTAACAACTGAAAAGCCTACAACTTTATTATGTTTATAAAGCTGCCAATCTTATATCAAATTTTGGCACAATTGCACAAACAGCAATTAAACAACATCAATTGTAAAACAATATAATTATAAATATACTAAAACCAGGGGTAAAATGCTACTGGTTTGGGATGGTTTGCCCAAACCGGTAGTAAAAAAAATGCTTTAAAAAGGTTTTTTTAAAGTTCCAACAATCAGCTGTGCAGCACAATCTATCCTACTTTCTAGCTAATCTAAATTGGGTGGCACAATGGATTCCCCCCCCCGCTGTTGTACTTACCTTTGCAGACTCAGAAAAGGCTTCTTAACACATGCATGCAAAGCGAACCAGTAGCAGACTTCAGAGCATTTCACCTCTGATTAAAACCATAAACATTAAAAATATTGCACCAAAGTTGAACTTCTGACATACAGTTCTTCATAGTAAATTTTCATCCACCTCAACCTACTCCAGGGGGAAAAGCCAGGTCTTCAATGTTTTTTAGAAGGCTAGGGAGGTAGAGGCCTGCTGAACTTCAGGGAGAAGAGCAGGGAATGATATAGAAAAGGTTCCACATTCTTCAGGCCATGCTTCAGACTCCATGAACAGACAAAAACTATGGTATATAAGAGCAACTTTATTGGCGCGATGTTGAAATAACCTCTTGTAGCAGTTGGCAGCAGTTTTTTCTGATCATCTTTCTCCGACGGGAATTGGGCACCAATAAATAGCATCACTGGGTGACAACCAGGGACGTGCAGGCAGGGGAGGTGGGGCCTCCCCTCATGACCAGTGTCATGAGGAAAAGAAAAGAATAATTAAAATAATTAAAAAGGCTAAGGTAGTTGCTGCCAGATTCCAGAGTCACAGTGGATGACTCTGAGTCTGCTTAGTGCTAACTGTAGGGGGAGGCGAGAGAACTATGGGCCTCCTTTGCATAAGGAATTTTTCGCCTTTTAACCCTTGCTCAGAGTTAAGCAAGGGTTAAAAGGTGAAAAATTCCTTATGCTAAGGAGGCACGTGGTTCTCTGCCTCCTGATCTGGGAGCAGCAAATCGTGCCTAAGTTGCTTTTTTATTTAATTTTTTACATTTTCATCATGGCGGGCGGACAAGAGGAGAGTTGAAATCCACAGCTGGAAAAGGTATGTGGATCGGACGGAGGGAGGGGTGGGATTCAAAATTATTGTAATTTAATTTGTAATTTTTTATTGTGAATAATTTGTGTGTCTGTGTGTGCGTGTGTTTCTATCTTCACTCAAACAAACTCTCAATTTTAGAGAGTTTGTTTGAGAAGAGAGGGGCAGCCCTCTCCCCCCCCACTGGGAGCCCCGTCCTGCTCCCCTCTCCCTTTCCTCCTCCCCCTCCCCCCTTTCTTTGCCGGCTGCCACCTCGCGCCCCCCCCCCCGTGTCCGACAGGCCAGGCATCTCGCGTTTATGGCCTGTTGGACACAGCGGTGGTGTCGGAGGAGGCAGGGGCGAGGCAGTGGAGCGCGGCAGCGGCAGGGACATTCTCACCGCTGTGTCCAACAGGCCAGGCGTCTCGCGTTTATGTCCACCATAAACGCGAGATGCCTGGCCTGTTGGACACAGCGGTGGGGTCGGAGGAGGCGGGGGCGAGGCAGTGGGGCGCGGCAGCGGCAGGGACGTTCTCGCCGCTGTGTCCAACAGGCCAGGCATCTCACGTTTATGTCCACATAAACGTGAGACGCCTGGCTTGTTGGACACAGCAGTGGGGACGTTGCTTCTTGCCGCTGCCGTGCTCTTGCCTCACCAACCATAATCCTCACTGCACGTCACTGGTGACAACAGAGTGATTCAATAAGATCAGAGAAAAAACTGTTTTTACCACCATTCTTTAGGTTCACATATGAACTAATCGCTGTACTTGGTCCGTATTCATGTTTCTTTTCCTCCACAAGTAATTCAATATTGTTTCTGTGGTTTCATCTCTTGGGTGCTCAATAAATCAAGACACCTCTGGTCAATGGAGGAATATTAACCAGCAATATAATCATGTAAAATGTGTTCCATTTCCAGGAAGCTACCAGGTGTGCTCAACAGAACTGTCTGCCAGATCATTACAAAAGTTCCAAAGTGTTCTACTGGATCCATCTCAGTTCACTGGGCACCTGAAACTGGCCATCTCAATGGGCTGCACTACCCTGCAAAAGTAGTGGACAGCAACAAATCTTACCTAGACCAAGAAGTGATGTTCATGATAAAGGACTCGATTCAATATAACATCTGGGTCAAGGCCATACTTGGAAGACTCATATTGTCACGAAGGACTAGTATCCCATCGGGTCTAGGTAGGACATGTTTCTTTCTATATAAGACAGACCACTGAAACAATTACGTTGTCACTCCCAAAAGGACAGATCATTTGACAATCACTCTGAGTAGAAATATGATAAAGGTAAATTAATACACACACACACACACGACAATGTTCATGGAGATCATTCACAGAGTTTTCTTTGCTCTTCCAACTTCTGAATTCTGAAAGTAGGCAGGGGACTCCATGGATCAATTTGCATTCTTTCTCTCCTGCCTTCCAACCAACAAATACAAAAATAATCATTTACTCAGTATTCTGCATCTTATGATATAATAACTCCTGAAGGAGAATTAAAAATTTCACTCCACATAGAAATGGAAAATAATGACTTTGCTAATGTCTCTTCCTCAAATCTATATTTTAGTACATACTGTGTACATTTGGTAAGTTTACAAAAAATCTAACCTGTTGGTACGAGGATTTATAGTCTCTTCAGGGATTAATCTTTATTGATTGATTGATTATTTATTATATTTTATAGTTTAATTATATTGTTTACATTATAATCATTTATATTACTTATTTGTATCTGCTTCATTCATTCATTCTAGTTCTGTATGGATGTGTGTGAAAAAGAGAATGAGGTTCTCCAATGAATTTCATTATTTTGTACAGGGAATAAAACTATATGCGGTAGATCCTATGTTGATTCTCACAAACTTTCTCTCTAGAGAACAATAAATTTCCATGGATGTTACAAGACTCTTAATTCCACTGCAGCTGTTTAGAAATCACCTATCACAATACTATTCTAAAGGTAAGCATTATTTTGTCCTAAGACTTGGTCACTCTATTCCATTTTATGCATGTTAATTATTTTTATCATGCAACTTGGTTCTATTACATAAGAATAGACATTTTAAATTAATGCAAATTAGCCTTTTTTGCTCTTTATAATTTTTAAGTTATGAAACAATTGTATGTCCTGTATAAAATGCTTTACGCAGGTCTGTTGAATTATCAGACTTACCTGAAACATGTAATCATTGTGCTTCATTTATTAATTTCCTTTATATTCCTAATAACAATTTAAGAAGCCCATTTTAATCTAATCTTCTAATGGCTTAGCTCCAAGACACTCAAGATGTTTCTACCTTATGCTTCACACATTTCCAAATGGCTACAGATAGGCTGATATACAATGTGGTGCCTAGTACTTTCTAGAACCATTATTACTATTTTTATATCTGGTCTATATGGTTAAATGAAAGGATGGTAGCTTTTTAAAACTGCACATCCATGTTATGTTTTATTTTGTTCACCTGAGACATGGTGATGCACTTTAGTGAAGTAACAGATTTACTTTTCAGTTTCAGACACTCCTTTAAAAGTATTGCACTGTATGGCCTTTAATTGTATAGTTGCTTTTAAAGTTTTATGGCTATTTCTTAAATATTTTGGTAGTTTATGCTTTAATTATAAGCCATCCAGTCATGAAAATAAAATAAAGGTAAAGGTTCTCCTCGAATATATGTGCTAGTCATTTCCGGCTCTAGGGGGCAGTGCTCATCTCTGTTTCAAAGCCAAAGAGCCAGCGCTGTCTGAAGACGTCTCTGAGGTCATGTGGCCAACATGACTCAATGCCAAAGACGCACGGAACACTGTCCATTCCAAATAGAAACCAAATAGGTTGGCAGAAGCTGGGACAATTAACAGGAGCTCATTCTGTTACGCAGCGCTAGGGATTCAAACTGCTGACCTCTCTGATCGACAAGCTCAGCGTCTTAGCCACTAAACCACCACGTCCCTTTTAGTCATGAATATATAAATTCAATAAATAAAAATAAAAGTCATATAGTTCAGGAAAAGATAGCAGGTGTTTTTTCACATGCCAACAAATGTTAATATATAATGACATTTCAGTATTGTATATGCTGTAAATTGTATTAAGCTTTGTAGAATATAAAACTGTCTGGAGTATGGAGTTTTTCATTGTCCATGTAATTTTGCATAGAACCTTGCATAGAATTCTAACTCATAGTGACATAGTTACTTCCAACCAAAGATGAGATAATACTGATACTTGAAAAGGCTTAAGTCCATGTTATGATAATTGAAAATACCATATTAATTCATACATTCTTTCCAAAAGTGATGCTAGTAAAATCCCTATACAAGCAAAATCCATGTGGAATGTACGCTGTAAGTCTGAAAATAACTGATCTCAAAATACTGACATACAGGTAAGTCCTGAAATGTCCAAGCAGGTACCATCTATCAGCTAAAGCAATTATGGTTTCTGAAGTATCAGCTGAGACCCATACATGCTTCTGCAATAATGAATGATTTTCAAGCTTTGAAGATCCATCCTTGTAAACAGTGACTAGATAGCTGATTCCCAACAGTTAAAATTTAGAACATGATTGCTGAAGGTAAACAGTCTTACAGCAACTACTTTGCATGCATAAATTGAAAAACTAGGAATTTCTTAATTTATTATTTAAATGAAAAATGTTTAACTGGAACATGTTGATTTTGATTTATTTCCTTGAGTTAACCATATCCCAATTGTTAGGTGGCACAGTGGTTAAATGCAGCACTACAGGCTACTTCAGCTGACTGCAGTTCTGCAGTTCGGCTGTTCAAATCTCACCGGCTCAGGGTTGACTCAACCTTCCATCCTTCAGAGGTGGGTAAAATGAGAACCCAGATTGTTGTTGGGGGCAATATGCTGACTCTGTAAACCGCTTAGAGAGGGCTGAAAGCCCTATGAAGCAGTATATAAGTCTAACTGCTATTGCTATTGCTATTTTTTTTTAAAAAAGAAACCGTTTATAAATTACTAATTTATTGGGTGATGCATTTTTTTCTTCCTGAAATCAACTGATTATATTTAGTGTATTTGAAAAATTAATATCTGATTCACTTAACTCCCTTAAAAATAAAAGTGAATGTGGCAACACTTCATCAAAAGGAAGTCGCTTTTTCTACGAATCCATTTGTTTCTATTATGAATTCAAAAAGCTTTGGTTGTTGCATAAAACTTGACAACGTAAAAGAGAGAACATTATGTAGCGAATCCTTTGCAATATGTGATATGGAATACCTGCAAGCGGAATAAGATAACTCGACACAGCCAGCTCACCACCAAGTCTCATCTACCAATTCATTAGCTCTGAGTCACTGCAGGACAACTCCACATGGTCAACTCCCCACAGGGACTATTCACTGCAGAGGGCCGGAGGCAGAACCTGGCAGGCAAGTGAGCTGGTGGGCAGAGCACAGAATGGTGGTGGCAGCCAGGGGCTTCCCATTTTCACACCATTGCCATCCCTGCTGAGTTCCAGGCCAAAGAGGTCAGGGACTGCAGTAGCAATGAGTGGGGCAGGCAGGTGCCGGTATCCGGGGGCATCCCATTTTCACAACCCCGGCTACCACCATGCCAAACTCTGGGCCACAGAGACTGGGAATGGTGGCAGTGTGGGATGTGTGAAAATGGGGGGGCCTTTGTTGCCACCCCCTCCCTGCTGCCCACCCCATCCACCGCTCCCATCTCTGGCCTTTTTGACCTGGAGTTTGGAGGCAGGTAAGAGTTGTGGAAATGAGAAACCCCCAATCACTCCTCTGCACTCTGCCAATCCACTTGCCAGCGATCCCTCCAGCTGCCCACAGCAAGTTGGCCATGTGGCGTTGTCTTGTGGCGATTTGGTAGCGGTGAGCTAAGCTGGCCTGGGCAAGTTGTCCTAGATCCACCTTCAAGATGGTTGTTTAAAACCTGTAGTTCTGCAATATTTCCCGGGAGGAATGTTTTTTATGCACAGGAAACTGATAGCTATTTAAATGAAGTAACTAATATTATTTTTGAAAGCTTCTTGCTGAATTGCAAGTTAACATTGTATTTCTGTGGAGCTCAATGAAGAATTCTTGACTACACCTGTAGTCTCCTGAGAATTGGAGACCAAGACCACAAGAATGCAAGTTGATCCACACTACAATATTCTTCATGTACTTTTTTAAATGTAGTAAAATTTTGTAAGACTTTATGTTGGGTAAGCATAAATTGTATTAAAAAAAATAAAAAATATTTGAAATGTATTTGTTGTTATGTATAGACCAGACATGGTAGTGGTTATGGGATTTATTTTCTCAAATTAATGACAATCAATTAATCCATAACAATGTACAGTCTTCTAATATTGGCAGCATACAAAGAGAAAATTTCCACTTGGTACATATTAAGACAATTAAACTGGATCTAAAAGATCAATTTGGTTCAAAAAGCCAAATGTACCAATTCGTCAAATCATGCCAGTTTGATTCAAATTTCCAAACTGAATCAGAACAAGCATGCCCAAAAGGCTTCAACAATCTGTGTCAAGATGCTTCTGCTCTTCCTTGAGCAAGGAGAAAACTAGGTTAGCAAGAAATGTGTTGCCTCCATTGCAAATCTATCCTGTTGCCAGTCACTGGATTAACCAAGTGACACAAGGCCTAACAGATTTCACATTCTGTAAAACTGCCTTTTGAATAGCATCAGAATAAACCCTGCTAAATAAATAAATACTACTTTAATACATATAATTAAGGGAGACTTACCATATTTTTCAGAGTATAAGACGCACCTCCCCCCCCCCATGAGCGTTGAAATGTTGGTGCGTCTTATATACCGAATACAGCCATTTTTGGCCTCCCGAAGCTACACCCTCACACCCCATTTTGGTGAAAAATGTGCCATTTTTCACAGAAATTGAGGCATTTGTGCCTTCCCCCAGCCTCAACAGCACTCTGCAGGCTTCAGCAGAGCTGGGGGAAGGCAAAAATGCCTCCATTTTTGCAAAAAACAGTCTGTTTTTGCGAAAAAGTGCCTGATTCTCGCAAAAAGGGGGGCCGTTTTTGCCTTCCCCCATCCCAGCTGAAGCCTGCACAGTGCTCCTGGGACCAGAGAGGACAAAAAAAAATCTTACCTACCTCTTCAAACTCTTGGTGCATCTTATACACCAGTGCATCTTATAGTCCAAAAATATGGTAATTCTATCTCACTCTCAGCATAGGTTACCACTTAGCTAAACCCTAGATCACTTGGAGGCATGTTATTCAATTTCAATCAAAACTCTGAATCAAATTTTTGAACAGCTGTTCTTGTTATTTCTCTCTACTATGAAATCTAAATCATTTTATTACCCAAAATGTGTGACAAATATTGGAGACTTGACTGCATAAAGAATGGCAGAGGGAACCCATAAATGAAGCAGGCATCTGCCAGGAACTGTTAGTTTGTGCCATTATTAGATGCAAGTGGGGAAAGACCTAGGTTTTTTTACATCGAAAGTAAAACAGCTTCATGACAAGACAATCCAGGTATTAAAGAGAACAAAATTTTGAATCAAATAGTAGCCTATCAAATTGCGAATTAATTGATAATTTAAACAGTAAGAAGGAGAGCATTGGGCCTGACACTCCATTGCCTATATTGCATTTTAGTGATTTATAACACTTTTGTATCTTAGGTGTTGATGGGATATGTATCCACCATCACAATCAATGTTGCCCAACCCTTCTGGCTTTCAAGAAAATGGAGAGCTCAAGCAGGCTCTGAGTTACCGTATTTTTTGGAGCATAAGACGCACCTTCCCCCCCCCAAAAAAGAGCATGGGAATATTGGTGCATCTTATACACCGAATACAGCAAAAACAGATGTTTTACCCTTCCCCCAGCCCCCAAAGCACTCTGCAGGCTTCAGCAGGGCTGGGGAATGGGGAAAATTCCCTCATATTTGCGAAAAATGGCCCATTTTCCACCAATTATTTGCAAGGGGGGCCATTTTTGCCTTCCACAAGTCTTGCTGAAGCCTGTAGTGTTCCTGGAGGCCGGAGAGTACAAAAACTTTTTTTTCTTACTTACCTCTTCGAAATCTTGATGTGTCTTATACACCGGTGAGTCTTATAGTCTGAAAAATACGGTACTTTTATGCATGGTCCTGATAAACACCAGCATCAGTGCAACACATCTGATTTATTCTTCCCAGCAGGGTTATTGTTTTAAACGTTGGCTTTTGTGATAGATTGGACCCTTCATAAATCATCCAAGTGAGCAGCCTTAGAAATCCATTAAATAAATGAAATGATGTGCAACATGGGAACAGCTCAGTTCCTATTGCTTTCAGCAGCAGCCAATACAGACAGAACTCCCCTGGGTGGGTGACTTTGCCTTGACAGCAGATGCCAGGAAGAGAAAACAAAGTGCTCACAGGACAAATTGTCAAGACTCATATAAATCTATATAAACAAAAATGTAATTGTTGTTTGTTCAAAATCGCTAATCTCTGAAAGTTCTTCACCAATTGTTTTGAAATTTTGACACAACGTTGCATTCGAATACGCGAATGTTTTTAAATATGTATATTATATAGATGTCACACCTGTGTATATTATATAGATGTCACACCTGTGAAAGCATCCTTTTTTGAAAACCAGCGCCATCTAGTGGATGTAAAAGCAACACACCCTATACTAAATATTTCATGATTCCATTTCAATGTTTCCGATTGCATTGTTATATTGAATTTTCATAGATTTTGAATTATTTTCATTTTGATTTAATTATTTCATGTGACATTGCGTTGGAATTGAGCTGTGTCATTTACCATAGCATTCATTTAGTGAGTATAGTATATTTGGAACAGTTCATCCTCTCTCCAGTTTCGTCCCAATTGTCCCTTTATATGTGTGGCTGGGCTGCGGCCGCACCCTTTCCGCCCTCCTCTGACGAGCTTCGGCCATTTCCGCCAAGGGGAGCCGAGGCCCTTTGGCCTCCTCCTCCCCTCTCTCCCCTCCCCTCCTGCCAAGCCTTTGATGTCTCCGGTGGGGTGCCACCTGCACCATCCCTCAGCCGCCTCCACCCGCCCTTAAACCAGCCTACCCCCGGCCATCTCAGCGGAGCTCCAGAGGAGGCAGAGGCGGAGCGTCTCCTCAGCCCAACCGGCCACGCACATTCTCCACCACCACCCCTCACAGCGAGCGAGCTACGGCCTTGCCAAGGCGGCTCCGAAGGGGCGGCAGCAGCGGTGTCAGCCTGAGATGCAGCGGGGCTGGGGCAGGCCCTGAGTGCCCCGTGAGGTGTCACACTGAGGAATTCTCCTCCGAGATCCTGGACATTTCACTCCCCCCCAGCCACCAAGGAGAAGCTCAACAACTTCCACGAGGCCGACAGCCCCGGCGCCGTCTCCCCCAACCAGCCTTACCTGGCCCAGCAGCCCCGAGTCCTGACCAACGGCAGCACCCACCTGCCGCCCCACTATGCCCAGACCGGGCCACAGCAATGCGTGGCTGGGTACAGCTAGTAATAAATAAAATAGATAAAATACCCCAACTGAAGGACAGCAATGTTTGCTGAAACAGGCAAGAGTTGTTCTAGTAATATCCAATTCTCCACCGCCATTATCAGGAGTGGAACTCCTCCCTGGTTAGCAAAGAGGTGGCCAGCCAGTTTCACTCCACCTTCTGCTGCCCAGGCTAGTCTATAAGAAAAGCAGAGGAAGGGAATTTCCCAGGGATTCACTTTGCCAGTTCCATGCACAAGGCCTGCCCCATCATCATCACCACCACCACTCTTCTATGAGGACTTGCAGGTAACCTACAAGGTGTGAAGTAATAAAGCAATCTCTCACAATGAGGGAGTTTATACCCACCCGTCTATATTCCATAGGCCAGTATTTGAAATGCACAGGCCTAAGTCGTACCTAAGGGAACACTGGAACATTGTCCATATCTGCTCAAAGATGAAAATGTTTTATGAAATAGCTGCACCCCGAGGCTACATTTCAGGACAAGAGTGGGCTTGACTGCAGCCTCTTAATGCCACTCCTTCCCAGGGGGAGATGCATGGAATAACTTCTCCAACTGGCCTGGCACTTCTACCCCATCACACCTACTTCGAGGAGCTTTTTTTCCTCGCCTTAATTGATCAACATTTCAGCCGTCCAGGGCATACATCCGGTTAACTGAAGCAAGACAGGAAGAGTAGCACCGTTAAAACCAGTGAAGGCTCTGGTGAAAATCAGCAGTCCCCGAAACACTGAAAGATGAAGAGGTGGGCGGGCGGACAGATGCCAAGACTTGGAGGCTGCAGCTGGGCTGTGTGCCCATTGTGAACCAAGGAAAGATTATAATGGCCCTAGAAATTCTGAAGGTGCAGTTATTTCTAACTGTAGATAACTGGGCATGAGATTTAAGTAGGCTGTAATTTGGTCAATTCATCTCAGTCAATCCAAACGAAGGTTTGGATTATAAACAAGATTAGAAAGAGTTAGCCCTGTGCCTTCCAGCGGCTGCCATTGGAAATCAGCAAGTAGCGATACTGTCATAATGTAAATGAATTGAATCCTAATTCAGCCGCCAAACATTGAAAAATGAAACCGGCGGGCGAAGAGACGTCAAGAGTCGGAGGCTGCAGTTGTGCACTAGCAGCGTCCCACGGTCGTCCCCCCGCCCCGTCCCCGTCCCCGCCCCCGCCCCCGCCTCCGCAGAAAGCCGGGCGAGCGAGGCACCGCCCAGCGCACACTGTCCATTCGGCGAAGGGCCGAGAAAGAGGAGGAGCTCCGCGGGTCCTATGCAGATGAGGCGCCGGCGCCGGGCATTGTGGGGAAGCGACAAGTGCGGCGCACGGAGGATCGCGAGTGTGTGTGCCTCCCACGGCCTCCGCTCGCGGTGTTGTCAGCAAGTTTCCGTGTGTGAGAAGCGTGATCTGGAGGAAGTGGGCGACGTACTATGGGCCACCATGAGCTGAAGTGAGTGGAGCGATGATGGGAGCGGGTCCCGGCGCGAAGCAAAGCATACTTACCTGGCAGGGGAGACACCTTGATCATGAAGGAGGTTTTCCCAGGGTGAGGCTCATCCATTGCACTTCGGGTGTGCTGACCCCTGCGATTTCCCCAAATGCGGGAAACTCGACTGCATAATTTGTGGTAGTGGGGGACTGCGTTCGCGCTTTCCCCTGATTTTTCTGGTTAAAGGATAGATCAATGGATTTTGTTTTTGTGGGTCATTGTTACCTTACGAGGATGTCTTTTTTTGTTTCGCTATATTGTCATCCGGTTTTCCTCGGACTTTTGTGGAAAGAGGCTCTGATAATTCTTCATTTGCACTAAATCGGTGGAAATTGCTAAGGAGACAGACAACCGTTCCACAAATATATGATACATATCTCCCACCATGGGAAACAACTCTCCTAAACCTTTGTTCCTAATTAGATTCACAGTAAAATATCAAGCTGCTTAAAAAGGGTAAAGTTCTATGTATTTTACATTTTTCTTTATAACTAATCATAAATAGCTTAAGTACCAGGTTAAATTGTTTGTTTGTTTGTTTGTTTTATTGAGCTTGTATGCCGCCCACTCCCGAAGGACTCTGGGCGGCTTACAATAAAACAAGGGAGGGGGATAATACACAAGACAACATATTAAAATATACAACAGTCACAATTTCCGAGGGGCTGGATATTTCGAAAGCCCCCGGGCCTGCTGGAGCAGCCAGGACTTAACGGCTTTGCGGAAGGCTGGGAGGGTAGTGAGGGTCCGGATCTCCACGGGGAGATCGTTCCAGAGGGCTGGAGCTGCAACAGAGAAGGCTCCCCCGGGGAGTCGCCAGCCGACATTGGCTGGCAGATGGGATCCGGAGAAGGCCTAACCTGTGTGATCTAATCGGTCTATGGGAGGTAATCGGCAGGAGGCGGTCTCTCAGGTACCCAGGTCTGATGCCATGAAGCGGATCCGGAGACTAATGGGTAACCAGTGCAGCTCGCGGAGGATAGGTGTGACGTGGGTGTACCTGGGTGCACCCACGATCGCTCGTGCGGCTGCATTCTGGACCAGCTGGAGTCTTCGAACACTCTTCAAGGGCAGCCCCATGTAGAGCGTGTTACAGTAATCCAGTCTTGAGGTCACGAGGGCATGAGTGACTGTCTGAAGAGCCTCCCGATCCAGGTAGGGTCGCAATTGGTGCACCAGGCGAACCTGGGCAAAGGTCCCCCTAGTCACAGCTGACAAATGGTGTTCTAAGGTCAGCTGAGGATCCAGGAGGAACAGTGATTTCCAGTGTGCAGGCCTTGGTAAAAAAAAAGCTGCCGCCTTTGCTGCCAGCAGGTAGGGGATCTCTTAGGGGGAAAAAAACATGCAACCAACTCAGTCAAATACAATAAAGTTTCCATAGTTGACCATTTCTCAGATTGATTACCTCCCTAAAATGACTTAATTTTCATAGACCGGACATATAGTATGTATCTTGACCACCTAGACTTTGACACACAGTACTAATGGGCTGCTGGGGGTTCGCAGGGGTTCAGAAGAACCTCTAGCTAAGATTCTATGCAGTTCGGAGAATCCCCAAATCCCAGTCCTGGCTGGGCCCGCCAACCCCACCCTCCCATGAGTCCCCTCGCAGCCCATTTTGGATGCAGGTAAGTGCAGGGTACGCACAGAGGCTCAGAGATGGTGAAAAATGGGCCTACCAGAGGTTGGCTGTTTCCTTAGCAATTTCCACTGATCTAGTGATTAGAATTATGAGACCCTCTTTCCATGTTTCTCCAAGAAAACATTGGATTTGAGAATCTATATATATAAATGCCAAAACACACAGGAATCAAGAAATCTCCAGAACTGTAAAGCCTACAAAATTGAAATTTGGCATGTATGTTCCTCTTGGCTTCTAGGTGCTTGGTAACAAAAATATTTTTCGAAATGATGATCAGGGCATTAGTATTTCATATATTATCATCACTCTCTGATATTAAGGACTTAGACTTCTACTCCCCCCTCAAGTTCAATCTGAAAACTTGGACTTGGCCAGCAAGTGACTCATCCATCCTGCGGGCTGTGAGTTTGGAGAGGAACCTAAGGGAAAGGTGGTGATGAGATAGGAGCTTCTTGTAGGGCACGGCTAAGGATAAGAGATGTTTCCGTGGGAGTTCTGGTGAGAGTGAAGTAGAGAACTAGCGAAGCACTAAAAATACACATGCTCGTAATGCAGTGACCGATACAAAAAAAATATATTGATCTATCCTTTAACCAGAAAAATCAGGGGAAAGCGCGAACGCAGTCCCCCACTACCACAAATTATGCAGTCGAGTTTCCCGCATTTGGAGAAATCGCAGGGGTCAGCACACCCGAAGTGCAATGGATGAGCCTCACCCTGGGAAAACCTCCTTCATGATCAAGGTGTCTCCCCTGCCAGGTAAGTATGCTTTGCTTCGCGCCGGGACCCGCTCCCATCATCGCTCCACTCACTTCAGCTCATGGTGGCCCATAGTACGTCGCCCACTTCCTCCAGATCACGCTTCTCACACACGGAAACTTGCTGACAACACCGCGAGCGGAGGCCGTGGGAGGCACACACACTCGCGATCCTCCGTGCGCCGCACTTGTCGCTTCCCCACAATGCCCCGCGCCGGCGCCTCATCTGCATAAGGCCCGCGGAGCTCCTCCTCTTTCTCGGCCCTTCGCCGAATGGACAGTGTGCGCTGGGCGGTGCCTCGCTCGCCCGGCTTTCTGCGGAGGCGGGGGCGGGGGCGGGGACGGGGACGGGGCGGGGGGACGACCGTGGGACGCTGCTAGTGCACAACTGCAGCCTCCGACTCTTGACGTCTCTTCGCCCGCCGGTTTCATTTTTCAATGTTTGGTGGCTGAATTAGGATTCAATTCATTTACATTATGACAGTATCGCTACTTGCTGATTTCCAATGGCAGCCGCTGGAAGGCACAGGGCTAACTCTTTCTAATCTTGTTTATAATCCAAACCTTCGTTTGGATTGACTGAGATGAATTGACCAAATTACAGCCTAGGTAAATCTCATGCCCAGTTATCTACAGTTAGAAATAACTGCACCTTCAGAATTTCTAGGGCCATTATAATCTTTCCTTGGTTCACAATGGAATCTATGTTGAATTTGCAACATCAAAATGCTAACCTATTACACTTTTTATTGGGGTAACTCAAGAAAATGCAACCAGGCAAAAGTCCAGCAAAAAAATGTATTAATTTATTACGTTTTTATTTTCCCAGGGAACTCAAAATATAGTTCTTCATTCTCACAACAACCCTATGAAATACGTTTAATTAAGAAAACGGGCATTGCTGTCAGCCAGTTGTCAGGATGAGAATTTGAACGAAGAGAAGCAAAACACACAAACTTCAGATTCCTTACAATTTAAAGGGAACGTATTAAGTGATATTTTTAATGTAGGTAACAAGAGACACTGCAGAGAACTGTTGTTCAATTAAATAGTACAGCACTGGATGGACAGAGAGTGTGACCTGATATAAAACATCTTCCTATGTTCTTATCCTTTTGGGGAATGGGGTTATTGGCATAGGGCCGGGTTACTCTGTGATCCCAATTAAGAGTCATTACTAATCTCATTCAAGAGATGACATAGTCTTACCACTCTTCTAGATAAGACATGAGCCAGAGAGTGAGATGCAGACAAAGGAGACTATGAAAGCAAAAGGAATTTTCCCATGGTGGAGGTAAAGTTGTAGTCACTCATCTTGAGTCAGTAAGTATTGTTTTTATACCAGCCTGAAATCCACTGTCCACATTACATATCCATTTCCTGCATCTAGTGCTGCTTTTCCCTGTCCTGCCGGTCACCTGATTTCCCTCCCTAGTAGCTTAATAGATTTTGCTAACTTCAGGCTTGACCTTTGTCAGACTAAGGAGGGAAATAGTATTTTAACTCTGGTACAATTTAGGAAGACTTAAGGTTGTCTCACTCATGGCCTGAGCATGAAATGAAGACATGAAAATGACAGAAATCAATATAATGAGAACACTATGTTTCTTGAAAGAATGGCACAAGGTATAAATGTTAATGTAGATCAGGAGTGTGAAACTGGGGGCCCGCGGGCTGGATGCATTATCCGCAGGCCATGTCTACCCCACCTCCACGAATGGAAAAAACATCAAGTGACAACAACGTGACAACGTGAGTTTGACACCCATGATGTAGATGCTTATTTAATAATAAATGTATTGCCCCTCCTTTTCAAACATTAGTTTTCTAAAGGTAGCTCATTATGCTAAGGGATCTATAAATTCTGTTAGGACCATTGAACAAAAGTAGAATGTGCCTAAATTCATATTTATAACAGAGTATTTTAAGAGTTCATATTCTGAGAAAAAAATAACAGAATTTAAATGGATGTATTAGATGAGGGCTGTCAAACTCCCAGCCCATGGGCCAAATGTGTCACGCACTGGCCATGCCCATACCCAGTTTAGCAAAGGGGGAGAAAGTCCTGATACGTCACATGACGCCACTGTGACATGAGTGACACCACTGTATTAGGTAATTGTACAGAAGTATTATCTTATAAACATTTATGGCAATTCAGTAGATTTCAAGGAAATGTATCATATTTATTATTTATCCTATCATACTATTGACTGATCACACTGCAGCTTGGCTCCGCATTCTTTTTCAGAGGAGATAAAGAAGGATTGTAGAAAACAATCCTTGATGAAACGGTGTTGCCTATAGGGCTTCAGTGGGGTTTGCCTTCTCTGCCTGGCATCTGATTTATGAAACATCCTCTCCCCAGATATACAGATGGCCCCAATCCAATTGGGCCTTCAGAGAAATAGTGAAAACTTGGATTTTCTCCCAGATACTGAATCCAGTGGATCCAGTGGTGGAGTAAATGAAAGAGATGGTAGACAAATGATTGCAAGTTTTATTGGACCCTCATCGTCTTTTTAATGTACGGTACTATATTCTGTTACTGCAAAGTGTTCCTTTTGGTAGACAGGCAGCTATATGTCTGCTTATATAGTTTGCTTAATAAATAAGTAATAAAACATACAACTAAGGGATACACCCGAAAACGTTTCTGTATATAGTCCCAAAATGTTCCTTTCATATATTTATAAAATATTAGAATATTGATCGTACTTTCTCTGTTGATTCAGATTTCAATTGTTGCCTTAGTATACAGTCAAAACTTACACAACAGTAAATGTAGAATCATTTCAATCACATGCCATGATCACTGTACATTAATCTTGGGTAAATTCCTTAGGGCAATTAGAGGATTTAAATACATCTGGGATCTCACTATCAAGCTTGGAAATTATTTTGTAAATTGGTTTTTTCCAGGAAGGATCCAAATCCCGCCCTGCTCTGACAGCACTAAAGAATTCCTGAAGGGTCAGACTGGCAACATCCAAGAAACCATCAGGAACCTGTGAAGATAGAATGAAAAGTTTAGGAAAAGTTTATTAATTTGACACCTGTATGATCAACGATCAGCCTCATTTTAGCAAAGCTATTGCACTGCGGTGTTTGCTAGAAACTACCTATGTTCCCCAAGTTACCATTAATTTTATACCATAATTGATAAATTGTCAATTCATGGTCCTAAAACCATCTACCTCTAACCATTATGGTTTAATATCAGAATTGGATCCTGTCGAGCAGGGACTCATCCATTAAGAGTATCTTATTTAATTATCCCGTTATGTATTGTTCTGTACCTGTTCTCTAAAAAACTTTATACGGTTCACAATTTAAAAACATCAATATAAATATCCATCAGAATAACAAAAACACCCTTAATGTTAAGATCCTCCTTAACAAAATGTGACAAAGGAATACAGTATGCATGGGGCTTTGCATTCAACAGTAGCAGAACAATCACAGAGAAGACTGTATATGTGTGAACAACTGCTCAAGTACTTACACCACATAATGTTATCATTTAAGCAGCTACATTGTTACTTCATTAAATGTATTTGGAATAGAAACTTCTGTTATTCTTATTAGATAATTCAGGTAGTATTTCAACACTTTAAGTCTCTAAATAGTAGGATCAGAATGTAATCAGTATCACCATTGTTTGAGATGCAGGGCTGTGATACAGCTTCCTCAATTAGTTTCACAATAAATAATAATTAAGCTAAGGTGATCTCTGTGGTATTCTGATCTGAAGAGATTGTGGATGGTGCTTTTTCTATGCTACTCAAATATAGTCTCACCTCAAAATCATTCCCTTTGTTGTAATGGACATTGAGGATCTGGAAGAGAGCACAGTCCCTGGTAACGATAAGATCACCGAGTTCAGTGATTCCTTCCAAGAGAGCTTGTCTTGCAAATTTTTCCATCTGGATGTAATAAAATTCACGGAAATTGCTAAACCACTTGATGAGCTGGGAGGTGATACAGCGAGTAAACTGTTAAAAAAGTTAACACTGCATTATATGCGAACTTCTGTTTTCTCTGTGTGGGAAGTTATCATCCAGCCCTCTCCCAGAAAAATGAAATATCATAGGAAATATTGAAAAGGCAGAATATTTCTCTGGATGTGAAAAGTAAGAAACATGTTTTAAAAGACAGAATAGTTGCCTGTAGCTTTCTGCCCATCCCCCGTTAATGGGTCATTAAGACTAGCCAGGCTAGCCCACTTTACATAATAAAGACTTCACCAGCAGCTACAGAAAGGCATGATAATATACTCAGCTGACCACAAGGCATCTGAGAACTTATCACAGCCTAGGGAGTAGCCCCCTGCATGGCACCATTGGAGTCTGACAACCAATCAGAATACATTTCTTACACAGGAACAGGAAACAGAGAGGTGGGACTAAACAGGGTATAAAAAGCCTAGCAAGCCCCTTCCTCAGTCATTCTCTCTTCTTCTCCATCAACACTGAAACATGTGATCACCTTTTCTGTTCAGGGCTCAAGCCATGTGGCCCTGTCCAACAATAAACCATCTTTCCAAGCAGCCTCCATGTCTCCAGTGTCTTCTTCCCCACTTGGAGCTGAACCCAGAAGGACATTTCTTTCAACATCTGGACACTACATTGTATTATATCTGTGTATGTGCTTCCTCCAAAAACATTCCCTAGCAGTGGTGGGATTTAAATAATTTAACAACCGATTCTCTGCCCTAATAATTTCTTCCAACAACCAGTTCACCAAACTGCTCAGAAAGTTAACAACCGGTTCTCCCGAAGTGGTGCAAACTGGCTGAATCCCACCATTGCATATAGGTAGTCCTTTCATAACGAAGTAACTGGAAGTGGAATTTCCATTACTAAGAAATATAATAGTAAAGTATGATGTCACGTGATTGTGCACTTATTGACAGAAATTCCAGCACTTTGGCTTGCTGTTGTTAAGAAAATCACTCTGGATTGTTACCACTTGAAACTTTCTGCTGGCTTCCCTACTGAATTTGTGTATAGGAAGCTGAGAGAGATGGTTGCACACAGCAATCACATGGACATGCAATGTCATAAGGGATATTGCAACAGTCAGAACGTCAAGGTCATAAGTACCACTTTGTTGGTGTTAATATACAGTAGGTCAATAGTTTCTGAACAAGTGGTCATTAGGCAAAGATCATGGGTACAGTGTCAATCTGCAAGGATTTTGTACACAGCTGGACATAATATAATTGGTACTTAATTTTTGCATCATCTTTGCTTCCCTTTCCAGTTTTCACAAATATCCATGCTCTGCTAAGGGTTTTTTTGGAGAATCTGTTATACGTTAGCAATGAAATACATGAAGTTAAGCTTACCTGTATATCTGGAAAATAAGCTTTCAACAGGGAAGATGTGGGATAGCGCGAGAAGAAGAACATCAGTTTAGCCTTTTTCAGATGGCCTGGGGTCAAAGCTTCCTGGATTTATTCTGGAGTCAAGGAAAAAAATATTTGCCCAACTTGGGGCTGTACAGCTATCTAAATGCATAGGACAGGATCAGTGGTGGGTTTCCATTTTTTTTACTACCAGTTCGCTCATGCGTGCGACGCTTCTGTGCTTGCATAGAAGCATCCAGGCAGGTGGGCGGAGCCTCCTGCCATCGCCACTACTGGTTCGCCCAATCTGGGCCGAACCGGGAGCAACCTACCTCTGGACAGGATGTGTACCACCTATTGGGAATGCCTTACATTAAAAGCCATTTTTTCTGCAATTACAAATCAGCTGCAGACTGCTCTCATACAAGCCCAAGAAAGCATTTTTGCTTTAAAAGTGTTTCCAGGAGCAGATGGTACTTGAAAGCCCAGGTATGCTCCAAATCCTACTGTACTCCTCAAATCAGATATTCTGCACAGCCCAACCAATGCTACATGTCCCCATGAGATTCCTTTCTATTGACGTGTTCTATATAAATACAATAGCAATGTTATCAGATGAGACGTTGGGGGAAAAAATCTAGGATCTCATCTTGGAAGACGTGTAAAGAAATACAGATTAACACCTAAAGGGTGATGTCCCGGCCAGAACATAAAGATGCCCAATAGTGCCACTATAATGGAAATATTGTCTTAAACCTGTACAATGGAGACTAGCAATGGAGGCCTATTTTTTTATTTTATGCTTCATCTGATTGATGAAAGTAGAAATCAGTTAACTCATTGTCATAAAAGTAACTTTGGATATATAGCCTAGTATTGTGTAACATTTCTCTCTGCAGTGACAGCTTTCATTTAAATTCATTTTACAAGAGTAGAAGGAAATACCATATTTTTCGGATTGTAAGACACCCCTGACTATAAGACGCACCTAAATATAGAAGAGGGGGGGGGAAGATTTTGGCCTCCGTATGCTGCATTCTCAGCCCTTGTGGGGGGGCTTTGTTTTGGCCCTTTTGAGGCTTTTTTCTACTCATTTTTCAAGGCTTTTGGGCCCATTTTTTAGGCTTTTTTCGGGCCATTTTTCCCCAAAAAAAGTTCTCCCCAAAACCTGAAAAATAGGCAGAAAAAAGCCTCAAAAATGGGCAGAAAAAAGCCCCCAAAACAGGCTGAAAAAAGGCCTAACCCCCCCCCCAAAAGTCTGAAAATGGGGTGTTCAGAGGCCAAAAAATGGCCAGTGGGTGGGCGGGGCTTCGGCAATATTCAGTCTATAAGACGCACAGACATTTTTACCCCCTTTTGGGAGACAAAAAAGTGCGTCTTATAGACCGAAAAATACAGGTAGCACAATTCAGATTTTACATCAAGGTAATAGCATTCAAGCATCTTTCTTATAAATAATAGACTATTAATTTGTTTGGCAAGTGGCAACTAAAGGGATGTGGCTATAGGAGAAACAAAACATTTCAAAATGTTTTTGGGGATTCCAAAGGGAACGATGTCTTAAGTCTTGCCTTTTGTCTCTTACCTCTTGGCAAAAATAGGCTCAATCTTTTTTGTGCAGTGTCACTTTTTTAAGGAGGATAAAATGGAACAAATAAAGCCCTCATTTGATTCAAATTGTCAGGAAAGATTGACTCTAACCACTTCAGAAATGTTTGGGGAATATTAAATGGGTATTAATGAGTTGCATGCAAGCTGTCTCTCCTACCCTAAATTCAAAGAGGTTTTAAAGACCTCTAAAGGATATATTTCTTGCTGAGAAGTACACTCCATCCACCATTGCATGCATTTCAGCAAGCATTGGATTTGTAGAAGGAAGAGAAGCCAAACTTTCCAAGCGCGGTGGATATTGTTGTTTCATGCCTGATGGTTTGAGTTTGATTGGTTGCCATGGCACTTCTAAAGACTCAGGAGATACCATTCTTGGAGGACTGTTCCAATGGCCTTTTTGACCACAGAATAACATTTGACTAAGAATGCCATTTTCTTGAACTTCAGAGGTCAAGATCAAGGGAAAATTCTCTGGTGCCTGGCAAAGTTTTCTCTCTCTTTTTGTTTGGATGGGGTCAATAGGAAAGCCTAGAGATTTTTCTGCAATTAATGATATAGGACCTTTAGGAGAAGAAATCTTAGGCAGCCACTTACTGGGTATATTTCTTCCAACAGCTGTCCCTATGGAATTATTGGGCAACTGAGATGGAAGGCTTGATGATTTAGGCAAGATCTTTTTCAAAACTGAATCTACAGCGTGTGTCATTACCTGTGTTAATTCTTGTTTTAATATTTCTGAAAGTGTTTTTTCTTCCAAATTTTGAATGCCTGTATCTTCTTTCTCTGACAGCACAAGGTCTCTTACTCTGGGTGTGCTTTTCCATAAACAATCTTTATGCTGGTCGCAACACAACACTTGACTGTTGGTGTCTATCTTTCCACTATACATCTTCAACAAGCCCATAGTTCTCTCTATACTTTCTTGGCTTGGATTAGAATCATTTTCCTCATCACGTTGAAGAAACCTGTCTCCAAGTTGCTTCAACTGATGTTGCAAAGTATAGAGCTGTTTTTTCAGCTGAAGGAATTCTTCTGCTGAGATGCTGCTTCTAGGAGGTCTTGTTAGGGAAATTCCTGGCAAACTTTGCTGTTGAGGAAGTTTTTGTTTCCTCTTGTTCTGTCTACTGCTTTCCTTTCCTTTCTCAAAATTGTGGTCCTGTTCCTCCAGAGTACCGGACACTATTGGGTTTGGCATGATACTCATTCCCTGGATAATATTTTCCACTCTAGCTCTCTTAGCTTGTAATTGTTCATTATGGAATTGGGTTGTGTTACCAAAACCATAGGTAGGCAATGGACTCATGGCAATAGCTTCCCTAGAAGATGGGTGCTCAGCTTTCTGTGAGCAGGGGAGAAGAAAGCTTATATCTAGCTCACTATTTACTTCTGACTGATTAAGAAGATGAGATATAATCGATTCATAATAAGGAGGGCGAAAAGAATAATTTCCTTCAGTACAAAACTCTCCTTTTTGTCCATCTACACATATAGAACTAGGAATATAATTATATTGATTAGCAATACTATTCACATTCATAACTCTTTCTTCTTTCAGGACAATGAATTGATATCCAGTAAAACAGTGAAAATTGTAGAGGGAGATACAGCTTTTGATTTTGAGAGCAGAGGTGCCTTGGGACTTTGTTTTTTATATTTTAATTAGCTAGGAATCTGGAGCAGAAAGAAAAGAATAAAATATATTTAGTATGTAAACACATATGTGATTAACTGCAGTGTACAGTGTACAAATCAGATATTGAGGACTCTGCAAATAAAATAGTCAGTGCAAGAAAAACAAAACGCTAATCTACCTGTTGGTAGATTAAATGTTACATCTTGCCCAAGTTAGTAAGTTTAAAACACTCCTAATGAGAGCCTGGTTGATGAATATGAAGAAAGCAATCTTTGCTATCAGGTTCACAATGTAATAGGATTAACTGATTTATCACTGTATCATTTATCTTCTTGGATATAACTCTAGTATTTGGAATTTATCAAGATTTCTGGATATTTTGGACATGGGACCTGGTAAAAAAAAACTATAATACAAGTAATCCTTGATTTAATGACCACAACAGAGCTCAGATTTTCTCTTGTTAAATCAGGCCGTTGTTAAGTGAGTTTTGCCCCATTTAACAACCTTTTTTGCTATAGTTGTTAAGTGAATCACTGTAGTTGTTAAATTAGTAACGTGTTTGTTAAGTTAATCTGGCTTCCCCATTGACTTTGTTTATCGGAAGCTGGCTGAGAAACTTGCACACTGTGATTACATGAGCCCAGGATAGGACCTCTGTCGCAAATTCATGGCAGTTGCCAAGTGCCTTCATTTTCATCGCATGAAGGGTGGTGGTGGTGCTGCAACAATCATAAGTTGAAAACAGAAGTTACGTTTTCGGTGGCGCAGTAGTTAAATGCAGTTCTGCAGGCTACTTCAGCTGACTGTAGTTCTGCAGTTTGGCTGTTCAAATCTCACCGGCTCAGGGTTGACTCAGCCTTCCATCCTTCCGAGGTGGGTAAAATGAGGACCCGGATTGTTGTTGGGGGCGATATGCTGACTCTGTAAACCGCTTAGAGAGGGCTGAAAGCACTATGAAGCGGTATATAAGTCTAACTGCTATTGCTATTGCTATTTTTCAATGAAGTTTGTAACTTCAAGCGGTCACTAAATGAATAGTTGTAACTCGAGGACATCCTGCACAACATTGAAAACTGATGTGCAAAAATGGATTGTTGATATGCACTATTTGAATTGGTCTTATTTCTTTTATTGTTTTTCTGTCCCTTTTGTGTTTTTGATTAGTTTTTGACAAATGGGACAGGAAGAAAACATTATCATTTTTTGGGGAACTGTTTGTAAGTTTTCCCAGTAAAGTTGATATTATCTTGCATTATTCATATGTATATTTCTTTTCTGGTAATTAAGTTGAAACAATAATAAAGCAAATATAAACTATTCGTGAGTTAGTTTAGAAGGTTAGCAGAGGCCGATGTCATCAGTACTCAAGTGGAAGACCACCAGAGAATGTAAGTACTGTAAACTAGAGTGAGAACTGAAAAACATCCAAAAGAAAGCATGGCTACTCATGGCTACGTTGGATATCACCAGGAATCAAGCCATCCCATAATATTCTGAATCTGAGTTAATAGCATCACTCATGTAGATTATTAGCAGATCACTCATGTAGATTATTAGCACACATCCAACATGTGCACAATAAGGAACGTCAGCCAGTAACTCAGCTAATGTTTTCTTTGCACTTAAGTGTAAATCCTCAAAGCAGCAACACATACTATAATAAAAGCTTTCCTCTTGAGAATATATAATACTTTGGATTTACTGTAGCCCAGTGTCCTGTCCAGAAATGGGCAGATCTTGTTTACCAATCTAGATTAACAACAGTTGGTCATAGATATTACGGTCAGCAAGGTATCCACCTTACAATGATAGATTGGCAGTACCTTCAAACTGCAGGAGATCCATATCAAGTAATTTCTCTAATTTCAAATCCAAGGAATATTTGACCCAAATTCCTTTATTTTATCAGGTATCAAAGTTAGTTTTACTGGACCTCATCCATGTCTAGGTTGTCTGTTCACTTTTCTGTTTCAAATGTCACTAAAAAGTATTGTTGAGTCTCACAGCACCCATATTTTGCAATCCTTGAAACTATTCTAAAATGAAAGACGTTTACTGAGGTTTTTTTCTTAATCTGTATGTATCTTCTGGCTCCCCTTAGGTACTTTTTCTGTAAGAGACTGCAGTCTTGTTGCTGAATTGGATTCCAAGAATGTGACTACTTTGGAATATGACATACATTAATTCAGTCTCCTAATTTATGCTCATTATGAATTATCACTTGCACTCTCATACCTTGCTTTACTGCTCTGAATGAAGACAAATATATAAGTATTTAAAAGTGAATCATTTTCCAGTTTAAAGTTCTCTCCTAAACAACCTCTCAATATCTGGTTAGGAGGTTTTGAGCCACATCAAATAAGACAATGCCAATGATCAAAAATAACTTAAAACTCAAAAGTAGCTAACCTCAGAAGTACAGTTATAAAAATAATACAAAGAAAACAAATTTACAAGAGAGCATGACACATGAATTTACAAGTATATAAAGTCAAATTTTTAAGAAGGGAAAAATATTGCAGCATCCCTCCACCAATAGACTACCCAACATTGATCCCTTTCTTGTGTTCCCAGACATAAAACACTCACCTTGGCTTCCTTCTCCTTTGAAAGCATCTGAAGCCTGCTGTTAAATAAGAAAGGGGCAGAGTTGTCAACAAAGACCACCCAGTGATCACAATATCAGAGTCACAAATAGGGAGTGAGGGAAATCATGAACAGCCAACCAGTTTGAGGAGCCTATGAATATGCAAAGGAAACCAAAATCCATGTCTTGCATTTTCTCAGTACACAGAAAGGCTTGAGATGCTATAGTTCTGAAGTGTGTGTGTGTGTGTGTGTGTGTACACATGTACACACACATACTATAGGATAGTATTAGTAGGGTAGAGTGCCCCTGGACAAATAGTATTATTAGTTAAGAATCATTGTTCCTATAATGCTTGTGTTTAGTGAATATTTTGTGACAAACAGATGCATAGAAAAATGAAGGCTTCGGTGGGGAAGTGTTATTATTTTGCATACCTCAATAACATACTATGAATGACAATTGTTAGATAACAAACTGTTGCCCTGGCTTTGGCTGCTATTCCAAATACACAACTTCTGTCTTGCTGATTATGTCCATCATGAATGCATTGCAGATTTTCTCCTGCTTCTGCCAACACAGGGTTTTGCATGATTTTTTTTTTTAATACTGTTTATGTTACAGGGATGGGGTGAATGCCATTTTGGCTATTTCCAATACTAGCTATGGTCACTTGCTGCCAGCATCATCAGGGGCATCCGTGGGGGTTGAAAAAGTCAAAATGTCAGCCACAACTATGCAGTCTGCTTTAACCCATTTTTGTGGAACACATGCCAAAAGAAGTGGGCTTACAACTGCATGGTTGTGCTTTAACTTTAATTGTTTTAACTTTCTTGTGCCCACTTTCCTCTGCAGGTGTCAGCCAGGCTATTTCTGGACACCCTGTAGTGCTGTTTCACAGCCAAGCGACAACACAGCCCATTCGAAGCAACCACCTAGGCATACCGATCCTCCTCCCACCCCACCTTAAGAACAGTTGGCTGTTTTTCTCTGTTGGTGATCATGATGCTCAGTGGGAGAGGGGAAATGGCAACCAGAATATAGAGTAACAGAGTTGGAAGGGACCTTGGAGATCTTCTAGTCCAACCCCCTGCCTAGGCAGGAAAGCCTACACTACTTCAGACAAATGGTTATTCAATCTCTTCTTAAAGACTTCCAGTGTTGGAGCATTCACAACTTCTGGAGGCCAGCTGTTCCACTGATTAATTGTTCTAACTGTCAGGAAATTTCTCCTCAGTTCTGAGTTGCTTCTCTCCTTGATTAGTTTCCACCCATTGCTTCTTGTCGTATCTTCAGGTGCCTTGGAGAATAGTTTGACTCCCTCTTCTTTGTGGTAGCCCCTGAGATATCGAAACGCTGCTATCATGTCTCCCCTAGTCCTTCTTTTCATTAAACTAGTTCCTGCAATCGTTCTTCATGTTTTAGCCTCCAGTCCCCTAATCATCTTTGTTGCTCTTCTCTGCACTCTTATATATATGATATAGTTAATTTCAAAATATATTTTTATTATTTTGTGGGGGCTGCATTACTGTTTAATGCTGCATGCCGCCCACAGGTTGGATATATCTGAATCGAAATGCTAATGACAGCCCGTCTCATCAGCCTCAGGGCTCGGGCGCGACAGCTCTGCTGCTGGAGGTTTGCGTGGTAAAACCACAGCACCCATCTCATCATATTCCCTCCCCATAGACGCCTAGGCATATCCCCCCTTCACAAGATGTGAGGTTCGGATTAAAACGTGTTGTTCCTTTTCGGTTATCGCCCGTGTAAGAAGCGGCTTGTTTCCCGACGTCATCCGGTTTTAAAGCAGGGGCTTCCTTCGTTGCTTCTCGCAGGCGACTTTCCCACCTTTTTCAGAGAATTAAAAATAAACGACTTTTCATACAGAAGTTACACGCCACTCAAGGACCAGCTCCGCACATAAAACGCTTCGATCTCCAACTCCTCGCCCCTTTTCTCTTAGCTAGCCCTAAGGACGATTCAACCTATCCGCGCTTCCTCGTTTGCACCGATTGGTACGTCCCGTTCAATTCGCCCCCCCCCCACTGCTGGCCTACTGTTGGTCGGTCCCAACTCGCATCCGGCCTCCGCCGGGGCCTGGTTCCGGCGCGCGCCCTGGAATTCATCCTTTTGCCGTTGTTGGCCGCCGCGATGCTGTTAGTTTCTCTAGTTCGGGCTCGTTGCTTCACCCGGGTGTTCGGCCGTTCGCTCTGCGCTGTTCAGCAGGTAGCTCGCGGGCAAGAACGGAAGGCTGGCAGGAGGTCACTCCGCTACGGAGCCATGGGCTGAGATGGGTTGGGGGGGAGCCGGCTCCAAGGGCACTGGGGAGGGGGCATTCGGGGGGGCAGCGGAGACGGAGACCTCCGGCCTTTATTACACCCCGCCCTTTTTTTTAGTTGGCGCTTGGTTATAATAAGTGCGAGGAACCAGCAGCTTGTTTTCTAAGGTGCCTCTCAGAAGGTCCACGCCCAGCTGGTAGCAAGGACACAGCGTCATCCCAGTTTGAGGCAAACCACGTTGAAGGGGCGAAGTCCTGTTCGGAAAGGGGTGAAGTGGAGGGGTTGGAAATCTTGGGGCTTCGCAAGAGCGAGGCTTGCAAGGAAATTTGCCCGGGGCGAAGGTGGCTCTGAAGGTTGAATGAAATACGGTGAGGTTCCTCTTGGCCCACCCAGAACGTGCAAAAGAAACGGGGGTTTCAAATAAAGAAATTCTAGTCACTTGACCCCCAGTCGCCCTTGTACCACGGATCTCTGCAGTGAAGCCTTAGTTGGCGAACGTATCCAAAAACACCTTCCTCCTCCTATTTCCTTCCACACAACAACCTTGTGAGGTGGACTGAATTGGGTTGTGTGTGTGAGAGAGAGAAAGACAGACACTAGCCCAAAGTCACCCAGCGGTCTGCCTTTCATCCCTTTTTTAACCTAATCTCCCTATTTAAAGCAAATTTAAATGTTTTCAAATATGCATAATGAGGTTCTTTTTAATGTGGGTTGCCGATATTGCGCTCTTGCACATTATTATGCTGTGGCAGCAAGTTTGTACTGTGTATACATACTCTGTACTCTTTGAAGGAAATGGGAGATTTGGAAATAGGAAATATAAGTAAATAAATGTAAAAAAGATTCCTTTCAGATATATTTCCAAATGGATTCAAAAAGCTCTGTAAGGTTGACACACTGCCCTTTAGCACCATCCCTGTAAAGTGCAATTGTTGTCTGGTCTCCAGTATGTTTTCTTCATTCTTGTACAACAGTGTATTTTGAAAAGTGCTAAGAAAAACATTTATTGGAATGTAGACTGTTTCTTAACCAGAAACTTGGTATATTTTTGTATAGCACCATTCAGCCCCATATTGAGAGATAATATAAAGCCTTTTCTTAATATCATTACAATATGTGATAGCAATGATGATTAAATTATAGCAGACACTCTAAGTCACTATTATACATGAAAAATGATTTGTGTGTCCAGAATGACCTAAAAGGTAGTTTTAAAAAGTAAATGGGAGTACTTGGACTACAGGTAAGTGAGGATTGGTCCAAATTGGTTATGTTCTCCCAGACTTTGTGGCAGAATGGAAAGGGAGCCTATTAGATAACTTTCTTTTTTATTGTATGCTGTTTAGGGGGACATTTATGATTAATTTTTGCAATTTTTTCTTAATTGTACACTTCCCAGAGACATTGGCAATTGGGCAGCCTATGTATTGAATAAATACCATATTTTTCAGACTATAAGATGCACCAGAGTATAGGACACACCAAGATTTTGAAGAGGTAATTTTTTTTTAAAAAGGTTTTTGCTGTCCCCGGCTCCCAGGAGCACTTTGTAGCTCTCCCAAACCCTTTGCACATCCATTTTTGCAAAAAATGGGATGCGCAGGATGAGGTTTCAGGAGGCCAAAAATGCTATATTCAGTGTATAAGACACACCCAGATTTTCACCCTCTTTTTTGGGGGGGAAAGGTGTGTCTTTTACTCCAAAAAATACGGTATATGATTAGATAATTTTTATATATATATTATATACCATATTTAAAAAGGAAAGCATCTGTAAGGCTAAATGTAATGTTCTAGAGCAGGTGTGTCAAACTCGATTTCCTTGAGGACCACCTCAGGGTGCCGGATTGGGCATGGCCAGGGTGAACATGGCCAGCTCGACATCACCCATGTTGGGGGTGCCTGTGGCGGCCCAAGCGCTCTGCCAGCAGAAACAGGCTCCCGAGCTCCATTTTCACTGACAGAAGGTTGCAGGAAGCTGTGACAGCTGAAAACGGAGCACAGGAGCATCGCAGGCCAGTCCTTCTATATTCCCGAGGCAGCCGTGTGGGCCAGATCTAATCACCCTGTAAGCTGATCTGGCCCCTGATCCTTGAGTTTGACACCTCTGTCCTAGAGGGAAAACTAAGGTATGAACAATTATGAATTATTATTACGAAATGAAAAACAGACAGAACACATTCAAATTGTGGACTTGAATATTAAGTAAAATGAGAAACAAATATTTTGGCATCCGTTAATGAAAGAAATCATTGGATGCAGTGATAAAATATGCATAATTCCTCCAAAACAGCTTTGTGCATTATTTATCTTTTTTGAAATTTGACTAGTGAGTTGGCTGTAGCATCATTGAGTTCTACAACTAGAAGAAAAAATGGAAAGTACAGAATATGGTAGATTAGAATGTGACTATAATATATTGAGATCTTAAATGGATGTTGTGGTTGTCATCTACATTTAGGATGATATACCACCTATCATCTTGCACAAAGTGTGTGTAGCCACTAAACATATCTTGATGGCACATAATCCATGGATTTGTTTTCTCAAACTTCATGAATGTGTGGAGTCCATAAGTGAGGAAGACATGGTATGATAAAATGGCTTAGCAGACAGGGGGAATGTTGTGGATATACTCTGTCTATTTCAGCAAAGCTTTTGACAATGTTCATATGACATTCTCATTAATAAGCTCTTGAAGGATAGTTTGCATAGCACTACAGTAAGGATAGTTATGAATAGCTGACCCCACTCATAAAAGTCAGCACTAATGATTCTGTGCTGAGTTGAAAAATGAATGGATTCTGTATAGATTTTCCTAGGGGCAGTATCATCCCATTTTTAATGAATCAGCTGGATAACAGTTTTGATAAGTGGATGACACAAAAAAGGGGATCTGGCCAACACTCAGGAAGATAGAACAAAATTGCCAAATAATCTGGTTGGGTTAGAAGGAACAGTGTCCTCCTAGTAAGAGAAATACAGGGTATTATATTTAGGGAGAAAATATATAGAGGAGATGTACAAGATGAAGACTCTGCTGGGACAGAGAGTCTTCCCGCAGCCGGCCCACAATCATAGAGAGTAGTCCCAGAGCGGGTGCTGCCGGAAGACTTGGCAGCGGATCTCTAGAGTTTGGAAGCCAGTTATGCTTGGAGCACGGTGGTGGTAGCGGCAGTGTGGCGGCACCCTAGCCTTGCAGGGAGAGCTGGGCCAGGGCATGGTGAGGCTGGGAGGTACATGAGCTGGGGGCAGAACAGGCGCTCGCGCAACCTCTCTTTCCAGCCGGGCAGAGTGCCACGTGGCTTAGCGCCTTTGGGATATTACTGGGTCGGTGAGTGGCTCTCTGCCCGGCTGGAAAGGGGGTTGCTGGGTGGCTGCTCAAGAGCGTGGTCACTTCATGGCGGCTTTGTTGCACTGCTGTGACAGCGCAATATAGCCGTTTGCCCCTCAGGCTGTGCCCAGCTCTTCGGGCGCCCGCTCGCAAGAGAGCAGCCACCCGGCAACCCCAAACCAATAACCACCACCACCCCCCCGATAAGAAGGCCCAAGCAACATTTCGGGGGTCAAAAGAAAATAAGACCCTGTCTTATTTTTTGGGGAAACACGGTAGTATCTTATCTGCCATGATAAGCCATAAATTGTTTTGACCATGGTTTGTTGACTAACAACAGGAGTGACACAGAACTAAGTCATAAATTGTAGTTTGCAAATTGCAATGGCCGGTTCACAAAATATTTTAAATTATAGATAAAAAGATAGGTTTTCTTTTGCATGTTGTATGAACTAGGTCAATATTGCAGTTATTCATTCTATATTGCATGGAATAAATCTAAACTGAATTCTGTGATATTTGGAGCATGTCAAATTATTCCTAACTTCTCTTTGCATTGGTGATTTGTATTATTTTTTTCTTTGGCAGGGAAACTGTCCACAGGCAAAGCGTTGGCTCTCTGGTGAGTTTTATGTAGGTTTGGGCATTTCATAAAGTTTTTTCATAACAAGAAAAATATCATCAGCACTTGGCTAGAGAATACAATAAGAAATAAAATCTGTTTTAATAAGCTGGCTATTAAATGATTAAAAATAATATGGAAAAATTCCTCATGTGTTGGTAGAGAGGCCATTATGTAAAATAATATATATTATGTGAATATATATATATGAAAAGGAAAACAGCTGTCATGTATTTCTGACTCATTTGGTTAAGATTGTGTTCAAGATGCTCCATCTTTTTAAGCATTTTTTTCCAATCATATATGTATTAATCACATTTACTCTATTTAATTTTTAATAAAGTCAAATCAAGTTTAGTATTTATCTTTCTTCTACTCACAATTTTTGGAAAGCTTTGTTAAATCCTGCAAAATGTGGGGTAATAAATTTTGGCATAAATTGCTGTGTGTAAGTATTCATAGGTTCACTACTACTTGAGCAACAAATTAGTTTGAATCAGTGTTTGGTTTGTAGATATTTGGAGCCTCCTGTTATTTTTCCAGATGATTTAATCATAACCAATATCTTCCAAATAACATTTCCAATATATGTTTTCCTGGACCACTTTGTTGTAAATAATTATTTTGGGAGGAGAGAAAACTCATTATGTCCAGTAGTAGCAAAATCTTTTTTGGGCACATAAGAATTTAGTGAATTTACATTGATAGAAACCACTAAGGACAAGAGTCCATTTTATCAGAGACATGATATGGTATCCTGGAATAGATGATAGATAGATAGATAGATAGATAGATAGATAGATAGATAGATAGATAGATAGATAGATAGATAGATAGATAGATAGATGATAGATAGATGATAGATAGATAGATAGATAGATAGATAGATAGATAGATAGATAGATAGATAATAGATAAAATTGCGTGGATTGGTTGAATGAATCATTGTTTGCTTGAAAGATTATATACAGTAGGTTAGTAGTGAAGTACAAACACTGATGATACTAATAGTGATCATTTACAAGCCAATTGTTAAATAGCAAATTAATGCATTAATGAGATGACCCATGTAGTGTGATTGATTTTTAAAAAAGCCTGGAAACATCACACTGCCTTTAAAGCTACCTGTATACCAGATAATCAAGACTATTAATTGAATAGAGTGATTCTATAGCATTTGTTTATTTTCATTACATAGTCTGGGTAGCATCAGCATATTATTTATTTCTTAATAGACATTAACTTTATCTCTTTGGTCAACTTTATAATATGGGGCTGGATTTATAAAGATACATTAATTGTTCAATATGAACTGCTATAGTTTTTTCCTAGTGACAATCAACTCCTTTCTGACTTTTATGCCATTTAAGTCTCCTTGTCTTTTCTATACATGACTGTACTAAGTGACTTGATAACCTGATACTTAGCTAAAGTGCTTTTTGCTTTACAGGCATTTCTCGATGCCAGGCTCTGGTGCATGCCAACAGCAGGAAGCATTTGTAAGTATCTAACTTATGAAGCAAGTGAATTGGCACAACCTGATTGCTACTGAACCAATTAATTAGATTATACTTGGAGAGAGGCTTTGGTATACTTTGGTTGAAAATACCTTACGCCAGAGCAAATCAGACATTGAACTAAGAATAAGAATTGTAAAGCTATTTACGTATTTGAATTAGGTTATTATCTATATAGTCTATGTTTTACAATTTATTTGAGTAGTTCACATAGTATAACATGATAAGCTAGAATATTGAGTCCCTATCTACCTTCCTGTTTCCAAATCTTAAAAAAAAATACTTTTGAGATTTCTGAATGTGGAATTCTACATTCAGTCTACAATCTAAATACAGAATCCCTAAATGCTATTATTTATGGTCTAATGTGTAATCTGATAAATCATAGCATACCTGCATTTCATCTGCCCATTTGGGAAAAGGCTGGATCTCTGGAGTTACAGTGAGCAGCTCCATCTTGCCAGGATTTGATTTTATACTGTTTTCCCTCATCCAGCCAATTATCAAATGTGAGCTGATATTCAAGGGAGCCACATCATTATTGGAAAATGCTGTAGAGAAAAAGATTTGGATGTCATTGATATGTTGATAGTATCCAGTTTCAGCTACAGTGATTAAGGCTTCCTATGACCTTATGCTAAACAGTTCATATATATGTATGTGTGTTTGTGTGCACCTGCATACATGTGTACACAGACGCAGAGATGAATTTAATCACAAGCTATCCCTTCCTGAAATGCTTTAGGATCTATGCCTCCAGGTATATGAATCAGTGAGCAAGTTAAACATGTTGGTGAGGCTACTGATTGACAGTCATGCCAAAACAGCAGATACAAATCTGTACTACTTATACACTGATATTGCTTTTCTTTCTCTGCAGGCTAAATGGTTCTCGTATCTTCACTATCCGTTATTTCAGAACTTCAAAAGTATGCAGTAAGTAATCCAGATGCCTGCAGGCAGTGGAACATTTGATCTACATGCCAATTTTCTTCCTACTAAAATCATGTGACCTTGTTCCCTAATTTAGTTTACATCTTTCCTAATCTTAAGTAAGGCTTAATGTATTTTTTATGCCACAGTTGGCATACTTGGACTTTGGCATAATAATGCATCATTTCTGCAATTTTCTTCTTCAAGCAATATTTTTAATGAAATCATGAATGTTATCCAGAACAATATAGGACTACTGACCTGAGAAATGTATGGTTTGTCCTTTTAGTATTTTGTTTTGATCAGTTTGAATAAATGATGACTAATTTTATTGGCTGGCCAACCAATTGCAGTTTTATGGGAGAGAAAAAATAATTATCCAAAAACAAATGGATTGAACTGAGGCCTCAAACAGAATATGGTAGCTTCCCTGTAGATATGAAAAACTTAATGCCTAGTAATAGCCATGCTGGTTGTAGAATGCTAGGAAGTGGTGGTCTACACATCTAATAAGAACTGATAATATGGAATTATTTAAATTATGATACTCTTTCCCTTTATGTTTAGCATTTTCTCTAAATTGTATTTATCCATTGCTCCCAAGGGCTGAAATGCCAACATGTGAAGCATTTTATTACATGTATCTTTCACAGGGGAGGAAGTTGTCACAGTGAACACACCAGCATTTGCAGAATCTGTCACAGAGGGAGATGTCAGGTGGGAGAAAGGTAAGAGGATCTTTTTTCTCTTTAGTCTCTCTCATCTTCTCCTCATCCCATGATAAGTTTGTCATAGCCTGTTAGGAAAATATGTTAAACATTCAAGTAATTAAAAATGTTCTGAATACTCTTATTATGTAGGTGAAGATTGCTCAGACCTGTTATTTGTTACAGTTCAGTTGCTTACAAAATGAAGCATGCCTTCTTAGCCCATGTTGATGTTTTAAGTCTAGCTTAAGGAGTTGTTTATAAAAATTAGGGAAGGAAATGCCACAACACAATTCCTTGTTTAAGTCCTGTTCTCTTCATTTTTTAGCTGTTGGGGATACTGTAAGAGAAGATGAAGTGGTATGTGAGATTGAAACTGACAAGGTAATTTTTTTAAATTTAGTAATCAAGTTTATATAGCAACCATTTCACTATAAGAAACTCTAAATATTTTGTCATCTTATTCATGATAATGATTATCACCAAAGACAAAGTGAACATTGTTGCCCAGAGAAGAAATGTTTTGAATTTATGAAATCTACCCGCCTTATCAGAGTCGTGTGAACACCTAACTGCAGATCTGTACTATTTACTCAGATTAATTGATTAAATTTTGATGCCAGCTGACTCCAGCTGTTTCTAGAGAGCTCATGGCAATGAGAATAACAGAAAAATAACAGAATGCAAAGAATTAACAGAAATAAGTAGAAATGTAGCTACAAAATAATTACAAGATGGCAAACCAGTCAACAAAGAGTATGACATACAGAAGAATCTCATCCACTCTTCCCCAAGTCCTGAGTAAATAGCCAGTTTTTCAAGTCTTGCAAAACATCATCAAGATGGGAGAAATGTGTCTCTCAAGGGAGAAACCTCATTTCAGATAGATGGCACTGCTACAGAGAAGTCATGTTTTCTGAGTCCCTGTTTAATTCAGGACCCATAGGGTGCACCCTTTTTGTCAAATCATACTAGACAAGCAGAAACAGGTGGTCCTTCAAATAACAGGAGCTTTTGCTGTGTAGGGCTTTTGGGTAGAAAGCAGCCTCAGATGCGTCATGCTTTCCGTACTGTCCTTTCCCATCAAAGAATTAAAAACACCATAGTATATATAGCTCTTCTCCCATTTTTAAAAGTTAGAGTTGAACCAAGATTTGTTTAATGGACTCTGCTGTTCTAGTTTAGTGCTTTATCCATTGGAGCATTCCAATGTTGTAAAATAGTCCTTCCACACACTTTTATTTTTCAAGCTTTCTTATTTCAACAATCTAACTTTTTTTGAGTATCTGGTGTATTGGTGCTGCTATTTCTAAACAACTAGAATTCAAATCATTTTGTTGATAAATTGCAAATCACTTTTATTAGTACTTCATGAACTATTAGTATTTTGATCAGACTGTGATGTTTGCATGTTTGTTTTCATTATTTTTATATTCTGAGTAGATAGCCAGTTTTTCAAGTCTTGCAAAACATTATCAAGTATATGAATGTAGCATTCATCTCTCTTCAAGATCAGACCTTTTTGTTTGTTTATCTTCCTCTTACGTTCAATTGCTATTTATTTTTTCTATATAGACATCTGTGCAGGTTCCAGCTCCAGCAGCTGGTGTAATTGAAGCTCTTCTTATCCCGGATGGAGGGAAAGTAGAAGGAGGAACACCTTTATTTAAACTCAGGAAAACTGGAGGTAAATTTGGATCATATGATCAAAAATTGTTTACCTGGGTGATTTAGGCTAGTTACTATTCATCTTACATCATTATGCAATTGCAGTATACATTAAAATATATACATGAAATTCTAATTGGATTAAGTCACATAAATTAGGTTATTTTTTTTATCCTTCTGGCATCAATTTTTCATATTAATGCATTGTAAATGGCAAGTGTAGAGAATTGATTGTAAAGTTTCTTCAAAGGGCTAAAATGGGGTAAAACTTGGGAATGCTCAACGCAGAGGCAAGGGAAGTTTTTTCCCCTAAAGAAAACTGCCATAGACAAGAAGTCTTGAGTTTCAGGTGAAAGGCTTATATTGGTGAATCTGATCTTAAGTACTTTCTGAAATGACCAAAAATGAAGGTTGCATGTTCTCTGCCATAAACTGAATGTGGAAATAAAAAAGGACATAAAATTATTACTATCTTACTTGCATTGATGAACAATTTGGAACATAGTCTGTAAGCACAGATCTAATTATGGGCTTTGTTATGTCTAGAGTATATACTCAGTACAGTAAGCAACATAATAAAATAGCTATTAGTTTAGTTTATAGTTTATGAGTGCCATTAATGGAAAGATAGAGCACCTTCTAAGTTTATTGATGTGGATTCTGGCCCAAGTCCTTTTTTGCTAGAACCATTTGCTTGGGAAAAATACGCTTCTATTATCCATATATGTAATACTTTTCATTTTTTTACAAAGCTGCACCTGCCAAAGCCAAGCCAGAAACAGCCCCTACAGCAGAGCCTGTGGCCCCTGCAGCAGCACCACCTGCAGCTCCTGTAACACCTCCCTCTGCAGCACCAATTCCCACTACAATGCCTCCAGTGCCCCCAGTGTCAGCCCTCCCTGTTGATGCTAAACCAGGTGAGATCACAACATTCTTGTTCTTGCTTTCCCATCTATATAACAAAGGATCCTCAGAACTTAAAATTGTGAAATGATACATAGTTAGAGGCATTATCCCCAAACTGAGCCTTTCATTTACATTCAGAGCATTGGTGTCAACTCATTTTAGTCAAGGACATGATCCCTGCTTGCTTAATCCCCTGACATTTTATTTTTCCATTGACTTGCAGTGTCTGCAATAAAGCCAACTGCCGTGCCAACAGCTTCTCCTGCTGTGGAACCTGGGACTGGCAAAGGTGCCAGATTGGAACAAAGGGTACTTCTGATGGGATATGATATGAATATTCATGTCTGTAAGGAATTGAAATATGATAACTTTGAGGCAGAACAGAAAATATTTTCATAAGAGCCTCATGAAAGGCTGCAACAAAGTAACACTAAAGAGTTAAGGGCAATGGCTGAACCTAATAAAGTTCTTCATTCATGAATGTTCTTACTCAGTGGTCTCTCAAACATGTGGTCAGTACAGGTAATTGTTGTTTTACAACAGGCCACTTATGACTGAACTCCCCAAAACTACTTATGACCTGGTTTTGAATGTTGTGATGTCTGGGGGAGCAGCTATGTGGCTGCATTTTGGGCACTTGGCAACTGGCCCACATATACAGTTGTTTGCAGCTTCCTCTTCCCTCCCCATCATGTGAATGCAATTTATTAAGTTTTTTTCTAGAAATTGGTGTTTACTTCCAATGACTGTGGCATCTGCTTTATGATCACAATGTTCACTTAATGACTACCTCAAAAAAGGACATGTGCTGACCTGCTTCATCGTGATTTACGACCATAATTGCCAGACTCAATAAGTCATAAGTCGCGATTACCTGTAGCGGAAATAACAAACCACTTTAGCAAGTGCCACTTCTGTGAATGTTTGAAATTTAGCTTCTTAAAATCTATCCCGCTAACTTTTTTGAGGTTCCACAGTTAAACTCCCTATGTCGTACAACTTCTTTTGGTAGTAATTGGACTTCTGATGCCTTGTGATATCATTTGTTGTTGTTTGTGTGTGTGTGAGAGAGAGAGATCTGGGTAATTATTTTAGGCTAAAAATGAGTTCCCAGCCCCACTCGAATTTGTTGTGACTGTTGAGTTTTTTAATCTGTTTTTTGTATTTTGTTGTTTGTCTAGTTTGTTCTCTTTGTATTGCCCCTTTTCCTATCAGTTTGTTAGCCACCCTGAGTCCCTTTGGGAATAGGGCGGCATACAAGTTTAATAAAACTGAAACTGAGTTAAATTTTGGATTCACTGCACAAAGATAACCCATTAAGTGTAGATAAATTATTTTGATGTGTTCATCAGGAAAAGAGAGAAAAAAAGGTGTGCTTTTAATTTGTTCAGGTTCTTCACTATTTTATGATTTATTTCTGTCTTCAGGTAAAGATGAACAGAATGCGTCAACGTATTGCTCAGCGCCTGAAAGAGGCTCAGAATACATGTGCCATGCTGACCACTTTTAATGAAATTGACATGAGGTAGGGCAGTTACCCTTCAGCATAAGAATGCCTGTATTGTGACTTCAGTGTCTGAGATTCTTTAATCTGATTCACCCTGTATTTGGGTGCTTTTTTAAAAAAAAGCTGTATTAATGTTACAAGCTGATTATTTTGGCTAGTTTTGGGAAAAAGTGTTACTACATGATGATAGAAACTACATGGAACCTGTTGTTAAATACACATCTCTTGTTGACAAAAATATCTACTCCTGTTATTTTTTCTGTTAAAAAATTAGAGTTCTTGTACTGATAATAGCTTTATACCAGATTTTTGGTAGCTGTCTCAATTGAGAGTGTTTTTCTTCCAAGCAGGAACCCAAGCAAAACAACATTCTTTTTTGCAGGCTTTATTAAAATGGAATTATGCAAGAATTCCAATAAAATAATTATTTTCTATTTGGAACCAGAATATCTATTTGAACATTAGGATAGAGATTTTCCAAGTTTTTCAATGGCAGCTTTATGGTAGAGCAGGAGAGAAGGCAGGTTTCTTCTCTTGGTAGGAGTCTGCAGCTGTGAATAATGTAGACAATCTCTGCTTGAGTTCTTGTACATTGTCTTCTCATCTCTAGTTAGTTAACTAAAGTTAACTGTTGTTGAGTTGAGATGCTTATAGGAAGAATTCAATTAGTTTAGCGGTTCTGGAGCACTCATTGAAGTTTAATGTCAGTATTTGAGGTGGGGGAGCCACCAGTGTTCAAAGCGAGTGCTTGGATGGCCTGAGCACTAATGGATTTGAGGAGGGGGAAGCTTATGTTTCAGTGCATTAGGGAAATGATGCCCAAATCAAATTGCCCCATGAAATCTTATCCTCCTCCTTAAAGCAAAACATGTAAATATTTTGTGCTTAGAATATTAAGGTTGGCAAAATAGTCATGATTGGAAAGGAAGCAATGCAGCTTATCTCATATTAGAGACTAATGGAAGTGTCACTTTACTCTAGCCTTGTGCTCTTGTTGCAATCAGTAATATGTTTTGCATTGATTACCGACTGGCGGTATGCCATAGAGATGACTTGCAAGGATTGAGACTGAGGCCTTTTGCTTCCCCACTCAGGGTCAGTGTCTGCCGTGAAGCTTACTCTTGATGGCTTCCTCTTTTCAGCCACCACTTCATACCTACAGATCTTGTATCTTGGGAGGCAGTAATGTCTTTGAACAGTAACCCTAGCTCTAAATGAGATTTAGCGAAGAAAAAACAAACAGACTAAACCCAGAGGGACATTTCTGTTTGCTAAAAACTGCCTCTCTAAAGCCATATTGTCTAGGAGATTGATGATGAAGGTTGAAACTTCAATATCTATCTAGAATTATATGACACAATTATTCAGTTTAATTTGTGTGACTGGCTTCTTTTCCAGTAAGTGAACAAGGGAAATTGCTGTTTTCTGTTCTAATTAAAGATATTTTCAAAATGCCATTATATTGCAGACTTTGAAAGGCCATATTCCCATACTCAGGTAGTTTGCTTTAAGTCTGGCCAAAGAAATAGGCATGCTATTTCTTTTTTTTTTTTTAGATCCTTTTTTAAAAATAAAAATATGAATTTGTCTATAGTAAACAGACCAAGCTTTCATAAAAATATAAAATTCTTTATTTTATTCTAATATATCTTATACTGAAGTTTCTGGGAAATTACTGGAAATCAATCTTTCCAGGAGAGTTTTAACTTGGTATTGGCTTGTATCTTCAGTCTTGGACATTCTCTTACCTCTTGCTTGCTACCAAAGAAACTTTACTGAAAAAGACAATCAAATCTTGTTTATATGAACATAATTCATTATATCTCATCATCCCTTTATATCTTTGCAAACTCACCTTGTTACCACCATGACCCAAAATCACTTCCTGTGCTGCTATCTTTTGTTTTTAAAACTTGTAACCTCTCTTTTGAGGATCTCTTCAATCACAACTTTTTCAATCTTCCCTTTCCTCTAGGCCAATTCCCTTTTTTATATACATATTTTGTGATTTATGATCCTAAATTGAATAACCATGAGAAATTTAGAGAGCTCTTCCTTGTGTGGGAACAGATTCTGACTGATGTTTATGTATGGATTGTAGTAAGTTATTATTGTTGAAAGAATCAGTATGAAATAGGATGAAATATAAACATTTCTGAATATATTATATTAAGAAATAAAAGAAAACATTGAACTGTAAATATTTAACATTATCAATAATTTCAATCTTTTCTAAGTAACTTATTAGCTGCATCCTTATTTTGGTAACCAACATCAGATATTTGGTTATTGCAAAACAGCAAAAACTTAGCATGATTGGTATTATTTTTAATAAAGGAAGTAGGATATCTTGGGAAACCTCCATATTAAATTTTAAAACCAGGAGAATATTTTCCACTGAATCCATTACATTATTGCAAGAACTAAATCTTTATTCAGTATGAATACCTCAATAGATGTGATTCCAGGACATTTAATCAAGCCTTAGTAAAAATGATCCAATATTTACTGTGGTTAAGATTATTAAATAAAAACCCATTTGAGTTATTTCTGATGCTAATGTTTTTGTAACAAATTTTTACTTATTACTTCCTCAACAGTGATTTATTTATTAAAGCAGATTACATTAATTTGTTGTTTATTATCTTTAAAAAGTCCTTTAATTATGATAGTTCATTCTTGAAAAGGAAGCTGAATTGTGTCCTTGAACATTAACATTAGTCTTGATATGTTGGTAGCAGTTTTAAGAATACAGAAGCTATTAAAAATCCTGGTATCCATTAAAGCATTTTTTAAAAATTTGGAAAATATGCCATTCAATCTGAGTTTTGGATATGCATTGTTGATAATAGTGTCACTTCTTGTGTGAGGCTTTTGTATTTGCATTAAAAAAAACATACACGGCATGTTTGAGATGCAAATCAATACATAAGTAAATGCCAAGTGAAATGTACTGCAGATTTGAAAATCTTTTGTAAAACTTGTGGTAAATATTCTTATGATGATATTTGCAGTAACATCCAGGAGATGAGAGCCCGACACAGGGACAGCTTCCTGAAGAAGCACAATATGAAATTAGGTTTTATGTCTGCCTTTGTGAAAGCTGCAGCCTTTGCTTTGCAAGAGCAGCCTGTTGTGAATGCAGGTAAGAAGCCAGAGCTTATATTTCTGAGTAGAAGACAGAGCAAGTATACAGCATGTGTAGCTGGGATTAGCCCTCTTTGTAATTACATCTTTTTCCGCTAAGAAGGTCTACTATGTTACTGATTGTGTCACCTGGATTTGTTAGGTAAAAATTCCTGTGCTGAAACAAATGTTTTCTCAGCAAAAGAATAATCAAAGTGGGGTTGAAAAAGACCCTCTGGTTTTCATCTGGGGACATTTTGTCAATAATAATGAAGATGGTTTTATTAGGAAATGATTGTTTCCTGAGGCTGCCAGTGTATCCTCTGAGAGGATACTCTCCCACTTTGAGAAAATCCTAACTTACTTTTGTACTATGATGTGCAGAATCTTATTTTTTCACCATGATTTATGGAAGCATATTTTTTCACCATGATTTGCAGCAATCCTAAATTGCCTTGCCTCTATTTTCCTTTTCTGTAAGGCTTTACCCCTTGGGTTCTAATCTGAAAGTTCAACTTTGGAAAAAAGGCAGGAATTTCTCCCACTTGTAATATAGAATGCGGAAATAATAACTTCCTTTTGCAGCCCTTTTTCAATACCTGGAATGGGAGACTACTGAGGGCCCCAACAAAAGGGCAAGATGTATGATAATAAGCATGCATTTTTAAATTTTCTTCTGCTCTTTCTTCCAATCTCCAAACTGCTGCACAAGTGAAAAGAAACTCTACTTGTCTTCTAAGCTCTCTAGCAAGTACCGAAGGCTTAGAAGAGGGACAGAGGTTTGTCTCACTTGGCTGATGATTTGAATAAGGTAAGAAATAATGGATGCCAACAGGCTCCACCCTGCTATTCCTTACTTTATTCAAACATTGTTTAAATAAGACAAAATTTTATGCTCTATCTTATCAGAGAGCTTGGAAAAAATGTGAAGCAGTTTGAAAGAATGAAGCAGCAGGGTACATTTCAACTACAATCTATTATTCAGATTGAAATAAAATTCTTTTTACGTGTTGCCTCGAATTCCTTTTTTGAGATTTGGGATAGCTACTGTTCCCAAATTAATAACTGGTAATGGTTATATTCATCCATTATGAAAGATGGGGAAAATTGGTTTAAATCATAAAACTTTTTCAGATTTTGCAAGACTTTTTTTAAAAAAATGAACTGAGAGAAGCTCAAGACATTGTGACTACATGGACTCACCCTGGTAGATGGTTTTGGTAACAACACAGAATAGTTTAACCTGCCTTTTCCAGGATATGTTTTCAACTTCCCAGTCCAGTTTCAACTTATTTACTACACTTCTAGGGTTTCTTGGTGGAGCTTTATTCTGAACTTTGGTGTGTGTGCGTGTGCGCGCACACACACAAGATCTGCAACAGTAGGGATACTAGTATGTCCACAATGCTATCTATCAGGCTGCTTGTTTTTTAAAAAATATTTTGAAAACAACACAGAAAGATGATCTATAGCACAATCTTTACAAAATGCCACAGAGTGCAGCCCATAAATACATGCATACATACTGCTGTTAAAAAAAGACAAAAGTAGCCCTGAATGATAGAGATCATCTTAGAGTCATCTAAGATCATCTTAGAAATGCATTGAGATTACTGATTATTAAAATCAGTAGCTTACTAGTTATAGTACAGCTATTGTGGAAAATATTGCATGAACCAATAAGCCACACTCCAAAAGTAACTATATTTAAGATCACTATAACATAGTATCAAAATTCCAATTGTATTCATTGACCTCAAAAGATTATTTAGCATACACAGACAAGTTTGCATTAGGGAATATTGCAAAAACATATTGTAGAAAGTATATACAGTCTGTTAAGAAAAATATACCCAGAAATACATAACATATTTTTCCAAGTCTTTGATAAGCAATGCAGAAATGGGATGAGGTGAAATTCAGCTGAAAAAAATTAAAAACTGAGTGAAATTAAAATTTACAGATATGTCTTTCAAGTATTTCAAGTAAACTGAAAGAACTAATTTGCAGCAAATAGGAAGATACTGGATAGGCCTTGATTCTGATCATTATGTAGTTCTTCTAAGTTGAGTCTTCATTGTTGGTGTTGCTCTTTGTAACACCTACTTTCCCTTTTCAATTTAGTGATTGATGATACAACCAAAGAAATGGTATACAGAGAATATGTGGATATCAGTGTTGCAGTGGCAACTCCTAGGGTAGGTATTATGGAGACAATTTTCACCTGGCCAGTTGATTGCTCAAATTTATGAAAAAGGGATTGCAGGGGATAGAAGTAAACCAAGGCTGCCTGTATGAAATGGAAGCTGAACCTATTGACATTGTCTTACTCTGCAGTGACAGATGGAGGGTTACTCCTGTCCAAAAACCACATACAGGTAATCCCCAAGTTATGATAGCCCCTCCCCCAACTACTTACAACTCAGTTTCGAATGTTCCAGCATCATGACACTTATGAATGAGAGCAGAGGCACTGCAACATTCACCCTGTTTATTCCTCCCCCTGGCACTCCACAGCCATTGGGCCTGTGGAGACTAACTTACCCTGCAACGATCTAGCAAGCAGTTGGTTCCTTTGCCTGCTTTGCTGCATTTGCAGAAAACAGAGGCCGAAAGTAGTGTGAGATCACGAAAGATCAGTAGCGCGAAATGTCACGCTATTGATCTCATACTACAGTACTTTAGGCCTATGTTATCTACAAACCGAGGCCTGCACAAGATCCTCCGCAAAAAGTTTTGCAAACAGAAGGAAGGCCTCTTTATTTGCATTTGTAGGTTTTATTTGCATTTGTAGGCCGCCCTTTTCCCTGAGGGGACTCAGGGCGGCTCACAGAAACCAGGGAAAGGGGAAATACAACATTGAGACAACAACACATAATAAAATAATGAGCAACATGCATACAACATTCGGGCGGGGTAGAAATCCTTATCCCCAGGCCTGACGGGCGAGCCAGTTCTTCAAGGCAGTGCGGAAGGCCTGGACGGTGGAGAGGGTACGAATCTCCACGGGGAGCTCGTTCCAAAGGGTCGGGGCTACTGCTGAGAAGGCCCTCCTCCTTGTGGTTGCCAGCCGACACTGGCTGGCCGATGGAATGCGGAGGAGGCCTAATCTATGGGATCTTATAGGTCGTAGGGAGGTAATTGGCAGAAGGCGGTCTCTCAAGTATCCAGATCCACTGCCATGTAGGGCTTTATGGGTGATCAATAGCACCTTGAAGCGCATCCGGAGATCGACAGGTAGCCAGCGCAACTCGCGGAGGATAGGTGTAATGCGGGTGAATCGGGGTGCACCCGCAATCACTCGCGCGGCTGCGTTCTGTACTAGCTGAAGTCGCCGGATGCTCCTCAAGGGCAGCCCCATGTAGAGCACGTTGCAGTATTCCAGCCTAGAGGTCACAAGGGCCCGAGTGACTGTTGTGAGGGCCTCCCGGTTCAGGTAGGGTCGCAACTGGCGCACCAGGCGTACCTGGGCGAATGCCCCCCTGGTCACAGCCGCTATATGATGGTCGAATGACAGCTGTGGATCCAGGAGGACTCCCAAGTTGCGGACCCTCTCTGAGGGGTGTAAAATTTGACCCCCCAGCCTGAGTGTTGGATTATTGGCCAAATCTTTGGGAGGAAAACACAACAGCCACTCGGTCTTTTCCGGCCACTCGGTCTCTTCACTTGCAAAGCCTTTTGTCCCATGGAGAACAGAGGCCTAAAGTACTGTAGTGTGAGATCAGTAGCACAAGATCTTGCACTACAGTAGTGTAGGCCTCTGTTCTCTGTGAATCGAGGCTTGTACCACATCCAGCCGAAGAGTGCTTGCAAGCCAATGAGGGTTTGGAGCAGCAAAATCACCTTGCTTCAAGCCTCCAATTGTCTTGCAAATGCTTTTCGTGCCATTCCAGTCTCAGTGTGGAGAGTGCTTGCAAGCTGATGGGAGGTTTGAAGCAAGGCAATTTTGCTGCCCCAAAATCTCGTCAACTTGCAAATGCTTTTTGCACAGAGACTGCAAGTAGGCAAAGAAACCGTGGCAGAGAGGCTGGAAAGGAGACAGATCTTCAAAAGGTAAGTAAAGGAAGATGGGTGTGGGGAGCAATTATGGAGACCCCAGGGGAGGGATCATGAGGTATCTCAGTGGGTTGGGAGAGGCCTTGGGCAGACTGAAGCAGGTGACCTGTTCCATTGCTAGGCCCCCATGGCCTTCCTCACCCAGATATACCTCATGTGCACTTAATTACCTGCGCATTCGATTAGCAAATGCATGGGTGAAAGGAGGGAATGAGCACGGTCAAGTTACATGATTCACTACTATGAATCCTCAAGGTTATGAATGTTCCATTACATTTATAACTTGAGGACTACCTGTAGTAGTTTTTGGACAAAACTCCATAGTGGTAGAAACTATTTCTACTTAATATTAAATGTAATGCTAGGTAGCGGAATACAAGTCCTTGTCTCCTGCATTTGTTTCCTCTTTTTCTTTTGAAGCTAATAAGTTGAGTCCACTTTGATTTTTTTTGCTGAAGGTGAACTAGGAGCTCTGAAGGCTTGTCTTTTTGAAGTCCCACAGTCCTAGTACTCCTAAATCACTGAGCATCTAAATCCCCTTTTCACACAGTGTGTGTCTATGTTAGCCAGAAAAGTTAGCCAGAATTTTGATTCCTTATAGTTTTGCATTCTGTTTGACTATGCCCCACTTTGCTGCTTCTCTCTTACTTAACAAGCCTCAATATTCAGTTTGCATTTCACAGTAAATCTCCAAGATAGTTGTTCAAATCCATGACTTACTTGCTGTTGGAAGCAGTATAGCAGTATGTACCAGCATGTTGCTCATTAATGGTATAAGCTAGTTCTGCCTTGCCTTTACAAATAAATGTAGCCATGGTCTAACATGACAAATATTCAGTGTTAAATTCAAAACATTAAACATACTGCATCCTACTAAGAAAATGAATGAGCACTTAATAGTTTGAGATCATTTTTAGAAAAGCTGTTCGAATTGCTGCTCCTTAGCTTTTTCTATATTTCTTGGAAATGATATTAATATTGTTGGTTATTTGGTGGTTTTTATTTCCCATAGGGTCTAGTGGTTCCTGTCATCAGAAATGTAGAAACGATGAATTTTGCTGACATTGAGCGTGCAATCAATGAGCTGGGAGAGAAGGTAAATCACTCTGAAGGGATCTTCAGAAGAGACAGAATCCTCATGTTTTAGAAATAAAAAATAGAATGTAGCTTTCAGAAATTGAAAGTAACAGAATCAAAATTCACATTCAGCACATTGAGGACAAGACAAACGGTATCTGGGTATTCTCCACCTTCACTAACTTTAACAGTTTAACATGAGACATCCCTCCATTGTTAATTGATCCAGTAAGTATCTGGGTAGTTCAGCATTTTGTTTGTTGGTTTGTTTTGAAGACTAGCCAGAAAGATGCCTCCAGAAAGTCTGCAAGTGTGGAGAATAACTTTTTTTCTCTTCCTACCCAGTATAAATCTGATTATAATATAATAAGTTTTATACTGGGTAGGAAGAGAAAAAAAGTTATCTCCCACCTTTATTAATTTTTTATAAACAATTCAAGGTAGTTACCTAATACTCCTCCTTCCTCCTATTTTCACCATAACAACAACACTATGAAATGAATTGAGCTGAGGGAGAGCGACTGGCCAAAGATGACTCAGCTGGGTTTCATAGTTAAAGCTGGAGTAAAAGTCCTGGTTTTCTGGTTTCTAGCCTGTTGCCAAACTGATCCTGCTAGACTATTCTAAAATTATACCCATATCAGGAACAGAGAAATATTTTTTCCAAATAGTAGAACCGTATGTCAGTGTTGTGGCAGAACAGGTTAATCCTTATCATTCTTAATATTGTGTGTTTATGCTCTGTACTAGGAAAAATCATTTCCTGTGAATCAGCCTTCTGCTCAGGGCAGGATCCACTGATAGCATCTCTTAACATGATAATCAAGCATTGATAACTTGGTGAAAGAAAACTGCTTTCATGCAGCACCTCATTCCCTTGGCTGACAGTTTATACAGTTAGGAAGTTCTTCTTGAGATCTAGTTCTAGCCCACTGGATCTGGCCATGAAACTAAAGACTACTAAATTTCCTCTCAATCATCTCATCTATGTGCTGAATGTCCTCTGATCTTTTAACTATTCCTCATATAGCTTAGCTTGCAGACCCTTTCCTAGGGGTCTTCTGAACTTTTGGTTATTGTTTCTGAATACATTGTTTTCACAATTCTCTACCTCTGAACTTTGAAGGGACTGCTATATTTTACTAGTGATTGAGGCGGGACAGTTACACATTGTCTTTGCTCTGATAAGGGCTGATATTTGAAATGCCCATGTCTGTTTTGTTGAGAGCTGACACCCAGACACTTACTGTTTTCTGATTTGCTTTTTAATATTCCAGCATAACCCATTTGTGGTCATTTTTTAATCTCATTTCAGGCTCGCAAGAATGAGCTTGCCATTGAGGATATGGATGGTGGTACATTCACCATCAGCAACGGTGGAGTATTTGGATCTCTTTTTGGAACACCCATCATCAACCCGCCTCAGTCTGCCATCTTGGGCATGCATGGCATCTTTGACAGGCCTGTTGCTATTGGAGGCAAGGTACGATCCTGAAAGTTTAAGAGATCTCTTAACATTAGCCTAGTCACTGAAAACCACTTTTCCATGATCAGCTCTTATGCAGCTTTTTTTTTAAGCAGCAGAGAAGATTTTTAAATGGCCATCCAAATGAACATCAAGCTCATCAATGGTGCTCATGGAAAAGCATATCCTATTTGGTTATATTAATGTTGATAAGATTCTTTAGTTGAGAGGAAGGGAAAGATTGGTTAGCTTTAATCAAATAGTATAAAAGACATTGTAACTGTAAACCTTGACTTTTGTGACATTGTAGAAAACAAAACCATGTTCAGAGAATTCTTTTGGGCTATAAGTGGTTTTAAAAGGATTTGGGTCTACTAAAAGCTCAAATTCTTTGCCAAGAAGTTAGAGATACATTTATTCAGTTTATATAGCCCTCTACTTACCAGGCAATTCTGGTAAAGATTAAGAACCTGGGATTATTTACTTTACTAAGGGTTAAAAACATAAAAAGCAAAGGAAGAATGATAAAGTAATGCGGGGGAGGGGGGCAAGAGACAAGATTCATCTAATTACAAAGAATTAACAATTACAAAGACCGGATTCTTCTCCCAAGCACTGTGTGTGCCTGGTGCAGAAGAATCAGGTCTTTGAGGCTTTTTAAAGGGCTAAGCTTTTGGGAAGGGGGCTGATTCATAGGGCACTTGAGGTTCTTGGGTAGCATAGAGAAAGTACAGTAAGTGAAACACGTTGAGGCACAGACTAAGATGATGTTCAATTTAACAGTGAGACTTCTCTTAATTTAGGTTGAGGTGCGACCAATGATGTTTGTGGCGCTGACTTATGATCACCGGTTGATTGATGGGAGGGAGGCAGTGACTTTCCTGCGCAAGATCAAGGCTGTGGTAGAAGATCCTCGAGTTCTGCTGCTTGACCTATAAAGGGTCACAGCACGTCCTATCTCACCCCATCCAGTAGACCAAGGATACAGCACCAGCAGATAAAACAGAGGACATTGAGGAATCAGCAGGGCTTCATTCCAGTCTTTTTCCCCCTAGTTGCAAGGGGTGTTTTAAAAGGAAATTTAAGAGAGACACTCTCTTCTGAAGAGTTCACTTTATTCCCAGAATAAATCAAAGGCTATCCTGGTCTATTCATGTATAACCTTTCCATCCTGCCCACTTCGTCCAATCCAATTAGGTCTAACTTTGCCTCTTTCCTGAGGTTATTGCAGGAGGAGAAACTACTTGCTTCTTAGCTAGAGTTTCCTTCCTAGTCTGATCTTGCATGAAAATTTCAGCTTTTAATTCATTCTCTGGGACAAGATGCCAGAAAAGAGATAAATTGCTGCTGGGTCTCTATTATGACATATATTTTGCAAAGTTAACAGGAGAGACAAGTTGTCTACCAGGATTCTTTATGCAGTGCCTGATCTTACCACCTCCATAATAAAAAGTTATTTATTGTACCCCCTCCTACCCAATTTTTATGGGTTTTTTTGGCTTTTACAGGCACTTCTGATATTAAGACTGTAACCCAACAACCTACTTTATAGCCTTTATTGGCATCAGGCAATTTATGGATGACTTTCAAGAATTTTTCTCTGCCCCAGGTTTTTAAGAACAGGAGGATCATAGTATAACTCAGATTGGGAAAAGATGAATAAGGCAGAATTGGTGTCCCTTCTTACAATTGGGACCAGCTCAAACTGGGTAATCTCCACAACTGTCCTAAATTCCATCCAATTCTCCTTGACTGACTTCTTCAGCTATTTGTCTACAGTGGTTTGGCCTGATTGTGTGGTATTGTGAGTTGGGACTCAATTGTCTCTGGCATATATCCTGGCATAAGACTGCTGGTTCATGGGGACATATCCTTAGTACAATAGTGTGCACATGTATTGTTGAGTAAGAGGGTTGCTAGTGCCTGCAGGGTTCAATACTCTTGCCCACTGCACAGAACTTGTAACTAAAATATTTAACAACAGATTTTAAAACAAAATAAAACAAAGAAATTATGCATGAGTGTAGTTTCTGATTTTCACTTTGCTGATTAGAAAAGTCTTTCCAGCCTTTCATAGAAGGAAAATTCAATGTTCCACAGGCAGCTCTTGAGAATTGTTGCTGCACTTGGCTCTAAAGTTGAACCAGATGAGCTAATTAAAGGAGAAATCTTGAGCTGCTGAAATTTCACAAAAGTAAAATAACTGAATACAGTTGTGTTGACTTATTGGGCTTGAGACTTGGCTTTTCCCCAGGGAATTTAAATATGGCTTAATTAGTGTGTTCTGCTTTAACATGAACAAGTAAACTGTAATGTGCTTAACTTATGTGTGCTAACCCTCAGCTACTGGTCCAACAAATCCCTATTAGTCTTATTTAGAGATATTAAAGAACTAAATATGTGCGTGAAGAAAAATGTCATTAGAAAAATAATGTGCCACACTCTCTAGGCACAATTTAGCATGTGCTGTACTCTAAATTATTTTAGTATTAAGTGAATCAATCATATTGCAAGTATTTTCTAAGATTAACCAGAACCTCTTTCTGTTTTCTGTTTGAGGGAGAAGATTTTTCCCTTGATTCAAATCTTGTCCATTCAGCATTTGTGTATGCTCTGTAACATGTCCGGTCAGCATGACCACTTTCATGCATGTGCCAAAGCTGGCCATTCCTTGGACAGAGTCCTGCTGGAACTGTAGTATCAGTGTGGCTTTTCTGGTTTCGGCCCAACCTAGGCCTTGCTTGAAAACCTTATTTGTGGCAGGTGGCAACATTTCTAAAAATTCACACAAGTCCTTGTGCTCCAGTTGTTTTATTGATGTTACAATAGTCAGAGACAAGACATTGGATAATCCACAGAAGTCCAAAGAAGAGTCTTTTCCTCACTTCCTTGCTAGGTAAAAGGTTGTGTCAGATCTACAAATAAGTCATTTTTTTTTTGAAGGGGAAATACAAGCACATAAAACTTACTGAAAATGTCCCCCTTGTGGTACATTTACAAAAATGCACCACTAACCTGCAAAAGTTGTAACACCAAATAAAAAATGGGGTGGAAAAATATGAACATTTTATAGGGCAAATATATGCATGAAAAAATTAGATAATCCTCTGAAAGTTGAACTAAACACGAGATACAGAAATGATAAAATACAACATAAGGTTATCTCCTCATATTTGGTTTGGGGAAAAAAATCTATCAAGTAGGATAAAACAAGGAGATCCCTACTTATACTATTGTGAAGGCACATCAGATTTGGGCTTTGAAGTGCCAGAACTTACTTCAAGGGTAGGATGCTTGACTTCAATTTCTATTTGGGTTACATTGGACATCTTTAGGGCTCCAAATTGGTCATCACTACCTTATAGGAAACTTGAGGTGCCTAGGATTTTTATGAAGCTGCTGTGGCACACAATTAGGAAGAAGAAAAAGAACAGAAGTGTCCTTTTGACTTCTTTTGAGCATGCAGATCCCAGCCCAATTCTGTGGATTCTTCCCTAGGCGACAGCAGTGCTGGTGTCTCAGATTCATTCATCTTATAGGAATAAGTGCTTTTCAATGGATGTGGATCATTTGGAGCACAATTCGACAGACAAACTACTCAATTTGGTGTTCCATCAAGCATACTTCTTCCACCATCCCTTGCATTTAGAACTTAGTTTGCAACCATCTTATTCCATTGAATCGAATTGAAAAAAATGTGTGACTTAATCTTGCTTGCACCATTTGCACCAGAGCCCAAACGTTGCTTCGGATCATACTGCAGCAGCTAAAAAAAAAAAAAATTGTAATTCAGAATTGCACTACATGCAAAACATTTATTTCTTACTACTCTTGCACTTCCCATGCTTGAATAGGAACCTCAACCTCACCTCTGAGAGTAGTGATGAAGCAGACTGGCTGAGCTTTTCTGGAAGATAGATCTGGGTGTATGGATGAATCCCTGAGGGATGATTCAGCGATAAAGTCTGAAAAAGAAGTGGGGCTATTTAGAAATTAATTATTAGCTGCTTTGCTTATAATATATTTACTATAGCACTCACTAAAGGTGACAATGTATTAACAAAATTAACAACTACCAGTAAGAAGATCTCAAGTGCAGACACTTGGTACACTTATATCATAGTACTTGTACAGCTAAATCATGATTAACATGAGTTTAAATAATGCAACATTCTGTTTACTGCAAATCATTTGACATTTAATGCAAACAAAAATTCAGTTTATGCAAAGTTAGTGCATGTGCTGTCCCGAGTCACTTTACAGACGAGATGAGCGGCATAAAAAATTAATAAATAAAAATAAAATGAGCAGTTGAGAGTATGAGATTAGCACTAATCTAGCAGAGTTTTAGACATTGCTACAGTACTTCAGTCTGTGCTTGTTTATTTTCATGTATTCACGTAGTATATGTGATGTTGCCTGTTATTTTTGTGATTTGTTTTCATCGTTCTCCCGCAGCACACAGAGAACAACTATTCAGGTAAGTCCAACGGTCTTTCTAAGAAATGCTTCTCCTGCTCAAAACAATGACTGATGGTCTCAAGAGCTGCTGAAAGGACAAGCAGGGTCAGGAGGGAGCTCTACCTGTCCCAGTCTACCAGAGATCATCCATGGGCAAGATCAATGTAAACTTTGTGCTAAACCCAAGTGAGAAACCTGATTGAAACAAGTCAATATAATCCACTATTTCTTCCAAGACTGGTGCTGCAGCAGCCCAGCTACTTTCTCCACTATGTTCCCTCTAAAGAGGTGATTGACAGTTCAGCACATCTGGCTCAATTGATGGCTTCTTGAGGAGGAGATGTTCCATTGCTTCTTCAGAGAGTGCAGTAGTACCTCTCAAGGACACATTCAGTAATACCCCAACCCAGCTCTCTGTCACCTTCCTGAAGGCTTTCACCAACCAGGAAGGGCAAGAGTTCAGAGTGCAAGTGGCTAAGTTGAGGTTGTAAATAACTGTTCTTCACAGGGTCAAACTCATCCCAGGTGTTTTGCTATAGAAAGCCTCAACTATCTCCTCTGGCCTGCCCAGCTAACATACAAATCTGAGTAAATCAGTGTGCTTTTATCTTCAGATACCTAGAGAATTCCACACAGCTCAGGTGCTTCTCATTTCTATCCCTACCCAGTAGGGGCCCAAACACTTTAAAGTGGGCTACTGGGCAGCAATCTGCAGACACAGTAACAAAGGAGAAATATCAACATTTTACTGCTCTTATTGCCCTAGGGTAGACCCAAATGTTGGCTCTCATTCATGTTATGTCAGAACCACAACTCATAGTACACCGATGGTACTCTAGCTAACTCTTGGTCTGCTTGATTCCCTGGAGAGGCTTAAAAAGCCGTTGCCTCCTCCCTGACCCCTCCTTGCCAAAGTTAGAGGTTGGGAGTGGCATGCAGGTTCAAGTCTGCCTAAGGCCATTATTTCTACTGTAGCGCAACAAATTGCTAAAGCCTCAATGGAACAACCCACCATCAGCTGGGAAAAGCCATCTGGAAACTTGATACCTCAAGAGAGCCAATTGAATGGGATCATCCTATATACAAAGGCTTGTGGCACCAAACAGACAGCTTCACCGCAATCTGCCATCCAACCGTGATGGGACAGCTTTTAATGTCCCGGAGCTTAGATTACATTTCAACTGCCCCAAGATAAAAACCAGATGTAATGAGTGACCTCAGTGTGCCCTAGGCCCATGATGGTGAACCTATGGCACGCGTACCACAGGTGGCACACATAGCCATTTGTTAGGGCACGCGAAGCGTTGCCCTGTCAGCTCCAGCACGCACATGCACGCGCTGGCCAGTTGATTTCGGCCTTCTTTTGAGGCCGTTTTTCAACCTCAAAGGAAGCCTCTGGAGCACGAAAAACTGGCCCTCCGGGCAAACTGGAAGTTCGGGAATGGACTTCAAGTTTGCTCATAGGGCCGTTTTTCCCCCTCCAGAGCCTTCACGAGGCTTCCCTGAAGGCTCCAGAGGGCAAAAACCGCCCCTATGAACAAACCAGAAGTCACCATTCTCGAACTTCCAGGTTCCCCGTAGGTTCGTTTTTCGCACTCCGGAGGCTTTAGGGAAGCTCCTGAAGCCTCCGGAGGGTCTCTGGAGGGGGCTGTTCTCGCCTTCCCCCGGCTCCTAGAAAGCCTCTGGCTTTCACTCTCCCCAGAGTGAAAAAACCATGTCAAAAGCGGGGGGCGCATGCAGGCATGCGTGTGTGGGGGAAGGTTGCGTTCATAGCATGTGTGTGGCACACCCGCATACGACCCCCCCTGAGCTCCCCCTGCTTTTGGCACAGGAGCCAACAAAGGTTAGCTATCACTGCCCTAGGCACTGAATGACCATGGTTAAGATCTTGGACCATCATCACCATGAACGCCTGAGCCACTTATGACCCATCTTCCAGGGAAGGCAAGTTGAAATCCTCCAGAACAGCCATTTTCAGGAACTCCACCACCAATCCAGCAATGTGCTCCAGCATATCAGGGAGGGAGGGAGAACAGTCCAATAAAGGGCTCCCCACCTTGTCCTAGAGCTCCTATTGATGTTACATTCTAGCTAGTGCGATTGGTAGCCATTTTTCTGGGATCTTAATATTGGATTATACAATTAGATTCAATGTCTCCAGGCTACTTACCACTCCATTCAATAATTCATAAAGCAGCGCTCCAAAACTCCACCAATCACAGGCTTCTGTCAGTTCAGAAATTCCACCCACTTCTGCAAAAACAACCAAGCACATGAACTTAAACTAAAACCTTGAGACGTAAAAAAAACAAAAACCCTAACATTGACAAAACATTTAAATATTTTTGAAACAGTCCTATAATAGGCTAAATATTTTTGGAGCAGCCTTATAAATAAACTTCTAAATATTTTTGGAGCTGTTCTATAAAGCCAGGGACTCCAACTCCTGGTCCATGAATCAGCACCAGACCGCGGCATGCCAGAAGCCGAGCTGTGTAAACAAGTGAAGCTCCGTCCGCGGGATGCAGGCAGCACACAAAACTATGCCCCCACCCCCACCCCACAGAAAACCTCTCTCCATGGAACCCATCCCTGGTGCCCAAAAGGTTTGGGGGGGGGGGTGCTGCTGCTATAAAGCAGTCTACATACATTGTTGTTAATTCCCTCCCCGCCTTCTCCCTCCCGTGTAACAACTTTGTATAGGAGCCTTCCCAGATATCAAAGGCAGGGTTAAAACAGTTCTTAGCCATACCTGGGGCACAATACAAATCATCTACCGCTTGACTGCTGCACTGCGGCTCAACCTCACTCCACTGGCCAAAAAACGTGAGACGGAGGTGACCTATGAAGAATGTCAACCACAAAAGTTAGCACTGCAAAGCCAAGCAAACACTTTTTCCATTTCTTAAATTGAATGACTCAATTTATCCTAGGTGTACATCTGAAGCCCCCATTTTAATATACAATAATGCATGCAGTTCATCATTGTTTCTCTTTATGTCAGAGGAAAAAAGACAAAGATGAGCCAAATGACTCTAAATAGTCACATATCACTGCCCCAGTGGTGGGTTCTGGAACCCGTCGCAACCGGTATGCTGCGATGGGGCCAGATGTCCACCTTGGGCACGCGTGCTGTGCACACGTGCGCATGCCACCACGCACATGTCACCGCCCTGCGATGCCCCAGCTTCTCGGCGAGGTTGCACAGGCACCGTATGCTGTTCGTGAGTGCGCAATTGGCCCGTTTCCTTCAAAAAGAGGTAAGGAACGTGGGCAGGCGGACCCACTAAAACACCTTTCTAGTACGGTGGCCACTGCTCCCAGCTGCCACCGGTATGCCCGTACTGGGCTGCACCACTCGGAACCCATCACTGCACTGCCCCACACGATGGACTAAAGTTTCTTTCAGTACTGTCTTAAGAAAAACATACCAGTTTCATCTAAAAGCAAATTTCGTGGGTTGAGATCCTGGCACAAGATTCCCTGTTGGTGGAGACCTTCCAGAGCTAAAATCAATTCAGCTGCCCAAACTTGGATCTGCTCCTCATTTATGACCCAACTGACAGGGGTATGGCTTTGGGCAACTGGTTCCACTGAAGATCCATGCCATCCTATTGTTGATTGGGTTTTGAAATGTTTATGATCAAGAATTGGTGCCCTCTGCATAAAAGGGTCTTCTTCTCTTGCTTCTATCTTCTCTCTGTGGTCCTCTTCAAGAGTTCCAGGATACAACTGGTTTTGCCACGGCGTTTCTCCCTTTGATTTGTTGTATCCTCTTGTTCCCTCTGGGGCAGTATAGCTAAACCTTTCACCTGTTTGTATCTTTGGTTCTGGCTGAGGAATCTCTTTCCCAGATACATTCCCAATGCCATCAATGGTCATAAATGAATCACAGGATCTGAAAGTCTGTCTCTGACTGGGTGGCTGACTATGTTCTTGAGGTACTGTTTTGCTTGTAGGTTCTGTAGCACCAGGAAAGGGGTGGGTTGTGCTTAGATTCTCCCTCCATGGTCCACCTGCCTTTTCAATATGCCACCTGTGGTCACTTGAGGTTCTAGAAGAAAGAGGGCTGGATGAATGTTTCATAGACATCAAGCAGTCCATTTTTTTCAACAGGGGACAATTTACAGGTACAGGAATTGGGCCGTTATTGTTTTCAGGATAGATCTTGCAGCTCTGCTGAGAGTCAGAACCAGTTTCATGAAGGTTTTCTATGTGCTTCTCTTCCCTGATATACCCAAAATCCAAAGTGAGCTTTGGACTCAGCGAGGGAGAACGGACAGAGGCAGAACCATGATGGGAGCGAAGATATGACCAGAGATTTCCTCCTGTAAAAAGGGAGAAAAGTACCAGCTAGTAATAGTTGGAAACACTGCAAACCCAGATCTCTATTAGCTTCGCCTATTATTCCTGCCAATTCCAGCCACTACTATTAATCAGAATTCAGAAGGCTCACTAGTTATCTTCCTATATGTGAGCTGCAACCTTGCTTTCTGCTATTGGCAGAGTGACAATGGGACCTTCTTGTGGTCTCTCCATGTTTCTTATATTTTTTATAGGAGAAGAACCATTAATTTATGGTAGCAAAAAAACTCAAGGAGCCTGACAGCACTTTTTAGTAATCAGAAAAGATGATATGACATATTTCTCACACATTAATTACCCAACAGTTTTAGAAAAGAGAGATCTGGGAGATGGAATCAAGAATGCAACATATCTAGCAATAAATACTCACCTTTCACATGTTCCAAGTGGAGGAAGATGGAATCCTTACTTACAGAATAGCGCAGCAATTCTGTCATAAAGGGGATTCCATGTGGGATGATAGTCTGTCTTTCCCGGGTCTCCACATAGGATTTGGGAATACTCTGATAAAAAGAAAATAGTATCAGAAAAAATAAGCTAAGGATCTTCTTGGGCCAGAAGTTTACCAGTGGGATTAAAAGTCCATCCTTGTTCTGACTATTCCTTCTTCAAAAAGCATAGATGAAAGTTGACCTTTAAAGGCACCATTCCACATGGACTACACCAGTGTTTCTCAACCTTGGCTACTTGAAGATGTCTGGACTTCAACTCCCAGAATTCGCTGGCTGGGGAATTCTGGGAGTTGACGTCCAGACATCTTCAAGTGGCCAAGGTTGAGAAACACTGGACTACATAATTCCTTCATAATTTTTCTAATATATTATCTCTTTCTAAAAAATAATTTTCATTAAAAGAAGATTTTACAAATATTTTTAAAACTTCAAAAACATAAAAGAAATAAAAAAAGAAAGTATAGAAGGATAAAAGAGAAAATAAAAGATAAGACAGATAACCTTGATAGTCATTTTTTACTGTGAGCATGCTGGCACACATTAAAAAAGAAATTCTGTTGCTCACTCTCACACATGCATACACACACCCCACACATATATACATGCTACACACACACACACACAATTAATCCATGTCCATTTTCAATACGTAGCAGAAAAAGCAAACAGGTCATAAGGTTGATACTGTATGGAACAAAATTGTGATTGAATTTGGATGTTCTGCTTCAGATGCCATGAAGCCTCCTCCCAGAAGGTAACAAGGAAAACTGGTCATGGAGAGGATATGTAGCATCCTTGACAATATGCCAGACTCTGCTCAAGCAGCGCTTTTATATGCCATGTCCTGGATAGACGGTGCTGGGAAGCTGAGCTTCCGTTTCCGGTGTGCGTAAGCATGCCAGTCACCTGGTCTTCTGGTTTCTGGCACACATGAAGACCAGCTGGCTGGTGTGCATGCAGCACTGGAAACAGGAAGCTCAGTTTCCTGGTGCGCACATCCATGCCAGGGAGCTGCTCTTCCTGTTTCCATGCATGCCAGGGAGCTGCTCTTCCCGCGTGCAAGAAGACCAGCTGTGCATGTCAGAACCTGGAAGAGCAATGGGCGATGGCTGGTGTGCCCAGAAAGATGGCTTTGTGGGCCACTTCTGGCACGCAGAGCCAGAGCCAAGGTGGCGCAGTGGTTAAATGCAGCACTGCAGGCTACTGCTAGATCAGCAGGTCAGCGGTTCAAATCTCACCGGCTCAGGGTTGACTCAGCCTTCCATCCTTCCGAGGTGGGTAAAATGAGGACCCAGATTGTTGGGGGCAATATGCTGACTCTCTGTAAACCGCTTAGAGAGGCCTGAAAGGCCTATGAAGCGGTATATAAGTCTACTGCTATTGCTATATTGCGTGCCACAGGTCCGCCATCATGGCTCTACAGAAAGTGGTAAGGACAGGGTAAGGAAGATGAACTTTTCTCATGCAACGCAGAAAACGTAGGCTCTGCTGTGTCTGCTTCACCAGTGTCTCACTGGTGAGTGACCAAACTAACCTACTCATTAGCTGCACACCCAGAAACTTGATGGTGCTAACTACCTCCACAGTTGAATCATTAATATACAGAGGCATATGGCTGTATGAAAGAGATGAAAGATCACACAGAAAGGAAAAGAAAAAGGAAGATACAGATAGTCCTCATCTTAACTATTTGTTTACCATTCGAAGTTACAAGGGCATTGAACAAAATTATGACTTATGACCATTACAGCATCCCCAGAGTCAAAATTCAGGCATTTGGCAATTGGCATGTATTAACAACGGCTTCATGTCTCATGATCATTGCATGCAATTTTCCCAGCCTGCTTTCAACAAAGTTAATGGGAAAAACTGGGTTTCCTTAACGATCACATGATTTACTTAACAACTGCAGTGGTTTGCTTAAAAACCATATCAAAAAAGATTGTAAAATCAGGTCCGACCCACTTAACGATCACTTTGCTTAGCAAATAAAAACCTCTGATCCCAATTATGGTTGTAAATAGAGGACTACCTATATCTAAAAAAGTGACTTCTAATCTTTGCAGCAATTACAAACAATTACCATCTTCACTTGCCCATATTACAAATCATGGACCTTTCTTCTCATAAACAAACCTTTTTATCTAGTCTATCATATCAATCAACATGTAAATAAGATGCAAATGTATACTTACATACATGCATTCCCTCTTCCATATTCTCACAAGGATGAATCTAGCCAGTGGTGGGATTCATTTTTTTTTACTACCGGTTCTGTGGGCGTGGCTTGGTGGGCATGGCGGGGAATGAATACTGTAAAATCCCCATTTCCTCCCGATCAGCTGGGACTCAGGAGCAGAGAATAGATGGGGGCAGGGCCAGTCAGAGGTGGTATTTACTAGTTCTCTGAAATACTCAAAATTTCCACTACTGGTTCTCCAGAACTGGTCAGAACCTGCTGAATACCACCTCTGAATCTAGCACTTGGAGGAATTTGGCTTATTCTAGAGGACGTGCTCTTCACAGTTCCTGTTTCCCTCTTCAAAGCTGCCCTAGAGATCTAAAAGAACTCTCAGGACAATTTCAGAAGAACAGAAAGTCATAAAGGGGGATGGGGGGAGGGAGAAGAAAAACAGGAAATGTCCCTTCCTGCCACTTTCTTCCAATTAATCAATCCCTGATAGAGAGAGGTGCCATATATGACATCAGCACTAATGAATTTTAATGAACAAAATTAAAGGTAGAAGATTTTACATATTAAGCTAACATAATTAATACTATTACTAGAGTTGAATATATCAGTTGATGTGACAGAAAACCAATCTGTTTATAACTTCCTTCAGAACAAGAGACGTCAACGACTTTTTTTTGCAATAGGCAAAATTGCTACCGGCCAATAAAATAGGCCCAAGTTAGATAAAATGGGTCCAAATTCTCACCCTTATCTCAATTAGTTCCTGCTACCGTACTGACACAGCTGGGTTAAAAACAAAAACAAAAACCCTCCAAATCCAAACAGCAAAGAAAAGTTTCAGTCACAGTGCTCAGAACAATCCAGACTGCCCAAACGGTCACATTTAAAAACCGTTTAATATGCTCCTATTCTGCAATGGTCCCAGAAACACAGACTCAAGAGAAAATAATTCATGTTACTTACACAGAGGTGCCATATCTAGAACCGTAAAAGAGAATGGGAAAAGGGAAATCCACATACCTTCAATATAAAGGTGTCCCCAGTAGCTGGATCCTGCACTATTTGCACCTATAAGCAATACACAACATATATCAACATCATCTCAGGATGGGATGATTAATCTCCTATATTAATCTGTTAGTACAGGTAGTCCTCAATTTACCACCATTCTTTTAATGACCAAAGTTACAATGGCATTGAAAAAGGTGACTTATGACCAATTCTCACACTTATGACTGTCACAGCATCCCACCCACCCCAGTCATGTGATCAAACTTTCGAGTGCTTGGCAAACAGCATATATTCAAATAGTTGCAGCATCGTGGGATTGTGGGATTATCATTTGCAATCTTCCTACAGAGCTTCTGACAAACAAAGGCAATGGGGGAAGCTGGAGATTCTGTTCTACAGTAGAAATATCTGCCACCAACTACTTTCTCTTTAGATTTCATCCTCATGCTTCTCTTAATTCTTTGATTCTTCAATCCAATTTCAGAATTGCTCAGCCTTATTGAGCTTTTTATGTTGGACACACAGATAATCTCTAAGGAAAATTCCGTCACTTTCCAGATGTTGAGTTTGTCTTCCTCAAAGTCAGGGGTGTCATACTAGCCTTTTTTATGTCACGTGATATATCACGACTCCCCCCCTTTACTAAACTGGGTGTGGGTGTGGCCAATGCATGAGGCATCCGGGCTGTGGGCTGCGAGTTTGATAGTCCTGCTCTAATGAGGCTCCAGTGTGAAAACACATTTGCTACAATAGGCAGATTCGTTTTTATAATTCTCTAGGACTGCTTGTTGGTTCTCTAGGACCATTCATGCCTGCTTCTGTCACAGCTGCTCTTCTGGGACATTTGTATTGCCTGAAGCTAGACATCGCCAGCATAAACAATGAGTTACCTTATCAATTATTCCCACTACTTTACAGTGCTTGAGATTCTCCACTGGTGTGCTGAGTGTCCTTATCGGACGGAAGCGAAGACTGCTATAACCCTACAACCAATAAGAAAGGGAGCACATCTTCATTTGAAGTGGTACAAAATGGAGCCAGACAATTAATAGCAATTAAACTTTACCGATCTTTCCAATCCCAAATTTGCTGCAAATGTTACTGACCAATCATAATGTTAAAAGCATTCTAGGACTCTCATGGAAAAAACTGTGGCCATGTGGTTAGGTTTCATTAACATCAGGAGAAATTTTCCATCATCTCCTCTACCTCTAGTATTCCATTCCTCCCCAATTTAAGAGTTTACAAAGCATATAATGAAACTTTATGCTATGAGTTGGGAGGATACCATACTCCAAAGCAATATTATTTAAAAGTGGTCCAAGAGAATGGCTTAGAAAAGGATCCACAAAAGAAATTGACTGAGGTTTCAAAATTTAAAGGGAAAATTACAAAAAAAGCGACCTAGATAATTATTTCTTATTGGATTTACAAAAGACGCTTGTTAAAGCCTTGAAGAAGTCTTGTGAGATGGGACAAAGAAGGAATGAAGAGAAATCAATTATATTTGAATGAATAAAAAAAAATAGAAGTAAAAAGGAATATAAACTTGGCTTAAGGTTAAAACAAGATATGTTCTGGAAATCCTTTATGGATTTTCTGCTGGCACAAAAACTGAAAAGTTTATGGAGCTTCTCAGTCATCCAGGTCGTGGTTGTCCCAAAGGTGCTTTTTCAAGAGGCAACTGGACTTTTTGGTTTTTCTTTGAAGACATTTAGCTTCTCATCCAAGAAGCTTCTTCAGCTGTGAAGAAGTTGAAGAAGCTTCTTGGATGAGAAGCAAAACATCTTCAAAGAAAAACCAGGATGTCCAGTTGCCTCTTCAAAAAGCACCTTTGGGAGAACTGAAGAGCCAAGGTGGCGCAGTGGTTAAATGCAGCACTGCAGGCTACTGCTAGATCAGCAGGTCAGCGGTTCAAATCTCACCGGCTCAGGGTTGACTCAGCCTTCCATCCTTCCGAGGTGGGTAAAATGAGGACCCAGATTGTTGGGGGCAATATGCTGACTCTCTGTAAACCGCTTAGAGAGGCCTGAAAGGCCTATGAAGCGGTATATAAGTCTACTGCTATTGCTATTGCTATTGCTATTGCTATTGAAGAGGTGATATTTTATGGATTTGTTGAGAGGTTAAGAGATGGGATATGGGATGAAGAAATAAATGTTTGTAACCTGAGAGGGGGTGAAGTAACTGAATCTGTTTATAGTTGTTGTGATGAAAGTTGGAAGTAACTTTTTTATATATTTTCCTTTTTTTATTACATTCTTATTTTTTGTTTTCTTCTTTTTTCCTTGCATCTTTTATTCCTTTCTATTTTTTTTCTTCAAGTTTTGCTCGTATTAGATTTTACTTATAATCAAAATTCTTAACAACAATTTTATCTTTAAAAAAAAATTAACAATGGTACTTAAAAGATTGGGAAACACATTTTTTAATATTTCTGCCTAAGTACGATCTAAAATGTTTTTTCTTCACACACGTCATAGAACTAGATAAAGAGAATCCAATTAAACAAGTGAGTCAAAAACATTATACTTGTTTAATCCCAGAAATGTTGACTTTTCAGGAGTCTGTAAAAGGCATGTTAGAAGATGGCAGTGGCAGCAAGCCACTTAATACTGTTGCCAAGGGAACTGCATGGATGACATGAGCAGGAGTTAAAGCTCAACTCAAGGATCTCTTTATAATAGTTATAATGTGACACACACACACACACACAAATCAAATATAGGTTGAGCACACCTATGCAGGCTTTTGACTTGCTGTTATGGATTAAAAATTGAGAAAGTAATTGAATATAAAAATTCCAGCCCCAATATTAACAACCTCAAGTAAGACGTTCCTGTACATCTGAGAATTCTGATAAAATAGAAATGAATAGAAACATTCCAAACTGAATTTAGGAATCCAGAATAATTTAGGAGAAATTTTATGTTGTGTTATAATGTCCAGGATTTAACATTTAATGTAATTGGGATTATCTATAAAGAAGAGATGGGAGATGTACAAGCAAAAAAAAAAAAAGGACAGTAACAGTAATTATTATGGACAGCTAGTGTGATCTAATGATTTTGGCACCAAGCTAGAAAACAAGAACTCATGAGTTTTCAAGGCCCATGTTGGCCATGAAAGCCAGCTGGGCAACCTTTGGTCTGTCACTTTCTCTCAACCCAACCCACCTCTCAGGGTTGACATTGTGGGGAAAATAGAAGGAGGAAGGTGTGAGGGATATGTTTGCCACCTTGAGTTATTTATAAAAATAAGGTTAGGATATAAATAAGTAAATAAAATTAAAATAAACCTCAAACAGCATATCACTCAATAAGTATGGAATTTCTGTCTCCATGCAACCTCCTCGTTTAAAATACTATATCTACCTGAACAATAATTTTCTTTTTTTTAAAAAAAAACTTAAAACTATTTATTTATTTTTTTGCATTTCTGGGTGTACCCAAAATGTAGCAGAAAAGTTTTTAAGCAAAGGTGAGATAATTATTTGTCTGGTAGAGTATGCAAATTCTGCTTTGGGCAGGATGTAAGAATAGAGGATCTACAATCTAACCAGATTATCCTGTGAGGCACTGAATTGACAAGTGATTTAAACTAGATCCCTTCGGTTTTCAAATCACGGCTAGCATCTTCTCATACTAGAAAGCCTTCATTCTGAAGGCATGTCCCCCTCTCTTCCACAACTGCTCTACTTTAATTCTCTCTGCATCCAGAAATGTTTCGAACATTGGACTCATTAAAACAGAGATTCCCAACCTCTAGGTCGCAGCCCACTACTGGGCCATCAGCAGTTTGGAACATGGCCATGAAAGCGGTGGGTGAGCGCACTCATCCGCATCCCCCACTTGTGCGAGCAGCAGCCAAGTGTGTGTGCCCGCCGCTCATGCAAATGGAGTTGGACACACCCATGCACACTTGCTGACCCCTTGTGCGGAACCATCCCCATTCCCCCCATCCACTAGTCCGCAAAGCTGTAAATGTCGGGGAACTCTACACTAAAGGTTCTACTAGAGTCCTAAAAAGTTGGACCGTAAGAAAGGCTGAGCACCAAAGAATTGAGGCCTTTGAACTCTGGTGCTGGAGAAGACTCCTGAGAGTCCCTTGGACTGCAAGGTGATCAAACTGGTCAGTCCTAGAGGAGATCAACCCTGACTGCTCTTTAGAAGGCCAGATCCTGAAGATGAAACTCAAATACTTTGGCCACCTAATGAGAAGGAAGAACTCACTGGAGAAGAGCCTAATGCTGGGAACGATTGAGGGCAAAAGAAGAAGGGGACGTCAGAGAATAAGGTGGCTGGATGGAGTCACTGAAGCCATCGGTGTGAGCTTAAATGGACTCCAAAGGATGGTAGAGGACAGGAAGGCCTGGAGGCACATTGCCATGGGGTTGCAATGGGTCAGACACAACTTCACGACTAACAACAACAAAAGAGTCCTAATAACACTCTACAACTCGTTTCTCACCGTTTCAGTGGAATTGCCATTCCCCAAATTACGTTGTAGATGGCAATTGAAGATCTCCTCTGCCCGTTTTAGATATTGGGTGATCTTCCTCTTCACGGCTTCACGGCGCTCCTTGTTGGGATCCACTGTCAAGAGTTATGTGCATTAATTTATGTTGAGGCCTTGTTTTTTTGTGTGTATTTATTTTGCTTTTGTGCCATGTTGAATTCTGAGCCACTTATATATCCTATTCTATAACCAAGAGTCACTTGGTTGAGTTGGGCGGATATAGAAATTGAATAAAATTAATAAAGTATTTAAAAAACAGCAACAAATTACACTTCCGCACTGAGAAAGCATCAAAATCCTTTAAATGGTGCAATGGTTAAGGCTCTGGCCTTGAAATCAGGAGCCTATGAGTTCTAGGCCTTCTTTAAGCAGCAAAGTTGGCTGAGTGACTTTGGGCCAAACGCTTCAGCCCAACCCACTTTAGAGGGTTGTTGTGGAGAAAAAAAGGACAGAGCATTGTATACGTTCCCTTGAGTTTACAAAATAAAGGTGGGATATAACTCTAACAAATAGGAAAAATAAACATATGCTTGTTTTCAATATGTCCACTCATTTTCCTCTGATTGTATTACTTAATTTTCCTCTTTTCTAAAATTTTATGAACTAGCATAGATCAAACTGCCACACAGAGCGATCTGAATCACTTTGTGCTTTAAAGCGGTGTAACACTCATCTGCCTGGATGAGTCATTTGGAACCTATCCTAAAAAAACAGATTAATCGACAGAAGAAATTCACCCTTGATAATCATGTAAGTCACCACCAAGTACAATGCACCAAACAATCTGCTTGCTTCCAAACTCCACTTTCTGCAGGATGCTTCACAACCCCATCTTACCTTGCACCCCATTGAGCAGCACATCCACACCATTCTTGTAGTGGTTGAATGCTTCTTCATAGTCTTCACTTACATCCCGTTCAAGAGCCAGGCGGATCTGCTTAGCTGCATCCACCAGGTAGTCGCGCTTCCCAGGACCATGTATGTCAATACTCCCTGGTGCAACCCGGCTTCGAATTTGTTCAAGATATACACGGGCCTGGGAGAAAGCTCGGTTACAGGACTCTGAATCCATTTCCCAAAAAATATCTTAAGGATACTCTCCTTAAGAATTAGCCATTCTCAACAGATTGTTACCATCCACATCCTGCAATGCATGAGAAAAAGGCACAATTACTCCGGGCATGAAATTACCTTCGCTACCAGTTCAGAACCGGGAGTGTGATCGTGTGTGGTGCTTCTGCACATGCGCAGAGCTTTTGTGATGACATATGGGCGGATGGGTGGAGCCTCCCGCTGCCGCCACTACCGGTTCACCTAAACCAGGGTGAACCGGCAGAATACCACCGCTGAATTGCTCTGAGCATCAGCCAGACAGGGTAGAAATGAGGAAAGATATACCGTATAAGACAAGTATAAGACACACCTTTTTTCCTCAAAAAGAGGCTGAAAATCTGGGTGAGTCTTATACACTGAATACAACATTTTTTGCCTTTCGAAACCCTGCCTCCTTCACTAAAATGGCCGTGCATAGCCTTTAGGAGGCTTCCAGAGTGCTCCTGGGGGCTGGGGAGGGCAAAAATCAGCTGAAACAGGCCGTTTTTCCCTCCCCACAGCCCTCAGGAGCACTCTATAAGCGAAAAATGGCCTGTTTTTTGCTCATTTTTGCTCCCCCCCCCCCCAGCCCCCAGGAGCACTATCCATGCCCTTTTTTTTTTTACCAAAACGGGCTGTTCTGGGGAGGTCTGCAGAGTGCAAAAACTGTTTTTTTTTAATTTGCCTCTTCAAAATCTTGATGCATCTTATACTCCGAAAAATATGGTACCTCGATTATATATGAAAGGCCACAGATATACCTATGACTGTCAACATAGGTTTTTTGCATGTCACAACAAGTGCCGCCGTAGAAGAAAGATTCCCTTTTGCAGACTGAAAAAATAGAGAATTTTTCTTCTATAAATTAAACCCAGTGGTGCTGTCAGGGCAGTATGAACAAGGCCCCCAAAGATCTAAAGAAAAAGAGGGAAGAGTAATTAAATCCAGATCTAAAGCTATTCCAACTCTGTTACTCTATCAAACTGCACTGGCAACTAAAATCTGCAGCATTTGCAAATATATATGTTACAAAGAATTATTGTAATAAAAAGGGCCATTGTTAACCAACTTTTCAATCAATGATACTAAACTAAAAGCTTACAGCTCCCCTTTAGAGAAAGAAGCAGCAAGTGGCTAAGATCTGATATCTGGGATGCAACATTAAGACCATGGGGTTGGCTAAGAATCACACTACTTAAAATTTGCTTGACTGAATGGACCAAAGTAGCAACAAAAATTAAAATAAACAGGCAACTCCTTATTATGGGCTATATGATTTGCCCATAGGAAAACCCCAAACAACCAGTAAGTGGCCCTAAGAAGTGAAGAGGATGTTTAACTCTTTGCTGCCAGCCAGGGGTTATCTGAATGGGCTCAGTCCAGGTGTGATGCCCCTACCCGTTGCAAGGAAGGTGAAGCAAATCCAGCGGCTACTTAGAATTCCTGTACCCAGGTCAGGCAGACACGCAATGGTAGCTGCTAACGGCTTGAGACCAGTCTAATAGGATAAAGGCCGATTGCTTTTCCCGCTGGACGCCCCAGCCAAGATGGAGGTATACAAGACCTGGGGTTCCCGCAGTGCAGGCACCGATGCTCTCGTGGAGAAGCTCCTTCTGGCTTGACCTGCTGCAGGCATCCCAAAGGGCTTTAAGTAAGACGCCGCTAGAAGGAAGCATCCATTGCTAGCATTGCAGAATCACGGGCATAACCTTAGCAACCGGGCGGCCTTGTACGAGCTTTCGCCATCGGGAGGGGAACGAGGAGCTGACCTCGCCTAGCCCTGCCTACTCCACCCCGAGACCGAATTACCAATGAAATCGCGCTGCAGTTACTGGATTCATCCCGGAGATGATGCAAACCCGTGACGGAGCGACTGGACCGGCAAGGAGACAGGTGGTCCCAGAAGGCGCAGGGTGGGACGTGGCCCTCACGGAGATCCACGAGTCTCGCCAATACCTTGCAGAGCTGACGGCCCCGAGAGGCTAGTAAGAACGGAGGTGAGACAGACGGGACCTTCCACGCCCCTATCCATCTCGGACCGAGTAAAAGCTGCAGCGACCCGAGGAATCAGGTGTAGGCTGCAACTTGTACCGCCGTGGCTGTCCACGGTGGTCTCCCATTGGTTGAGGATGAGCTCATCCTCTCGTCTTTTAGAATAGAGCTCCAATCGGCGGGATTCTCCGGCGTTCGCTGAGCCGGCCTGCGGGGTCCAACGAGCTAGCACATAGGGCTATGAACAGACCGGGGGGGGGGGGGGGGGGGGCTGGTCGGGAAGTCGGAGGGAAGGACAGGATTTCCCGCTTCAGGAAGGAAAGGCGCTGGTCTTGGAGAGGAATAAACTGTAGGAGATAGTAAAGTCAGGAGGAGGAGAAGGAGGGCAGACGATCGGTTGGAAATGCGGTGTATCTTCTCAGAAAACAGGTTTTGTTTCTTGCTGACTACCCCCCCCCCAACACACACACAGACACACACACAAGCACACCTTTTCCGTGCAATCATTACTACTCCATGCCTGCGGGGAAACTAGAGCGCAAGTATTTCTTTGCACGGCAAGCTCTGGTTCTCCAAAGGGTCACGTGGGATTCTGTGAACGGGGGGGGGGGGACGGGGACGACACCAACTATTTTCTGATAACCTACCCTTAACTTCTGCCATGTAACGTCAAAGTAAACATCACGATTTGAAAAGAAAGTATGTTTGACTATCTCTAATTTTGGAGCACTTCCTTCTCGTTTCATGCGGCCTGGAGCACAGAACTAAATGTCTGTGAGTGATAACAGAAGCAGTTAGCTTTGATCTCGGTATTCTAATTTGATTGGGGTGCCTCTGTTTCAGGCAAAAAGGTGCCTTTATTCTGCCTTGAAGAGCGTCCTTGCAAACGTTGGGAAATGCATTCTGTGGGTCTCTCTTTTTTAAAAAAGTGTTAAAATTACAATTGCAGAGATACAAATTAATAAAAGGAGAAGAAAAAGTAGAAGATACAAAGAAGTAAAAAAATAAAGAATAGAAACGAAAAAAATAAAATAGAGTAAAGAAAAAGAAATTATTTCCCCCTTCATCACAAGTATAAACTATTTTAGTAACATCACTTTCTCTTAAATTACAATAAAGGATCTCTTCTTCCCCTATCCCTTGTCTTGACAAATACAAATACTTGAAGTCTCATTGTTTCAATCCTAATCAGCAAAAGCCCATCAAGAGTATTTTAATATTGATCAAATAAACCAACTTGATATGCCTTCTTTTCTTTTAACAAGCTTGATCTTTAGTTCCTTCAAATAATGTCTTGGTTTCATTTTTTATCCCTTCTGACATTTTTCATAGTTTTCAACAAGTCTCTTTTGTAAAACCGATATAAGAAAATTATCCAATTATATTAGCTTCTTGTTTTATGTTTCTTTTAATTATCCAAGTTTAATTATCTAAGTGTCCAAGTTATAATCCATTTTCTTTTATATGTCCAGTGTATATCTTTTTCCATATCATTCTTTACCCTATCATTTTAAAATCCACTTTCAGATCAATCTTAAACTTGCTAATTAAAGTTATTCCTCTTCCATAATATTCGAAACACTCTACCCATAGAAGCAACACTCTTAAAATTAACTTCTGAATCTATTGTTCAAAAATATCATTTAATATGTCCATTGCTAAAACAATTCTTCATTCTGTATTACTAAATCAAATGTAACTGCATTCTCCTTTAATTGTAATCTCTAGTTCCTTGCTGTTCCTTCTAGTGTCCAACTTTCAACGGTGGCGTCCTATCAATTTGTTTAAAGAATTCAAAACAAAAACATTTTCCCATTAATTTAAAATTAATTCCAAAATCTTATTTCAAATTTATCTGGTCCCTTAATCCATTTGTAATTTTCCAAAATCAAAGTTCTCACCACTTTTTGCTGTTTGTTCAAAAAAAAAGTTAAGCCTTTCCTTTAAATTATTATTTAAAATTTCTTTCGCTAAGGATTGACAGAAACTCACCCAGTGCTGTAAAACATGTTAATCAAAGGTTTCTAATAGCAACAGTTAATGAGCAGTGAACCCAATGATCTTAAAAGTGCCGACCATGTTTTCAGCAAAATGGATATACCATACATCTCCCAGAGCTCTTAGACCCATTGGAGATTTCTTTTTTGCAGTCTTCTTGCAAGGAGCAATTGCCTGGAGTGCTTTTGGGGGAATCTTCAGTCCTCTTCTTACCCAGAGAGGAAATATCAAACGCCAGTTCTGCTCACTAAATGTTTGTTCTGCTGCAGTTCTGCTACTAAAAGTGGGGCCATTTTCAGTTCACTATTTCTCAGAAGACAGAAAGAAATGTGTTGTTTTTTTAAGAAGGACCTCACAGCTTAGCAGGAACTATTTCTGTTTGAAATTTTGGTAGTTCAATTGTAGTTAATAATAATAATACTTAAAATATTATAATCTAGGGATCTTCAAACTTTTTGTGCAGAGAATACAGATTTGGGGGATGTATTATTATATTCCCCATCTGTTTTTCACAAGGGGATCAGAACAAGACGACATCCTTCTTATCATGTAGTCCCTGAATCACTTCAGCCTTTTTCTTAGAAACTGAGAAAGACTAGCCTCAGCCCTCAACTCTTTCTTTCTACAAATGCCTTCAGAAGTTCTTTGCAGCCTCCAGCATTCTTGGGGAAAAATGATTCATTAGCTTTATGACATTGTTTCCCACTTGTTTATTTATAATTAAAATAATATAAAATAAAATAAGTCATGGAACTAGTCAGGTACTAAATGAAGTATTATTGGGAGCTTGGTTGTTTTCTAATTGGTATTTCATTACCCAAAGTGATGGGAAAATACTACATAACATCATCCATGCTAGTGATCTCTGCTAGTCACAGATGCTGTTACTTAACTTCTGTGATGAAATGTCTGCAAGAAAATAACCAAGCTCATAGATCTTTTTCAGGAGGCAACTGGACTTTTTTGTTTTTTTCTTTGAAGACATTTTGCTCCTCATCCAAGAAGCTTCCTCAAGCTCTGACTGGATGATGCGGAATGGAAGTATCTAAGCACAGCTGAAGAAGCTTCTTGGCTAAGAAGCAAAATGTCTTCAAAGAAAGAATAAGAAAGCCTCCTGAAAAAGCATATTTGGGACAACCATGACCTGGATAACTGAAAATCTCTACAGACTTCAAGCTCAGAGAGCACCAAAAACAACCTCTCTTTATTGGTAATGTTGGCACTCACATCACTTCATATTTTCTGTGTCTTTCTCAGTCATATGGGGAAAAAGTGCAATTGGCTAAATGAAAATTTGATTCTAATATATGACAAACAAAAGCATTTTCCCCATCACTTCCTTGTCCTTCTCAGAGTGAAGGTTGCATTCTGAACTATAAGATGTCTCATACTGCAAATACTGCAAATTTTGTGTGGGGCAAAGTCAGCTAGACAGTATCACCCAATAACTAAGTATGAGAATTGTAAAGCCAAGGTAGGATTCCTGCTCTGCCCAATGTGTGAATAACAATGATTAGTAGTATAGAATCACTGGAAAGCGGGTAAAATCTGGAAGTTTGTGGGAGAATAAAAAATGAATAAAACATTTCCAAATGCAGATACAGAACCAAACAATTTAGATTTGTTCAAGCTCAAGAGGAAACACATATCATTGATTATTTTGGGTGCCCATTGCTACAACTTTAAACCCAAGAAATATCTAGTAAATACTGAGAGATTTGGCTTGAAAATTTGAAAAAAATCATAGGGAAAATTTCTTAGCCAGAAGGAAAAAGGATGCCAATCACAGAAAGTAACAAAAAAAAACCCAAACCCCAAGCCTTATAGGTCCTTTTGGGTAGGTTTCGGCAGGCACTACTGCTGGTTTACACCCTGCGTGCATGCGTGTGCTTGATGCATGCTGCATGTGCATGCGCAGTGCAATTAAAATTGTTCTGCACATGCGCAGAAGTAAAAAAAAGAAGATGGCAGCACCAACAGCACTGACCGGGGAACTAGTTCGGGGACATGGCAGGCCTGGGTCGTCACCAGTTCCAGCAACCCAAGCCACCAAACCACTACCGGTTCGGCCGAACTGGGCCGAACCGGTAGGAACCCACCACTGGTTCCTATCCTAACAACAATATCCTGTATGAAATTTCTGCATTGTTTTGCAGATGGGTAAGAAGTTTCCTTCAGGTTTGGAACTCCCTATCAAGCACAAAGCTATATTCCAGATCAAGAATTCAGACAATCTAAACAGATAGCCAATCTAAACAACTGAATCGCTGACATCTCTTAAGGCTCTCCAGTCAGTGAAACTACAAGGCAGAAAATAATTGCCTAAAAAGAAACGTTTGGCAACCTCTCACAATATATTTATCTGGTTATCATTACTACAATAAAAAAACATTCCAAGAGTCATGCAGCATTTATTTTTACAAGTTTCCTCCTCTATCACACTCACATTACAAAGGAACAGCTTTGAATTATTTGCTCCAAGTCACATAGGAAGCATGCTGTTTTTCTTCTTTAACAGCCAACATATTGGATTGTGCTTTCTTTATCTCTGGTAAATCATTCAGCAATTCAGAAGGATCACAACTGGAATTTATCTCTCATACATCCAGAGATGACAAGTTCATTTTCAAAAGAGGAAGTAGGTGAGCCAATAAAAATATTTTCAGAATCTGCATTTGGGTCTTGATTATAAAGCAATTTTATTTAGAATCATTTATTTGGAATGTTGTTGCACTGCATTGACTGAAAAAGCAGTTTTACTACACAAAAGAAAATATTTCAATCTAGGAGGACCAAGAATATATTGCCATTAAGTTACTATGATATAAGAAGCAATATACTTCATTGAGTTAAATTAATGGTCTATTTAGTTCTCTTTCCTTTCATGGATATTGTCGAATATAACAGTTCACAAATGTAGAGCCTCGGGAAAATTCCACCTTGTTTTCATATGAATCAGTAACAACTGTAGATACAGGACTAATGAAGACATAATGATGCTTGCTTGTCCTTTCCTGACCAACAGTTATTATTTCCCATTCACCTATTTTAGTTTGAGTTCACTCACACCACACACACACACACCAAAGTATCTCACAGCAAATTATTGCAAGAGTTGCATGCAAAAGGTATGCCATTATAATTTATATAAACTTCTTATATTTCTATTTCCCATCATTAACTTACATGTCACAATTCTCTTCTACATTTATTCAAACCTCAGGAAATGTATATAAGATGGACATAATACCTGTCTTTATTTGTTCTTTTTGTTACCTGTGCTTTTTGGATAGCCAGAATCTCTAAAAATAAGTTTTCCATAAATTGGTCACAGAAGCTAATTTAAAATCTAGCAGTGATCTTGAACACTTTCTTGCAATTATTAAGATTAGTGTTTTTATTGGATGTGCACTTGTATCTCAGGGTAAAACAAGACCTATTTCTGTGTTCAGTTCCACTAGCATTTTAAAGCTCACCGGAACATACTTTTCTTTTAGGACTGAGTGTGGACCTGAACTATTTTACAATCAGGCGGACAGGCAGAAATATATTAGTTGCCTGAGCATGCTTAAATCAGCTATGAGGTTGTCTACAATGTGGCTGATCAGAGAATTTACCTATTTTGTGAACTTTTTTTCTTCCAACAACCATCCTCCCACCACCAAACAAGCTATACAAGTAGTCCTTGACTTACAACCGTTTATTTAATGATTGTTCAGTGTTACAATGGCACTGAAGAAAGTGACATGACCATTTTTCACACTTGGGACTGTTGCAGCATCCCCCTGGTCACATGATCAGAATTTGGATGCTTGGCAATTGGCATGCATTTATGATGGTTGTAGCATCCTGGGGTCATGTGATCACCTTTTTTTTGCAACTTTCTGACAAGCAAAGTCAACAGGGAAACCAAATTCACTTAACAACTGGTAAGAAAGGTTGCAAAATGGGTCAAATTCACAAATGTCTTGCTTAGCAATGGAAAAGTTGGTTTCAACTGTGGTTGCAAACCGAGGACTACATGTATGAACAAAATCCAATACACTGATAAGCAGTTACAATTTCCACTGCAAGTTATGCAGGAGAGCTAGCAAAACGTGTCAAGCACAACATTACATTTTCTTGAGAAAAATGATTTTGTGGGGATATTCCAGAACTAATTTTCCTAGGGGAACAAAGGCCTACATGTACACTAAACTGATAGTAACTTGAGCAGGAACCACATTCTCTGCTCTCCCTTTTTCCTTGCCTGGGGCTCTGATTTCTGAAGTGCTGACTTCTACAATATTACTTGACAAGGAGTTTTAGCTCTTATTTATCAAGGTTAATTTGTTGCTTTAGACATCTTTTATAGGAAGGAGTGTTCTCCAGGTATTAACCCTGGTGAAAAACAAGACGTAAACAAGGATTGGCAAAGCGTAGCTCAAACTTTTCTTCCCTTTCATTTCTCAATTCTCAACTGAGAGATAATATCCAGAAAATATCCAGGAGGAAGTATTCGCATTTGTCTTAATAGCTTAAGTTCTCCAAACTCCAAATACTTAAAACATAAACCAGCTGCTGTTTTCTTGTATTTCCATTTTACTCTCAATTCTGCAAAAATCAGAGTGAAATATTAGCTCTGTGTGGACAGGGAATGGACTGAGATAAACAGGTATATATATATAAACATCTCCTTCAGAATGTCCTGACATATTTTCACTGGATGTTGTCTTTACTCCTCCCTTTTTGCTCTGGCACTTCAAGTGAGCAAGCTGTTACCAGACCCCTGAATTCATCAGTCAAAATTGTAATTGCAGAGGAATGTTGAAGATGATTTAGCATTTAAAAAGAGGCATTGTGGCACTGCCCTTGGCTGAGAAAGCAACAGCTATCATCAAATGGCACACCTGGAAAGAAAGCACAGAAGAGGCTCAGCATCAAATAAATTAAGCCCCAAAATATTAACAAGGAAAATGGACAACTAGAACTACATTTCCTACTCTATGTGCAAACTCTAGTATCTGCTCTGCTGTAATAAATGCATTAGAACAGAAGGTGGATTTATGCTAATGTCTACATAAATAATTTAAAATGAAAACCCAGACAGAGAAAATAAAATTACATTCCACTGTATGTAAAACCTCTGTTAATTTCTCCTATTGGTTGAACTCTTTTTTAAGCTGCAAATATTATTTTATTATTCCAAAGTAAACTTGCAAGGAATACATTTAGGTTCAATCTTAAAATATTGTAGCACAATGTTTTTATGTTAACAATCTCAAAACAGAATTATTTTTCCCCTTCAAAAGAATAAGGCAAAACTATTAGCCATAGAATATGGCAATTACTGGTAGTCCTTGACATACAACCACTATCTTGGTCATTGAACAAAGTGATTGTTAAGTAAATAGCCCACATGACTGCTTCGCTCAATGATCACAATCCTGGCTCTTCCAGTTGTGATCATTAACAATCATGTGAATTGTTACACAGCCGGAGTGAAACATCTGCCTACTGAAGGAAGGGAACTCCTGGGATGTAGAAATGGAGACCTGATTTCCCCTCCCACCTGTGCGTGGAAAGGAACTCCTGTACTGGGCAGGAGAAGCAAAACTCAGATCCCAAATATTCAAGCTTCATTTCTCCTGCTGGCCACATGAGTTCTCTTCTCCATGGAAGAACATTTCTATGCTGAGCTGGAGAAACAAAAATTGGATCTTTGGAATCTGAGCTATGTTTCTCCAGCCAAGCATAGATCTGAGCTCCGTTCCTGCACTCTGCCACAGGCAGATCCTGAAGAATCAAGTTTCATTTTCATAGCATCGTTTTTATGCTCACTCATTCATTGGCTGCTATGGCGCTAAACTAATAGCCACTCAATCAGATTGTTTGATAGAAGCATTATCTAAGTAGCCATGAAAAAAAAGAGCACAGAGAAGAGCAAGAAAAGCCATGGCTGTCTAGTCACACTCTTAAGGTCAGCCCAAAAATAAATAAAATAAAAACCAGAATTTGAGAATGGGGAAATGGGTGCAGCTGAATCCACACTGATGCAATGCTTATTTATAAAGTAAGATGAGATTTCCAGACCAACAAGATTTTCTCCCCCCACTGGCTTTGCATGGTCCAGAAGCCAAATCAGATACTGACTCACACACCATAGTATTCTTTTTCCTCCCCCTGCTGTTGATACTCACATAGAGATCAATTTTTGGGTCTCTGCTTTGCCCGCTTCTTCTTGCTGCGTCCCTTGAGTCTCCTCCTCCTTTTGGAGGAAAGGTGGGGAAAAGAGTGGATGGGAGGTAAGACATTGCAGAGAGTCCCAGCCTCCAGAATCTTTAGTAATGCCACTTACCTCCCTGACTTCAGAGCATCTTGTCGGGGCCTGGGGGAACAGAATGAGTCACTTTTAGCATATGGTGATGTCTGCCACATATATACAGAGCACCTTGAAGACGTGATGCTACAGAGGGAAAGGGCAGATTTCCTAAAAGAGTGTCCCACATCCCATACTCCTTAAATATAGTCCATGCTACACTGCCTTTACCATCATGCTGTGTGCCAGATGATTCAGAAATCTCCAGCAACTTTGATAATGGCAAGAGTGGACAGAAAGACTGAAATCTAGAGCAAAAATGGGGAAGCTTTTGTCATTTTCTAAGAAGACCAGAACTACAATAAGACCGTATCACTTAAGAAGGCAAGGTCTGGATTTTCTGATTTCTGATTTTTTTACTGAGGGTCTTCTTTATCAATTTCTGCTCAATCTCCTTAAGCCTCCTCTTGCAACGAGAAAGAGAAAATCCTGTTTATTTTCAACAAGAGTAATTAGAGAAGACTCTAAGGGTTCCCCCACCCTCCCAAAGCCTCAAGTATAACAAGGCTTTGTTTGTTCAGCCCGCTTCAGAGTAATAAATGAAGTGTGAGATGACATGTCTGGAGCCGGATATGTCAGATTTACAATGGGTCTTCCAGGAATCCCAACAAATGCCTAATAATGCCAGTCTGAAAAGAATTGGCTTATATAGGAAGATTATATCTTCATAAGAAATTCAAAGGTGTAGGGGAGGGAAGGATTTTTTTTTGGGGGGGGGAACAACCTCCAAAGTTTCAAAAAGAGATCTTTTGTTAAAGAGTCACAGAAGGCACATAACATGATCATCAGAGGATAAGAAGAATTAATAGTGCATATCAGCACCCATATATTACTAGGAATTCTTCCATTCTGGGTAGTTCTAGAGCCGTGCTTCTCAACTTCAATAACTTTAAGGTGTGTGAACTTCAATTCCCCATGGCTGGCTAAGGAATTCTGGGAGCTGAAGTCCACATATCTTAAAGTTGCAAGTTGAGAAACACTGTTCTAGAGGTTTGATCAACTTGATGCATAATTATCTTTCAATGCCAGAACATAAGCAGGACACAAACTGTTCCTTCCTTCCCTCCTTCAGCAAAGATGAGATATTTGTAAAGGTCCCAAATGTCATGGAGAACAGCTGAATTGGAACAGCTGCTACCTCTGCCATATTTCATCACATGGTGTCAGCTTATTAAGCAACAAGGCATGCATGATAATTGCAGGACTGTCTGCATGTTGATCTTCTACTAGAACACAGAAAATAAACAGAAAATAGCACTTGGTACTGAATTCAGTTGCTGAGAACTATGCCTTAATTCTTTTTTTAGTTTGTTTGTTTTTTTTAAAAAACCACATTCCTAAACTGTTTAGCAGATAATGAAAACTTTTTTATCCAATTCCTATTAATTTTATTTGCATGCTAAATTCTAATGACTTTAAGGAATAGCAGAGTAAGAGATTTAATGATCCTGTCAGGCTTAGTTCCAATGAAACCAACAAAATCTTCTTTCTGAAAAAAATCATATAAAGACCCAACTGAGAATTGCATATTTGGGCTCATGAAGCTAAGAAAGAAGTCAACACTTTGATCTCTCGGACACCTTAATTTAATCTTACAACTGCTTATTTGGATATGGGAAAAGCAAATTTAGGTTTTGAAGAACCCAGTGAAAATATATTCCTTTTAATACAGAGGATGAACTATGGTATGGATTGGTAAATCCTATTAACATGATGTCACCCAAAACATTGCCCCAATTAGAATAACTATGAGCAGAATTTATTTCAGAACACTGATGTATATGTGTGATCTGTTATAAACCTGAAGTCATGTTTTCTGACTCTAAATTAGTTAACATCAACAATACAAACATTTATTTTCTCTCTCTCTCTTACACCATGATTATGGGGAAAGCATCTCTAATGGAAATCCTAATGTTTGTATGAACAGAGAGATAAGCTTGATACTGGTGCTAATCACAAAACCATATATGTGTTTTTAAACTTATAGCAGTTATCTGCACAGCTTCAGTTGCTGGAGCTGTGTTCCAATAAAAACTTGACCCTGTGAATCTAAAGTCTGCCATTCTCTAATGCAATTCATGTGCATTCATGTGCATAATGTCATGTAACATTAACAGGAAGTCTGAAGTACCAGTTTCTGAAATATAATAGCAAAGACCTCAACAAAGAGGCAGATTCTCAAGAAGGGTTTATTAAAAACCAGTTTTCCCTTGTTCCCTAATTTGGACACTGAAGCACCAGGTGCACTTACCAAAAGCCACAGCAAAGTTGCTCACCTGCATTCACATTTCCTGTGTTCAGTAAATGACAACTCCACGAAGGATAACTGATTATCTGGGTTGATCTTCTTGAGCTGAAAGGGTAAAATCTAAGTAATTTGTTGAGCATCTTTATCTCTTTTCACTTCTCCCACTTGGCCAAAAGAGCAGTTTTTTAAAGTATGACTCTGTTCCCCAGAGCCATAGATTAACAAAGAACAATGCATTTTACTTTCACATGAAAGGGAAGGTTTCTTGGCCACCTGCATCTATTGGCCAGACAAGACAACATGTTAAAAACAATTTATGCATGTAAATAGTGGTATGCTGAGAAATATTTAATAGCCAGCTTCTTTGGCTCCCACTGCTACCATTCCATCACGGAACAGCTGATTGGCACACAGGGCGTCAAGGCTCAGCTCTGCTGTTATCCCATAAAATTCCAGAACAATCAGCTCTCACAAGCCAGTGAAATCTGGCTCCAGTACACCACTGCAAGTATTCCATTGTATATGGAGCCATGTGATGTATCTGAGCTTTATTTTTAAAAATAACAACCCATGAGGAACAATAATAAGCAGAATTTGATCAATGTTGGGAAAGTGGTTTTTTTCATGCTATTTTCCAATGGGGCAAATAGTTATTTAGCTAAACATCTGATAACTCCTTCTCGGCAAGTAGCAGACTCGGGAAAAGCAATTACCATAAAGCAGATAGGATTCACCACATCTCCACACCTTCCACAGACAGTTTTCGCTCACCCACTGCCTTGTTTAGTAACTGTTCAAAGCCATAGCGATTGGGGAAAAAATCACTACCAATCCTTGCATTTATGGCTGTTGCATAATCCTGTGGTCATGTGACTGCTATTCAAGTGCTTTGTGACTTGTGTGCATTTACGACTGTTGCAGCACCCCACAATCACATGATTGTCATTTGCCAGCTTCACAACTGGCTTCTAACAAGCAGAATTAATACAAAACACAGAAGTGAAATTATAAGTCATGGCCATGTGATCTCTCCCTTAAGGACTGCTGCTCTTAATGAAAGAATTGCTGATCCCAATTGTAGTTGGTAAGCAAGGATTACCTATGTTGTCCCAATTTTACATAAACAGACAGACCTATCCTTAAAGTAAAAAGAATACTATACAAATTCATACATAAATGTAAATGTGTCATCCAGTCTGGTTCTAAGGCAATTCCTTCATCTGACTCCATGGCAGAACTGCCTTTCTGTCTCTTAAGAGAATGTTTCTCAACCTCAGCAGTCTTAAGACGTGTGGACTTCATCTCCCAGAATTCCTCAGGCAGCATACTAGCTGAGGAATTCTGGGGACTGAAGTATATCATCTAAGTGTCCTATACAATGGAGCTGTAGAGTTTTGAAAAGATGGGAAAATAATATACAGCTTTTAACCAAAATATTAAGAACAGTTCCAGTTCTTTGGGAACTTCAGCAGTGAACATTAGCTTCTTGGGAGCAAACTCTGAATTGCATTTCCATGAAACAAACAAGAGTTGACAGCTAACGGCAGAGAAAGTGAGGAAGTGACCCTGTGCCCCAGGATAAATGGAACTATAGTGTTCTCACCTACCTCCATAGTGATATCGGCCGTTTCCACTGGAACACATTGCAGTGCTTCATCTCTACAACATCCACAGCAGCGACGCAAAGAAACACAGGAAGGTTTGAACATGTGCTCCACTTCATGTGGGTATTCTGATACAACACTGACCAGTTTCTCCAAGGGCTGGCAGGAGCTGCGATTCCAAACATCAAAAAAGGATACCACTAAAAAAGAAAAGAAGTATAAAAGTAAAGCATTTAGTTGCCAGTTTTTTCATATATCCATGGCAGAAAGTGCACACAGGAAGCCATTGCATCTCTCTCTCGCATGTTCGTCAAACTGCATTAGAATGTTGTGTTCTGAGTTCTGAGCACATTTTAGGAAAGATTTTGACAAGCTGGAGTGTCTCCAGAGGACAGCAATCCAAAAGATAGGGAATCTGGAAGGAAAAATCTTTGGAGAACATTGAGAGGTGGTGCGTAGGTGTAGGCTGGAGAAAAGACAGTGGGGAGATGATAACTGCTTCAATGTGTAAAGAACTATTATGTAGAAGTTGGGACACAAGATTTGAGAGTTGTTCCAAAGAAGAGGACAAAAATAATGAGCTTAAATTACATGGGTGTAGGTTTTAGTCAAACATCTGGAAAAACATTCAATTGGCAAGAGCTGTGCAACAAGACTTCCTTCGGAGATTGCTGAAAAGCTTTAAACAGAGGCTGGATAGTCACCTGCTGGCAATCTCATAGATTCCTGCACTTTGTAGGGAATTAAACAAGATGTTCTCCAACATCCTTTCTATCAACGAGGTGGTGCAGTGGTTAGAGTGCAGTACTGCAGGCTACTTCAGCTGACTGCTAGCTGCAGTTCGGCAGTTCAAATCTCACCAGCTCAAGGTTGACTCAGCCTTCCATCCTTCCGAGATGGTTAAAATGAGGACCCAGATTGTTGGAGGCAATAGACTGACTCTGTAAACCGCTTAGAGAGGGCTGTAAAAGCACTGTGAAATGGTATATAACTCTAAGTGCTATTGTTATTGCTATCACTTAAATCTTATGAATAGGAAGTTGCCTTGCCTCTGTTTTAGCACTATCTCCCTTGAGCAGAGGTGATATTCAGCAGGTTCTGACCAGTTCTGGAGAAGCGGTAGTGGAAATTTTGAGTAGTTCAGAGAACTGGCAAATACCACCTCTGACTGGCTTCCATCTATTCTGTGCCTCCCGAGTCCCAGCTGATCAGGAGGAAATGGGAAGTTTGCAGTAACCTTCCCCTGCCATGTCCACCAAGCCACACCCACCAAATGATGCCTACACCCCACAGGTTAAATTGCAATCATTTTGAGAGTTCAATCAAAATTTCTCCAAAAATGGGGGAAATATTGAAAAATTTCAGAGGTTTTTGAAGAATCATTTATTACTCATTGTTCAAGGATGTCTGCCAAGTTAAAAAAAAATACTGGATTTGCATCTGCTGAATAGCCATGGTTCTTCAAGATGTTGAATAAAGGTCTTTTCCATTAATACTTTGAATCTTAATTGTTTAACTGGAAATTGTGGACAAATAAAAAATCAGTTAAATTAAAAGTAACAATAAACTGATTCTTTGCAGCTAGCAAGATTAAAAAAATACACAAACCGTATTTTCTGGGAATGTGAAAATTATTGGAAGTGTGGAAAATGGAAGAAAATCTTATACTATGTTCAAATTGCTTTTCCCCAAAGAAAATATTAATTGAACCATAGTGTTTTCCCTTCTTTATTATCAATTTCTACAGATTTCAACTATTTCAGACCTTATAATCTAAGTAAACAAAGTAGTAATTGAAAAAGGGAAAGGAAAAATTTGGAGGGGATTGTGACATGAGAAGTTGCAATCAAGAGTTAAGAGATTCTCAAAAAGGGTGGAGGGTTTTTAAAAGAAATCCAAAGGGTAGCATCAGAGCACATAAACAGCTTCCAAGACTCTTCGCATTATAGATTAGACAGACACACATATATAGTCCAAATCCACACTATAACAGAAGGTCATGCTTCACATGCTTCATACTCACCTGCTCCATCAGTTTTGCTATTCTGAAGAATCACATCTTTCTTCTGAAATAGAAGGGAAAAGGGGGGGAAAGGTCATTTTCCCAATACATTCCAGACACAGAAAGGTAGAAAGGCTGACATAACATGCCCCTTTCCAAAACCAGGGGTCCCCAAACTTGGCAACTTTAAGACTTGTGGTCTTCAACTCCTAGAATTCTCTTGCTGGCTGGAGAATTCTGAGAGTTGAAGACCACAAGTCTTAAAGTTGCCAAGTTTAAGACCTCTGTCCAAGACATTTGGGAACTGTAACAACCAGACTTTTAATTAGAAATGGCTTACAGCTGAGAATCCCGGGAGTAGCAAACTCCAGGTCTACAAAACTGAATTCAGAGATATGTGACAATCTTGTTATTTCATTAAACAAACGATAACACAAGGGAAGTGTCCACTAACTTCATCTCAGGGTTTGCTGGAGTTCAAACATCCATCCATCCATTAACAACAGGAGAGGTCTACCTATGGTTTGGTAAAAGATCTAAAACTAAGACAATGCCTTCCAAAGCTCTGGTAAACTCATTCCATCAGAAAATAAGGTCAGGAAGAATGATCCTTGTCACACCCTCTTTACTTACTTTTAAATTTTCCCTCTTGAGAAGAAACTCATCCTAACAGCAAACATTTCTCTGAATACTGGGAATGGGTCTTGAAAAAAGGATTCATTCGACCCACAGGTTGAGTCCCAACATGCCCATGGAAAATTGCTTTTTAACATATTATCAAGATCTTGGAAAAAGGGTCCTAGACATTTCTAGGATAGATGCAAGAAGGTTTCTGAGACTGTATCTCCCACTCTAAAATCAACTCCTTCCACCTTCAGAATGGAAGATTTAAAATACTCGATGGGTTTATTGGATGTTTTTTGGTGATTAGTTAAAACATGGATGAGGAGATGGTAGAGCAAAAGTTGCCAGGCCAGATCACACTGATTCATTTATTTATTTATTTTTATCTTGGAAAAGTGATATAGCCATCTACTCGCTCACGGCGACTCTAGGCTGCTTACAGAAAATAAAACACAATATAGAAAAAAACAAAATAATAACCACCCACTGCTGCCCCCCACTCCCCCCCCCCCCGGTGGCAGCACATACTCATATCAGGGATTTAATGGACTCCTGCTCTGGGTTCCCCAGGCCCGCTGGAAAAACCATGCCTTTAGGGCCTTCCTAAAGAGTGTCAGAGTGGGGGCCAGTCTAATTTCTGGAGGGATGATGTTCCAGAGGCAGGGAGCCAACACAATGAAGGCCCTTCTTCTGGGTTCCGTCAGGTGTACCTCCTTAGGTTTGGGAACAAAAACATGCCTTGCCTCCCCACTTTAGTGGGTTGGTTGGATGTGAGCAACAAGAGACAGTCCCTCAGATAACCTGATCCCAAGCCATGAAGAGCTTTAAAGGTGATAACCAGCACCTTGAATTGCACCTGGAAGCAAATCAGCAACCAATGCAGCTCCCACAGGAGTGGTGACACATATGCACACTGAGTTCTGCCCAAAACCATACGGACCACTGCATTTTAAACCAACTGGAACTTCCGGATGCTCTTCAAAGGTAGAGCGTGTTCCAATAGTCAAGATGTACTGCAGAATTCTTCTTGTGTTTATAAGCTGATTGAATATTCTAAGACTATTTACTGCCTCAAATGTGATGAAGGATGCAATTCCCTTCCCAGCATAGAAATACTTTTGAACTACTAGTCAGATTGATTTCTGTGTATGCAGTTGTCCTTCAAGACAAAATGTCTTGAGTTAGCCCTGGCATATACATACATAGAAGAAGAGAAAATTACTACCTAATCAAATATAGAAAAAGCTTTTAGATTCAGCATCTGTCATTTCTAATTAAAAGTTATCTTGCAATGATTCATTTGATGGTGCTATCCTGTCTTCTTGCAGTTCCCGCTCTGACACCCACAAGGTGTCAGTCTAACACACAGTTTCCCATATCTGGTCATTCTAACATTTATATAAGGTGGAGGAAGATTTGAAGAGTCCTTAATGATTAAATGGAATGGGGGGGAAAGAAGAGAAAGGGACAAAGAAGAATTCAATGCTAGAGATGCAGCTTGGTAGACCTAAGATTAGGCAGGAAAATAGAAATATGAAAAGAGAATGGTAAAAGAAAAACATACTTTGGATAAGCCTCTACATTCAGAAAGATGATTTTTTCCACAAATTTTGTTCAGTCAGTTAATGAATTTGATTGTTATTACTTTGAAGTAACTCATAATAATTCATAACAATGTTCACTGAGAAATGCTTTCATAAGTACAAATACAGCTGTATATGGTTGACATTTAATAATTTGATGCCCTTCCCTGAATAAAAATGAAAAATGACCAGTCATTTACAGTAAATAAAAAAAGTTGACAGCAACAATCCATCACTACCTGTTTTATATATACGTTATATTGTTTTAATCAGAGACTAAATCTGTAGATTGTTTGTATGTGTCACTCTGGATGGACTAGCCATCGAATATTCCTGCATTTCAAAGTTTCTGCAGTCAACTAAAGTTTGACCTAATATCTAATCTTCCTACTGGCTAATACCGGATACTACTTTTAGCACATGGGCTGAATTTATTCCAAACCTGCCTCAGAAACTAATGGATTTTTTCGCAATCTGATGCTGTCCAGATGTGTTAGGTTACAATCTCCATGTTCTCAGTCTCTGGGACCAGGCCGGCTGGAATGTTGGAAACTGTAGTCTAGAGGGTGTTGAGCTGAAGAAAACCAACCTAGTGTCAAGGAACAGATCATGGGCAGAAGGCACCCAACAACATTTTACACAACATTTAATCATTTAAATAGTGCAAATGAGTCATTCCATCAGTTCTGCAGAAAAACCAGTCACCTCTTCTTTCTCAACTGCATTTAGCTAGTCTTTAAGCAAACCAATTTTCTTAATTTGCTTTTCTCCTTCTTTCCTTCCCTTTTCGTATTGTATTATGCCTGATGTAGAACCCACTAAAAAGGATCAAACCAGGTTACTATCTGGTAGGAGATCAGCTAGAAATGTCAGGGCTGCAACTGTCCTGGGAAGTAACAATGAAATAAAGGCAGCAATGGCAAATCACTTCTGTATGGTTGTTGCTATGAAAACAGCATGGATGTGTCCATGTAGGTATCAGGAGTCTAGTTCAACTTGAAAAAAGTTTTATTGTTTTTAATCATGTCTTCTAGCTGTCTCTCCACTCACATAACCCTCTTTTATTTTTTAGAGCACTTCTTCCAAATCATTTGTGAAGCATACTATTCCAGAGAAGTCTTTACCCTAGGGTGCTTTTAGCCAGACTGTTCTTGACCTCAGTGACCTCACTGCACAGGACTACCCTGGCTCCGATTGTCTGTGTGTGGACATAACAACTTTACAGATGAGTTAAAAAGAGATACTTGGGGAGATAGCAAAGCATCAACTGCAGAATAGAGATAATTGAATTTCTCTTTTGCAAAAGCTGGAAAAACCTAAATAAAAGGAGAAAACCATGTTCTGCACACAATAATATGGTCCTTCGATTATTGTATGGGATTATGGTATGGAAACCTGCATTTCACTCATTAAAAACTGTAGAGGAGATTGGAAAATAAAGAGTAACATGTTGTAGGTCAGAATGATAGGGGCAATTAAAGAATGTTAAGAAAACACTACTGAATTTAAACTTGAAATTTGGTTCTCCAGCAACTTGTCCCCATATTTATAATCAAAATCACTGTATTAATGTTTTCTAAATTGAAAGTTGTGCTGGGAATTCCCTGCACCCCTTTCTCCAAGCCTTGTAGAGTCTACATCCTGCTTTACCACATCAAAAGTTTTATCCAAGTCCCCATTTCTGCTCTTCAGTGCTGAAGTTCTACCTTGCAGCTTCTGGGCACGTGCGGATCTTACCCTTCTTCTACTAACTAAATACTTCTAACCACCTCCTGCACAACTGGGCTTTCAGGTCAGATGATTTAAAGATACGCCCATGATAATGGGGAGTTTAATTGTGCCTTGACGTTCCGCTCTTCATTAGTGAAACACTTGACCGTGTAGCTCCTACAATTGTGAGACCTGAGCAAAACGCCTCCGAGGTCCGTTCCCGTTTGGTTTTTCTCATTTTAGTAATAATAATTTTAAAAAAGGACAGTGCCGATCGCCAGGGATTATATTCGCTCCATCCTCTCCGAGAAGAGCAGGGGACACAATCGCAAGCCCCTACCACCAGACCAAGGAGAATGACACGGGATAGATTTGGGCATCACATGCCCAACAGGCACGCTGGGACGCGAAATAGGACGCACGCACACGCACCCCAAATCCGGACAGATCTAGCCCGCCAAAGACCGGGACGATTAATTAGTCCGTTCCGAAGTTCACCTCACCTGCGCGCCCACCACATGCAGGGCAAGAGCTACCAGGAAACCTCGGAGAAGTTGCATCACGCCCGCCAGCTCCTTCAGCGACCGACCTCCGCGATCAATCAATGGTCTATATCACTGCCGGCTTTGGGAATCCTCTGGGACGAAGACGAGGCGTCGAGCTTTCCGGATCCCCCCGCGTCGCTTCCGCGAAGAGCCTGTCGCTTCTCTGAACCAAGTACGAATCCCGCGCGCCGAGCGAGGAGCCGCTTCCAAGAGCCCGCCGCTCACCTCGCTCCGCCCGAGGCTGCAGCGACTGGGGCAGCGAGAGCGTGGGTCGCTCCTGTCGCCCCAGGCAGGGCCATGTGAAGGCTGCTCGCCTTCCTGCTCCTCCCACGCTCGCTCCTGGCACTCCGCCCTCGCTCCCTGCCGCCGCAGCCCCGGGGATTTCTGGAGGGCGTTTCCGGTGGCCCGCCGGGATCGCTTGGCTGACTTAGCCGGCGTGTTGCAAGAGGACCCTCTGTCTGTTGCGGGAAAGCCCGAGTTACTCCGCCGGGAAGGTCCAGGGTTATTGAGTACTAACGCCTGCCTGCTCCGAGACACGCTCCGCCGCAGGGCGCCAAGAGGGTTTTTCTTCTCAGGGTGAATCGTAGCCAGAAGAGTTACCAGGGAATTCCTGCTTGCCATTTATTGATTTTCACCTCCCCTACCTCCCTTCGCCATGAGAGGTTCTTAGAGCAGAAGCCCTTTGATCCCCGAGGTGGAGAAATAGTAGCGTCTGTTCACACCCAGAGACACACCCCCAGTGGAAGTGCCAGTTATCTCATTAATCAAAGCCCCTTTTTTCAGAATGGAATAAAAATGCTTTTCAACCATCTCTCTTTGTCCCTGTTGGAAGAAAATTAAAAGGGGGCAAAATAAATAAGGACCATTTCCTTATATTTCAAGATTGCTAAAATCTAATCCCAAGTAGCTATTTTTATTCTGTTTTATATTCTCTCTGTCTCTCTGCTAAACAGATGAGGAGAAGGATGCAATAGGTTAGAACAATACTGTAGAGTACAAAGTATCATCCTTTAATTAATACTGAGACTTAACAGGACAATGAAAGCATCAAGCAGAACTAAAGCAATGAACTTCATTTAAATAAATGGATGAATTAAAATGGTCTGAAAACAACAAGAACATCAAGTAAGCTAGTCTTGCTTAGGAAAAGACCCTCTCGTTTAAAGATACATTACTTACCAATCATGATGCTTGGAAATGCGCTTTCTTAGAAGATTTTAATGTGTGGAGGTGAGCTGGTCTTCGAAATCTGTAACAGGATGCCTTTGAAAGTGGAAAACAAGGATGGCACTTCTGTATGCAGCATGAGATTAATCCCACCTCTCTTTAGATTTGTCTAGAAAGCTTTCATTAGAAAACTGCAACCAATTTGGCATATGGGCAAACAGCCTAAAACTTACTTCAACAGTTTGCACTTAAGTATTTGCAAAGGAGGATCAGAGTTGTACACATTAGTTTTGTCATGTCTACCTGTAAAGGCCTACCTTATCTACGCGTGATTTGACAGTCCCAGGCACTGTTCTTTAAACAGTCCATCTAAAGAGAGTTCAAACATTCTTCACTTCCAACACAGAAGTGACATAACATGCACACCATATAAATGTTGGTTGTGTAGTTAATTGTCCACATTTTAAATACATGTAATTGTTGTATTCCATATTTTGTATTTTACTTTCTATAGTTCTATATTTAGTTGTATATTTTTTAACTTTTTTAATTTTAATGAAATTTACCCTGGATGTTTGAATAGGTCATATGGTTTTACTCAATTGCTGTGAACCAGAGTAAATATGTTGCTTATACAGTGTCTTGGTGGTAGATGATAGACAGACAGATATAAATAGTAATTCATATGTATAATATCAGAATATCTATACTCATGGTTGAACTGTTGAGTTTTATGGTCTCGGAGCATGTTAGTTTTGTTGTTTTTTTGCAGAGATTTCATTACCCAGCTAGGTAACATCATGGGTACAAGTGACTGAGGGATTTGCTGCCTGTTTATAAGTGTAATTTATCCTGAATGGAGCAGAATCTTGACTGGCCCAAAAATCAAGTTCATTGCATGCATGTAAAGTGGCTTCTTGTATTTGCCAAACCAAGTAAGTATGGACATCCATGGGAATTAAAAATAAATAAATAACAGGCATGACTGTATTTAAACAGTTTCCTGTTCCTTTTAACAAGCATCAACATGGCACACACATTGATGCAGCATTCAATGGAATATCCACATCTTCACTTGATTTCTTTTACCCAAATGGCGCTGATTGAAAGCATCAAACTTTTCTTCGTTTTTCACCCTACAGAATAATATTTGAGTGACTGTTTTGCCAGATTTTTTGATTGAAGCAATTAGGTTTCTTTGGCATGTCATTATTTTTTGCACTATTGCTTCTTACAGCCTTGTAAATGTTTATTGTGAGTTGACTTATTATATTATCATTTGGATTTTATTTCTTTTTATAAGCTGTGTTTGAGGCGTTTGCTGTAAAAATAATATTTAAATACAATAAGGAAAAAAGAAATTCTAGTTTTCACTTAGAGGAAATAGTGCATAATGTTCAGGGAAATCTTTTTTACCAGAACATTTTGAAACTTGGGTACAAAGTGCTGAATAATGGACCAGTGATCTGAGTCAAAATAAACCAATTGTTATTTCTAATTAAATGTAAGATTTGGATTTAATGTTTGCCAGCTGTCTTGCAAACTTGCCAGAGTAGGAAGGGTGTAAATCAAATAACTGAATAAAATAAACAAAGAAAATGCTGCTGCCCACCACTGCTTTGAATTTTAACAGTTCCATAAAGGTGAAAGTTTGGTTTTGCCTCTACCAGATGTTTCATGTAGAAGCTGGACAATTATCTATTAGGAATGCTTTAATCCTAATTTGTTCTGCCTTGGTCAGGAATATACAGCTATGTAAAAACATATTTTTTTCAGGTAGCAGTCTGCCACTTCTCTGCGTAACATTCTACATTACCTTTTCCTTAAAGTTCAGGCCTGTTTTCATTCAGGTGGAAGTTCTTCATATTACCAAACCAAAACTCCCATAATTCCCAGTATACTAGCTATACTGGGTCAGTTTTATGGCAATGTGTCCAAGTCTTCTAGAAAGCATTTGTTTGGGGATGACTTATTTAAATATACTTATAAAGTAGAAAATAACTACCAGTAGTTTTGTTTATCAGGAATGGGAAACTCAAATATTAAGCATAAGTCACATATTAAAATGCAAATAACAATTTTGGAAAAGTGGGTTTTTTGTTAATGGAAGAGGAAGAATTGAACTCCTCCTGCCCATCCATATGGTCTGCAGTCTGACTGATATATGTCCAATAAACAAGATGCTAATTGGAATAGAATATCTGTAACTCAGGGTTGAACTGCAGAATTTTTGGTGCTTTTAGAGTTTAGTTTGCTTTCACTACCCAGCTAAATAATATCATCAGTATGACAGAGGTGGGTTGCTCCCAGTTCAGCCCGGATTGGGCAAACTGGTAGTGGTGGCGGCAGAAGGCTCCGCCCACCTGCCTGGATGCTTCTGGCATGCGCAGAAGCATTGCACACACGAGCAAACCATTAGTAAAAAAAAATATGGAAACCCCCCACTGCATTATCAGTAAGTATGAGGTTTGCTTCTTGTTTAAATACTAAAGCCCTTCCAATATTGGAAGAGATGTGACTTTCTATTTGGTTGATGCATATTGCAATAAATTGCATATTTTATTTTATTTACTTATTTATTTATTAAATGTATATGCTGTCCATTTCACTGTAACAGAAATCCTGATCAGCTATATTGATATTACAATCATTTCTACAGTAGTTTGGCTGCAGGAGAGCTAACGAAGAATTCAGTATGAATGGTCAAGGATCACAAGATATCTAAAGTGATTTTATTGACTTAGAATCTAGGAACCATTGGCAAGGGACCAGGATGGGGAAAACTAAGCACATAGTTCACTACACCAACCTGAGTACTCTCTCAATTTGTGACTTCAACTCACATCCATTACTGAGAATTCTGAAATTTAATTGAAATCAACACACTGAGAAGTGCCCAGATTTGGAAAACCTGCTTTATCACATGTGGTGGAATCACGATTATGCAAAGTACTTTGGTAGTCCCAAAGTTTAAGATAATACCTTGAAACCAGATTGTACTGAAGAATCTGGCATATTATCTGAGGACTGACTAAACAGGACCATAAAAGGAGCTTCACTTTTTAAACAACTACCCATCTAATCTCTGTTTCTTCTTTTTTCACTCTTTGGCATTTATCTTTCTTGTTTAAAGCACCATTAAGATTAGGAGGTCAATTCCACAGAAACCAACAGAAACATTAACTTTGCTGATCTTGGATATATGCCATAAAATATATATTTTACTTTGTACATTTTTATTGTTTGTGGTCCACAAGCCAGATCAGGATTAGGATTTTATTATGCCCCGGCCTATATAAATAATAGAGGTGAGAATTATCCATCCTCAAGGGGAAAAAATTAATTAAGAAGGCATTGGTGTTCTCTAAGCTTAGTTGTTTGCTTGCAGATGTTTCATTGCCCAATTAGGTAACATTATCAGTGCAATATTTTAATTATCTTTGGTATTTATGACACCATATAGCTCAGCTGTGGTTTGGATTTTACAAGTCTGTAGCTCTAACATGGAATGTCACGGTGTTCGTGTACATGTGAGTTTGTGTGTGGTCTTCTCCTTCTGTTGCTTTCCTCATTCTTTTCAAAACATTTGTTTAACTGTTCTGAAATGGTACATGCCATATTTTGAACCCTCCTGTACATTTAACTACATGCATTAGTTCTTAAGGGGGGGAGGTTATTCACCAAATTACAGACAGTTCTGATTCTGCAATTTACTTCTTCCAACTTGTGTGTCCAGGCAATTGTCAGATGTCAACATTGACATGAATGTCCCCCCTTCAAAAAAAAAACCCAAACCAACAGGATTTGTGTGCCTCCATGTGTGTCTGTGCACATGCTTACCATAATAGCAATTGGTAGTGCTTCCTAAACCTTGGCTCATTATCAAAGGCTGAGGATATTGGATCTGATTGGTATTTGGATGGAAAACCATCAGGAAATTCCATGGCTGTAGTCTAGACTGGGAAATTTAAAAAAAAAAAGTCAAATTGCTTATTGCTACCAAAAAAGCAATGTGGATGTAGCCAGCAAGAGGACAAGCTCAATTAAAGATAATACCTTTAGAACTGGAAAGCTGAGGAAAAAAACAAAGGAACTGTTGAAAGAAATGTCCTTCTGGGTTCAGCTCCAAGTGGGGAAGAAGACACTGGAGACACATGGAGGCTGCTTGGAAAGATGGTTTATTGTTGGCTTGAGCCCTGAACAGAAAAGGTGATCACATGCTTCAATGTTCGTGAAGAAGAAGAGAAAGGCTGAAGGAGGGGCTTGCTAGGTTTTTTATACCCTGTTTAGTCCCACCTCTCTGTTTCCTGTTCCTGTGTAAGAAATGTATTCTGATTGGTTCAGACTCCCATGGGGCTGTGCAGGGGTACTCTCTAGGCTGTGATGAGTTATCAGATGCCATGTGGAGAGTTGAGCAACGTTCCAATATCCCTTCCCCCTGTACCTGCAGTGGAGAAGTCTTTATTATGTAAAGTGGGCTAGCCTGGCCTTCTCAATGGCCTATTGACACAGTGGGGATGGGCAGGAAGCTACAGGCAACTCTTCTGTCTTTTAAAGCATGTTTATTTCTTTTCACATCCAGAGAAATATTCTGCCTTTTCAATATTTCCTAGGATATTTCATTTTTCTGGGAGAGGGTTGGATGATAACTTCCCACAGAACAGCAACCATAGGAAAAATATAAAAGACGGGTGAAGTTGAAGTAGAAGAGGTATTGCAAGCTGGTGAGGACAACTGTGCCCAGATAAGATTAGCAAAATTTTAAAGAAGGCTCCCAACACTGGGTGCAACATCATACACGCATCTCTGAAAAAGTAATCACAAAACGGGTAGCCCAAGGGATTACTTATTTCACATAAAAGACCCCAATAGTTTACATGTTTACATGTCATAGTTAGACAGAACCCGCCTAAAAATCCCCTAACAGCCCTTAGTGACTTTGCTTCCTTAGCATCAAACATCTTCTGTGAAAATATCCGAAAGCAACTTAGTAATAAAAGTTACTAAGACCTGCAAACTTAGTGGTGATTTACATAACGGTGCTTCCAAAAACAAAGCTGGCATTCAGAGTCTCTACGGTGGCCCTTGGGATCCCAGCCCACATTTTCATAACAAACACACCTAGTTTTACATGGCAGAAAGTCAGCTCTGAATTCCTGTGCTGGATTAATTTAAGGCTGGGTTTGGTTTCAGGATGTGTGGAAGAACGGCAAGCATGAAGAAGAGAGACAGGAAGCAAAGGCTGCTATCTTCTCTCAGAGTAAGAGATACATTTCACTTCTTCAACAAAAAGTGTGTTGTGGTTGTACCAAGAGAAGTAGCCATAGCAATGGTACCTCTCCTCCCCCCCCCCCAAAAAAAAATTATGGAATGCTTTCCCTTGAATACTTTTCCTCTGTTCTTTTGCTTCACACCAGAAAAGGAGTTGTTATTCTCAGACCTTTTAGACATCTTGTTAAATATGCAGCAAATGTTTATCTTACTTTTAAGATTTTGTATTGCCATGTTTTACCAGGCTAAGCTTAATTTACAGAAGAGAGAAAAACTAAGAAGCCTGCAGAGAACTAGAAAGGTTATTCTACAAATAAAGGCACAGTATTTTCATCAACATCAAATAGCAATAGCAATAGCAGTAGACTAATATACCGCTTCATAGGCCTTTCAGGCCTCTCTAAGCGGTTTACAGAGAGTCAGCATATTGCCCCCAACAATCTGGGTCCTCATTTTACCCACCTCGGAAGGATGGAAGGCTGAGTCAACCCTGAGCCGGTGAGATTTGAACCGCTGACCTGCTGATCTAGCAGTAGCCTGCAGTGCTGCATTTAACCACTGCGCCACAAAGCCTCCTCAGGAATCTTCCATACCACTCGTGAAGTTTTCACTACAGTTTTGTCCTGAAAAACTGAAAAAAAGAGAAAAAGATTGAATGAGAAAACTTTACAGGATGAAGTGGAATAACTCGAAGAATTAATCATAGCCAGTGTTTAAGTGAGCAAAGCTTTAATAAATGTGCAACAACTTGTATTTAAATGAATGAATGAATGATGAATGAATGAATGAAGAATGAATATCTACATTGTCCAAAATTCCTAAAATAGTTATTGTCACATCTAAGGGAAAGACCAGTTTGGACAGAAATATGAATCATGTTTAAAAAACTAAAAAGCAAACAATAAGGGTTGATTCTTTTATTCATGGTATAGGAAGTCTACTAATCCATGGAATGTCTTCTTCAACCAATGATTTATTTTTTTTAGGGATAGAAAGAGGGAGTCCTTTTCTGCTTTGCTTTGCATCTGGCCAGTCTTTGATGGTGAGAACAGTTGACTGATCTTATCTACATAATTTCCATTTCATTAACATCTTCCAGAAACATGGGAAAACCTGGACATAGGGGGGAAAAAACCCTCAAAATAAGTGTTGACTGTGTTGAAGTCAAAGGAGAGAACAATGCCACTTTCAGGAGACAGGAAAGCTGACGTTTGTCCTGAGAGGAGAATTTTGCTTTAGGGCATTTTTTTTTCTGCCAGCAGGTGCACAAGACCATTTCCCTGTTCTCCTCCAGATGCTATCCCACTGCTTGCTACTGTAAAAGCAGATTAAAATTCTTAATTGTGCAGTCAGATGATACATGCTCAGACAACATGGCTTCTCGGCACAGGATAAAGGGGTTATTATCAGAAAGATTTGTGGGGGAGGGTTCCCAAGTCAATTTTTGATTCCTGGACAGGTCTTTGCAGTTTTCTGGGTCAATTTCTTAGGAAGATTAGGAAAGATGAAAGATCTTGCAAGATTGTAAAAGTAAACCCTCTGAAATTACAACCGGTAGCCTTAAAAAAAATTGGTAGACTATCAAATTATCTGATTGGATCTTCCCTAGATGGTGGTCAGTAAGAATATATTTATCGATTTATATAAAGGCCTTTTGTGCCGCATAATGGAGTGAGCTCCCGTTATTTGTCCCAGCTTCTGTCAACCTAGCAGTTCGAAAGCATGTAAAAATGCAAGTAGAAAAATAGGGACCACTTTGGTGGGAAGGTAACAGCGTTCCATGGGCCTTTAGTGTTTAGTCATGCCAGCCACATGACCACGGAGATATCTTCAGACAGCGCTGGCTCTTCAGCTTTGAAATGGAGATGAGCACCACCCCCTAGAGTCTGGGACGACTAGCACATATGTGCGAGGGGAACCTTTACCTTTATAAAGTCCTTTTATGGCTGCCCATCATATATGTAATAAGAGGTTGCCAATGAAGGGAACATAATGTCTCATTTGGAGGCATAAAACATGATCACATGATAATGCTCTGATTTTGAGTTGACTGGGCAATTGCATTTGGCTTATCAGCTATATTTAGTGTATGTGTATACAGATTCATACAGGGGAAAACATCCTTTTTACATCGCAATGGCTGGTCTGTATCTTTCCTCAATCTCAGGTCCTCTTGCAGAAGCCTGTAAGTTTGGAGTTCTACATAGTTTTTTCCTGACACTGCACTTTTGTGGAGTGATGTTGTTCCTGGGATCTGTGGAGCCACTTTCCCAGCTTAGGAGTCACATTCCCGAGAACGCCTACCACCATTGGGACCGTTTTGGTCTTTACTTTCCACATCCTTTGTAGTTCCTCCTTCAGGCCCTGGTACTTCTCCAGCTTCTCATACTCGTATTTCCTGATGTTTCTGGCACCACTTCACCTTATCACCACTGTTGTTTTTCTAATTCTTGTCTACTTCCACAATGTCTGATTGGTTGGCCAGTACCTGCCTGTCTGCCTGGATTATCACTCTCTGGCCACATTTCTCTGATCTAAATGACATCCTTATGTCTTCACCGTAGATCCATGCCTGGTAGATTAGTGAGTTGATATCTCATTAATTCTTAGCATATAATGTCATCCATGTAGAGGAGGTAGCTGATAGAGTTCCACCCTTGAACTTGTATCCATATCCAGTCATTGTGATTATCTGGCTGAGGCAGAATTAACTGCCAGTAATGTGTGTCACTTTGGTATACGCTGCACTTCAATGACCACTTGTGCAAGTTGACTTGAGTTGTTTCTAGTGTTGAATTCCCATTGAATTCTTGAGGCAGCAGTGTCCTGTTTTATAGTACCAGGTATCATCAGAATCATGTTTGTGGTGTGGAGTCCTAAGCTTTTCTGTAGTCAATCCAGGCTGCTTAGATTGGCCGGATAGTGGTAAAGACAGGGAAAATAGTTAAGATTGATGCGATGGAATTATCGGTGTATCTCATAACAGATATACGGACCAGCTCCAAGTATGCACCAGACACATGGAAACCACGACAAGGAAGACAGCAACACCCAAGTACCACCAATGGATAAGACAGGTTCTGAAGAACTAGCTAAATGAGAAAAATAAGAGCATGCTATCAAGAGAATGTATACCCTGTCAGTCATCAGATATCTTGCAAATATAGTGAGTTGGATAAAGGATGATATGGAGGCTGTCAATGTGAAGACCCAGAAGCTCCTTACAATGTAAGAGCCGAGGTGGCCCAGTGGTTAAAATGCAGTACTGCAGGCTACTTTGTTGACTGCCAGCTGCCAGCAGTTCAGCAATTCAAATCTCACCTGCTCAAGGTTGACTCAGCCTTCCATCCTTCTGAGGTGGGTAAAATGAGGAGCCAGATTATTGGGGACAATCTGCTGACTCTGTAAACTGCTTACAGGGGGTGTAAGATGCTGTCCAGCTCTTCATGTTCTTCACCGACTCTAGGCTATTGACTATGTGATGGTGGTTTGTTCATGTTCTAGGACTGTGATGGCAAACCTATAGCACGCATGCCACAGGTGGCATGTGCAGCCATCTCTGTGGGCATGCAAGCCATCGTCCAGGTTAGCTACACTGCGCATGCACGCACAACTCCTGCCAGCCAGCTGATTTTTGGTTCTCTGCATTCGCAGTAGGGCAGGGAGGATGTGCTACACCCACCGCATTTTTGGTCCCAGGAGGTTTCAGGGAGGCCTGCTAGCACCAAAATGGTGGTCGTGCATGCATGCACGGGGGGGGGGGGTGTGGCACGGGAGGTCGCACGTGCATGTGCTGGCATGGGGCCTGTGAGTTTGCATTGTATTACAGGTGTCAGTACACGCTTGTACGCTATCGCTTGTGCGCTTTCAGCACTCGAGGGAAAAAAGGTTCACCATCACTGTTATAGGAGATCGTCATTGTCTCCCCTCAGGTACTCTAGCGACTTTACCCTGGTGTTATGTGTCTTTGTTTTTAACCCATGTGTTCAGTTTCTGATATTAGTGGCTATGCCATCACTGTGTTTTTGCACTGCAGTTGGGAGCACGTTGGATGGGTCTCTTTGGAGAACAGAGCATTTACCTACTTTGCTTCTCTAATGAATCTTCTTAGCCCGCAACCAGGCTGTGAGCTTTTGCTTATCAGTATTTAGGGCTTCAGATAGAAACAGGGCTTTGTATTTTTTTTCAGTAACCAAGACTTATCCCTAATCTCCACACCCTTTTATAGTTCCACCAGCTGACTGAGTTGCCTTGATCTTAGCCTCCAGCCTCATTTTCCAGGGGCGATGTGCTGTTCTTCTTCTTGATCATGTAGCCAACTAGGGATTGTCATGATGGTTCTGTTTGCATCTTCTGGCACACTATTTGACTGAACCTTGGTTATCAGTCTTGAGAGTTGACTGTAGTTAGTTTACCCATGATCTTATGCTTTGTAGAGCCAAGGTGGCGCAGTGGTTAAATGCAGCACTGCAGGCTACTGCTAGATCAGCAGTTCAGCGGTTCAAATCTCACCGGCTCAGGGTTGACTCAGCCTTCCATCCTTCCGAGGTGGGTAAAATGAGGACCCAGATTGTTGGGGGCAATATGCTGACTCTCTGTAAACCGCTTAGAGAGGGCTGAAAGCCCTATGAAGCGGTATATAAGTCTACTGCTATTGCTATTGCTATATTGTATCAGCTGCTATGCACTGTAATGGAAGGAGGGGACATGGAGTTTCCTGCTTCAGGTATTGGCTGCACATCTGTTTGTTCTTCCAAGTGTTCTTGAGTCCAGAATGTAATGTATAGTCTATCTCAGTTGTTAGATCATCTTCTTCACTATGTTGAACCACTGGGTAACTTAACTGTTTCTTAGTGTAGATGCTGGTCTTTTGTACATCCATAGTTCCCTCCAATGTTTCACACAGTATATCCCCTCTCATTAGGTCTGGTGTTGTAGTAGCATTCCATCAATTTATATCCAAGATAGATAAGTGAAGTTTTGGGGGGACTTTGCCCAAGGACCCTTACTGATAAGGTAGGTACCAGCTGGGATTTGATCTCCACTTGGCGTTCTAATCACTGTGCTATCCAGCTACTCCATGTAATAATATTCTAAATTGGGTTGGACTGCTTTTCGCCTGTCAGCAATATTTAATGTATACAGATAAAGACATTGACATTCATTTCACAATGTTGTGGTATCACGATTCAAAAAGAATATTTCTTTGTGTGAGACAGGAATGAGGTGTGTTGCCCACAGTTTAACTCATCCAAATTGTCCTCTTCACCACACCTTCTCCTCAGCTGCTTTTTCCATGAGTAGGATTCCTGCGTGTTAAGGCAAGGACACTCATATATTTAAATAAGTAGCAGCTGCAGGCTGGTTTAAAACAATGGACCACCCAATCAGTTATAGTTCTCTGCTGCATATCAAACTATTTTGACCTGTAGGAGGGTAGGAGAAAATGAACCTGGATTCCCCATTGACTTTGCTTGTCAGAAGGTTGCAGAAGACACATGATCCCACAACATTGCAACTGTCATAAGGACGAGTCAGTGGCCAAACATCTGAACTTTGATCACATGACCACGGGGATGCTGGAATGGTTGTAAATGTGAACAACGGTCATAAGTCACTTTTTTCAGTGACGTTATAATTTTGAACAGTCATTAAATGAACTGTTGTAAGTTGAGGACTACCTGTGCTTTCAGTCTTGCAAGAATCTGTCAATGTACCTTTACTATAAAGTACAATTAGTTCATCTGGTTATGATTCCTATCTGGTTTATCCCACATGGTCTCCTTGAAGGGCATGTTCCAAATGCCTTATAAATCCAGTAAATAAGTAACTAAATGAATAAAATCTCAGAATTGGAAAACATCACTAACATTTTAAAAAAATAGATATCACAGTTCTAGATTAATGGACTATTAATGTGGAGTCCATAGAACTTTTGGGTATGATAAATGGTCGTTTCAAGCAAATTGAAAAACAGCACTCTTCCTAAAGTTATTCTCTCAATTTTCTTTCAGCCCACCATCTAATTACTGGTCAGAAGAACTACAGATTTTTGAAAACAAGTTGAACAACCTGCTTGGGGTCTCTACCCAAGGATTCTGGAGTTCTGTGATCTCATTATGTCTCTGCATTGGTCTAATTGATTTCCAATCTTCAGTAAAAAAAATTTTTTAAAAAAATCTTATACATCTGTGGAATTTGTGGACAGATTCACAGAATTTTCCATTTGCATGTCATGCCCAATTATCAGATACTGATCTTATTACTTTAGGTGAAAAATGGATACTTGGGTGTTTGACTCTTTTTTGCATCTATCTAAATCAGGGGTGTCCAAACTTGGGAACTTTAAGACTTGTGGACTTCAACTCCCATAATTCCCCAGCCACAGGTTTGGACACCCCTGATCTAGACAATGCTCATCTAGACAATGCTCACAATGTGAAGTAGGAAGACAGATTTTGATTTGTAGAAGGAGGCATTAGAATATCTGGAATAAATTTCCCATATTTATTTCTATTTATTTCCATTTCCCATAGTATGGTGGGTGAAGGATTTTAGTACTGCTGAGGAAGACCAGGGAGTCATTTTCTTTTCTTTCTTAATGCTGTGATATTGGGAGGGATTGAAGATTTTCAGGATGTGGATGAGTGAAAGGGGTGGCAGTGAGGAGATAGCCTAAAAAAGGTAAAGTAGAATGAGGTTGCACCCAATGAGCAAATCATCTCTATTATTTGGGAACAAGGAGAAAGGGGCATTACTCTCTAATTTTCTGACATATGTATATATTTAATTCAAAACTATATCAACTGTAGTACCAATTAAAATTAACTTCAGACCACATAAGCCGTAAGAAATATGCTAAGAATTTTTGTTATATATAAATATATTCCATGCCAGGTGTAAAAGGTCTCTGTTTGTCCAGGAAGCTGACAATTGGGGGAAGTTGTTGAATACTAGCGCGGGAAATACAAGCGCGGGGAAAAGGACTCCCCTTCTGATTGGTTCCCGGGCGGAGCCGGTTCAATCCTCGCCCCGATTGGTCGAGCTAATCGACGCCCCATTGGCTCCTCGTTCAAACCCGGGGGTATAAATGTTTGGCGCGAACCACGCCAAGTTGAATCGTAGTCACTCTGTTTTTAATATAGGTTGCTGTTGCATACCCGCTTGTCGCGTCCCCTTCCCTTCGCTCCAAGATGCAAAACTGGCGACGAAGGTGGGATACCGATTTCCGCGACCACGGAGTAGAACAAGCCAGCTGCCACCGCGTCTGAATCAGCACGAACGTTACCTCAGGCTGAGAACTCCGGCAGCGAACGCAAAATTTTCTCCGCCCTCTTCCTCCCCCCTCTCTGGCTCCACACCACGATGGCATCAGCGCTTCCTCCTTTCGCGCCATTCGGATCCGCCGGAGAATCATGGGACGGCTTCATGGAGCGTTTCGAGTGCTACTTAATCGCATCGAGGAACCAGGCACAGACCAACGAGGAGAAATGCAGTTTCTTCTTGTCTTGCTGTGAGCCTTCCATGTTCGCCTCTGCGAGAGCCCTGGCCGCCCCGAGGCCAGCCTACAAACTCGGGTGGGACGAGCTGATGTCCAGGCTGAGGAACCACTACGCTCCCTCACCCTCTCTGATCGCACGCCGTTTCACCTTCCGCCGCCGAGTGCAGAAGCCCAACGAATCCATCAGCCAGTTTCTAGAGGCTTTGCGCACCGTGGCCGCCCAGTGCGATTTTGCAGACCTGGAGGAGAACCTCGTAGAGCAGTTTGTATGCGGGGTCCGCGACGCGCATTTGCGCAGCCGCATGCTCCGGAACCACAAAATCACCTTGGTGCAAGCCGTGGAGACCGCGCGAGCAGCGGAGCTCTCCGAACAATCCACGGCCGACATCGAACGCCTCCAGCTGAAAACCCCCCCGCAAACCGCCGCGGGACCTTCCACCCAGACGAACCTCGTCGACGACCTCTCTCCTGCTGAAGACGAGGAGGAGGAAACCGTCGGACAAATGAGGACGCAGCCGAAGCGGAGGCCACACCAGCAACCACCGACGCCAGCTCAGCCAGCCTCAAACGCACCTTGCCGCGGATGCGGCGGCCGCCACAGCCGCACATCCTGCCCGTTCCGTTCTGCCGTCTGCCGCCGCTGCCGAGGAGAAGGACACCTCGCCAGGGTTTGCCGGGCTCTCGTGCCAGCCCCATCGTTCATGCAGCCCAGCGACCAGCGCCAGGCACCGCAACGCCGCCAACAGCCACGTCCTGCGAGGCGAGCTGAGGACTGCCACTCAACCTACCAGCCCTCCAGCGCCGACTGCGTGGTCCACCAGGCTTCCCGCGTTCCCCCCGGCGATCGCAAAATCAGCACCGCCGTCCGTCTCGAAGGTCAGCTTTGTCGAATGGAGGTAGACTCCGGGTCTTCCCGTTCTCTCCTATCTTGGGCCCTGTTTTCCCGCCTTTGTCCCGGGGTTCCCCAGAGCAAATTGCGCCCCGTCGGGGTCTCCCTCCTAGACTACCAGGGAAAGGGGATTCCCACGGCAGGAATATTCCACATCCGAGTGGAATACGGAGACTTTAAGGGGAAACTCCCAGTTCTAATCGTCAGGAACGATCTGCCCGCTCTCCTTGGGTTGGATTGGTTTCCCGCCTTGGGCCTCACCATAGAGGGGGTGCACAGGGTAGTTCCCCTCACCGTAGATAGCGTTCTAGACGAGTTCGCAGATGTGTTCGATGGGAAATTGGGCTGTTATAAGGGCACCCCCATTTCCCTCTGCCTCGATCCCCAGGTCGCTCCCATTAGGCTGAAGGCACGCAGGGTCCCCTTCGCATTGAGAGCAAAGGTAGACGCTGAACTTGATAAGCTTATAGAGCAAGGGGTAATCGAGCCCGTAGATCACGCCCGTTGGGAAACCCCCATAGTCCTCCCGGTCAAACCCGACGGATCGGTGAGAATATGTGCCGACTATAAGTCGACCATCAATTTGGCCCTGCAGGCAAATCCATATCCGGTCCCCGTAGTGCAACACCTACTCCACTCCTTAGGGCAAGGCCGCATTTTCGCCAAGCTAGATATGGCACAGGCCTACCAGCAGCTTCCTGTAGACGACGATGCGGCTACAGCCCAGACCATCGTCACCCATCGCGGGGCCTTCCGTTGCCGCCGCCTCCAATTCGGCGTTTCGGTTGCCCCGGGGATGTTTCAGAGCCTCATGGAGCGGTTGCTCCACGGGCTCCCAGGCGTCGTCCCCTACTTCGACGACGTCCTGGTCGCAGCCCCCAGCCACTCGGAACTCCTGAAAATACTGCGGGAGGTTCTCACACGTTTTAGGGAGGCAGGACTGAAACTAAAGCGCAGCAAATGCGAAATTGCTGTTCCCAAAGTAGAATTCTTGGGTTTCCTCATTGATGCCCAAGGCATCCACCCCACTCCTTCCAAAGTTGCCGCCATCAAAAACGCACCTGTACCCACCTCGAGGGCGGAATTGCAGGCGTTCCTGGGGCTTTTAAATTTCTACGCCCCGTTTATTCCCCACAAGGCGTCGCTAGCTGAGCCGCTACACCGACTGCTTGACCGGTCAGCGGCCTGGCAATGGGGTAGCCGTGAAGCGCACGCGTTCGCGGCTATAAAAGACATTTTGACCTCGTCGGCAGTCCTAATTCAATATAGCGATAGGATGCCCCTAGTTCTGACTTGCGACGCCTCTCCCTATGGCATAGGGGCGGTCCTGAGCCATGCCTTCCCGAACGGCTCAGAGGCCCCCATAGCCTTCTATTCCCGGACACTCTCCTCCACGGAACGGAACTACAGCCAAATCGATAAAGAAGCCCTGGCTGCAGTGTCCGGCATTAAGCGATTCCATGACTACCTCTATGGTAGGAATTTCACCCTCGTCACGGATCACAAGCCGCTCCTGGGGCTATTGGCAGGCGACAAGCCAACCCCCCCCCCCCATTTTGTCTCCCCGCATGACACGCTGGACGGAGTTCCTAACGGCGTATTCGTATACGCTGTTATACCGTCCGGGTAAGCAGCTAGGGCACGCAGACGCCCTGAGCCGTTGCCCCGTGCCAGAGACGGACACAGCCCACGTGCCCGCTCTCTCTATTTTGTCCATCGCCGAATCCGACCTCCCCGTCTCTGCCGCGGACGTCGCAGCTTGCACAAAGGCCAACCCCGTCCTATCCCAAGTAGCTTCATGGGTCTTGAGGGGTTGGCCCACGGAAAAGGTAGCGGAAGGATTCCGACCATTTAAAGCACGACAAGCAGAACTCGCCCTACACGGGGGTTGTCTTGTCTGGGGGGACAGGGTAGTGATCCCCACAGCCCTGCGGGCACGAATCCTGCCCGCACTACACAAAAACCACCCAGGCATAGCGCGAATGAAAGCCTTAGCCCGTAGCTATGTGTGGTGGCCCTTGCTAGATTTGGAAATTGCAGACTACGTAGGCCGCTGCAGGATCTGCCAAAACTCTAGGCCGAATCCCCCCACAGCCGCCCCCCGGGAGTGGGAAATCCCTAGGGGCCCATGGTCCCGTTTACACATTGACTTCGCCGGCCCCTTCCACGGCCGAAACTTCATGATAGTAGTCGATGCTTACTCCAAGTGGGTGGAGCTGGTGATCATGACCTCCACCACAGCAGAGAGTACAGTGAGGGCCCTTCGTAAGATGTTCGCCACCCATGGGTTACCGGATGTGATAGTCTCAGATAATGGGCCCCAGTTTACCTCCATCACGTTCCAGGAATTCCTGGCCGAACAAGGAATCAGACACGCAGCCACCGCCCCTTATCATCCAGCTAGTAACGGCCGGGCGGAGCGCGCAGTTCGCTCAGCCAAAGAAGCCTTGGGCCGCATGGACCAGGGCGACTGGCAAGAAAGAGTGGCAGCTTACCTCTTGAGCCAGCACTCCATACCCTGCCCAACGACTAATAAAAGTCCCGCGGAGCTCTTGATGGGTAGGAGATTGCGAACCTCCCTAGACAGGCTCCATCCACTTTACGCAGGGGATCTGCCGAGCAACTTGGGGGCCCTCCCTTCCCACGCGTTTAAGTTAGGGGATCCTGTATGGGCCCGCTCCTTTTCTGGGGATCCACGGTGGGTTCCCGCAACCATCACAGCTCTGACCGGCCCCTGTTCCTTCCAATTAAGGCGACGCCTCCCCACGGAAACAGACGGCCCGAGCCTCTCAGACACCCACTCTCAGCACGAGCCACCCTCGATGACCTTCCCCTCAACGGACCGCCTCCACCCGGGGAACGGGGGACCAGCCGATACGAACTTTTCGGACAGATGCGCCTCACCCGGCTACTCCCTTCCTCGAAGCCCTTATCGAGACTCTGAACCTACACCCCAACTAGACTGCGCGGGGCCGCTGTCAGACACTCCTGTTGCCACGGAGACGCCACCCCGGACAAATGGGCATTGGGCACGGGGCCGGGGGCCAGCGCCATCTCACGAGGCCGCGTCGCAGATTCACCGCCCCGCCATAGACACACCTCCGCCGGCGGACACCCCCCCCCGACGACAACCGCCGGGGAGCTACGAAGGTCGGGACGAGAACGTCGCCGTCCCACCTACTTACAAGACTATGTTTGCCCTTCCTAAGGGAACTCTTTGACTAGGGGGGGAGGGGTGTTGAATACTAGCGCGGGAAATACAAGCGCGGGGAAAAGGACTCCCCTTCTGATTGGTTCCCGGGCGGAGCCGGTTCAATCCTCGCCCCGATTGGTCGAGCTAATCGACGCCCCATTGGCTCCTCGTTCAAACCCGGGGGTATAAATGTTTGGCGCGAACCACGCCAAGTTGAATCGTAGTCACTCTGTTTTTAATATAGGTTGCTGTTGCATACCCGCTTGTCGCGTCCCCTTCCCTTCGCTCCAAGATGCAAAAGAAGTGGCACGTGTTGTTATTCCCATTGCCACATTTTTGTCATCAACAGCAGGAAGCGTACAGGCTCTTATTCACCTCCAGCTGCACATGGCCGGAACTATGTTGTTAATTTTTGTAGCTTAGGGCTCTAAGGTAAATGGGCTGGCCCAAGAGAAATGTCAGCTTTGGGCATATCAAAGTCCAAAAGAAAATAAAGTATGATTTGGGCAATTTTAAGAAGAAGGATGGTGTATTATTATAAATGATAAGAACACGAATAATGTTGCTTTTGGTTTACTTTATACAGCTCAGTGACAGGAACTGCATCCAAGTTACACTGCTTTCAGTCTCTTTTAGGAGGCTTTGCCCCATGTTTTCAATAATAAAAGATACATTTTATTAGTTTTAATATCCGCTCTATTCTTTAAACTTGTAACTCAGAATAATTTCCATGGAGCACTGTGTGTATGTTGGATCATAGTACAAATTAAAGTTACGCTCCCTAGTAACTGGAAGGCATCATGATCAGGAAAGCTTTCAAACAATTAAATCTATCTTTAATGTAACAGTTCTTGTCAAATAGACCATTTTTAAAGGTAATTGAACCTGAGAAATAATTAGCATAGGCAATTCTACATTATATGTGTTCTTGTTTATACAAAAACAAAGTCTACCATTCTATAAAGCCTTAGTAAGACCACACCTAGAATACTGAATCCAGTTTTGGTCACCACACTATAAAAATGATATTGAGACTTTAGAAAGAGTACAGAGAAGAGTAGCAAAGATTATTAAGGGACTGGAGACTAAAAGATACGATGAACAGTGCAGAAGGACCGGGGAGACATGATAGCAGTGTTCCAATATTTGAGGGGCTGCCACAGAGAGGGAGGGGGTGAAGCTATTTTCCAAAGCACCCGCAGGCCAGACAAAGAATAATGGATGGAAACTGAACAAGAAGAGATTCAACTTGGAAATAAGGAGAATTTTTCTGACAGTGAGAACAATCAATCAATGGAACAGCTTGCTTTCAGAAGTTGTGGGAGCTTCATCACTGGAAGCTTTCAAGAAGAGACTGGACTGCCATCTCTCAGAAATGGTGTAAG